>NC_135885.1:17188904-17631420 GCF_964194155.1 Cetorhinus maximus | reverse complement strand
TACACACACACACGCAGAGACACATACACACACACACACACACACACACACACACACAGAGGGAGGGATGCACACACAGAGACGCACGTACCCACACACAGAGACGCACGCACCCACACACACACAGAGACGCACACACACAGAGACGCACGCACCCACACACACACAGAGACGCACGCACCCACACACACACAGAGACGCACGCACCCACACACACACAGAGACGCACGCACCCACACACACACAGAGACGCACGCACCCACACACACACAGAGACGCACGCACCCACACACACACAGAGACGCACGCACCCACACACACACAGAGACGCACGCACCACACACACACAGAGACGCACGCACCCACACACACACAGAGACGCACGCACCCACACACACACAGAGACGCACGCACCCACACACACACAGAGACGCACGCACCCACACACACACACGCACGCACCCACACACACACAGAGACGCACGCACCCACACACCACACACAGAGACACGCACACGCACACACACAGAGACACGCACACACACAGAGACACGCACACACACAGAGACACACAGAGACACGCACACACACAGAGACATGCACACACACAGAGACACGCACACACACAGAGACACACACAGAGACACACACGCACCCATGCACAAGAGACAAAGGACCGTTCTGCAGTCTTTGTCAGCGAAGGGAATGACAAATGATGGTGACCATGACATCAGACTTGAAAATGTATATCATAACTCTTCCATGACTCATGCAAAATTAAATTGTTTTTGGTGATAACAGAATATAGGAAATTATGGAGAATAGTAACAGTCCACATCCCCTCCCCCATCCCCACTATTCATGTTTTATAACATACTAACGATAGGCAAAAAAAGTACTGAAAAGGATGTGGCCATTGCTATCTGAGAGTAACAAAGTAATAAGGATCATGCAAGTCACATATCAGTGGTGACAAAAAGCAAAGTCTTCTCTGCATTAATTGGTAACATCATTCAATTTACACAGAATGGTTGATGCAGCTAATGCAACCTGCCAAATTAGAAGGACTGGGGAACACTGCAGAGTGCAGAAAACAACAAGAAATACCAGCATAGTGGATACGCAATCCCGGGGATCCGAATGATAATCCAGTGAATGGGGGTTTCAAAACCCTACAAGACAGGTCGAGAATTGGAATTCAGTTTGAAAGGAAAAATACCAGTTATTTTAAAATATCTTGTGTAAGTGAAAAGCGATCATTAAGCTCTCAAAGCCAACTTTGTTCACTAATGGGAAGGAAACCCTATGAAGCCTGTTATGTGACTCCAGTCCCATACCAAAATGGCTGACCCCTGACCTGTCATCTGAAATGGCCAAACAAGCCGTTCAGCTGCATCACCAGCTTCTCAGGGGAAACTCTGGCTGGGCAATGGGGGAAGGCGGTGGTGCAGTGGTCATGTTACTGGGCTAGTCATCAAGAGGCCCAGGCGAATGCTCTGGGGACATTGGTTCAAATCCCACTTTGGCAGCTGCAGGAATTTAAATTCAGTTAATAAATCTGGTGTATAGAGCCAGTCTCGCTAATGGTGACCATGACAACGATCATCGTTTGCTGTAAAAACTCATCTGGTTCACCAGTGCCCTTCAGGGAAGGAAATCTGCCTTCCTTACCTGGGGTCGGGCCCACATGTGACTCCAGGCCCACAGCAAACCTGGCTGCCGCTTGACTGCCCTCTGAAGTGCTCAGTTCAAGGGCAACTAGAGATGGCAGTAGCTGCCGAGCCTTCCCAGCAACGCTCATATCCCATGACATCAACCAGCATGCCTGATACCCGCACTGGCTGGCTGACAGGGAGAGAAAAAAAAGTCTATTTCCATTCCACAGCTTCATAGCAGAGAATTTCAGGGCAACGGCCAGAGATCAATTCCACTTCAACACATGACAGGGAAACGACACAATGACCCAGTGTGCATCACGGCTTCAGCACTGTAACCAAGCAGCCAATACAGAAGAATGGGTTGACCATTCACTTCTGTGGAGACAATGCTACCTCAGGTAGGACCCAGAGGAGACGGGGCCAATTAAGACAACAAGGGTCACTTCTAAAGGTCCTATTTTAACCCCAAGGCACGAGGAAATGAGTAATACTCGAAAGGAAAGTGGAAACTTTAATCCCATGCAGCTTCCTTCAGGCTCGGGTGATGCCAGGGGCCCCGTGCTGAGCTGGGCTGTCCAGTTTTCAATTTGGGCGCAATCATGGCTCTGGTGCCAATTTCTGCGGCCATTTTGAGAATTGGTTCTCCAGCTCACCACTCTGTTTCCACTCACACTTAATCGGCACATTGCCGAATGCCATAATCTGCCCTCAACCAATGGTAACAACATTTAAAGATGTGATTTTTGTTTTTTTAAAGCTTTTTTTTATTTTGAAATTCTGCTTCTGGAAAATAAGAGCGGTGACTTGGTAAAGTTCAATTAATTCAGCTGAAAATGGGTTCATCAAAACAGTGGCCAGGTTTTAAAATTTCTGGAAATGACTTTAAAAGAATATATAATAAAAAAAAATTCTGGTTAGGTTGGGGTAAAAAGAAAAAGAAACGTTTGCATTTATATAGCACTTCTCACGACTATCGCCTTACATGAAGTTTCGTCACTGTTGTAGTGTCGAAAATGCGGCTGCTAATTTGCATTCAGTAAACAGCAATGTGATAATGACCAGATAATTTGTTTTTTGTAATGTTGACTGAAGGATAAATATTGGCCAGAACACAGGGGAGAACTCCTTTGCTCTTCTTTGAGCTAGTGCTATGGGACCTCGGGAGCAGGCAATGTCTCACCCGAAAGACGGCAGCTCCAACAGCGCAGCACTCCCTCGGCGGTGCACTGGAGTGCTCAAGCCCCGGAGTGGGACTTGAACCTGGAACCTTGCAATTCAGAGGCAAGTGTGCTACCAACTGAGCTATAGCTGACACTAGTACTGTACTGAGTACTCTAGCGATTTTTCTTAAAAGTATTCAAAACTGTAAGTATGCCTATTATTGTCCTTACACCCAAAAGAATCAGTTTAATTTTTGGAGCCTCCTCGAAGAGCTGCAAAATGAGCATAATTAGCGGCAAATCCGAATGGTGATGTAGTGACACTAAACCCCACACCACAGGACTGGGCGGAGGTGTTGGATTTTCACTCCAGTTCCTTTTGTGGGTTTTTACAGATGAGAGTATGGATTGTCACTGAAGTCGAGCTTAAAATCCTACCTCCTCTTGCGGAGGTTACACTGATATCTAATTGTGCCGAGTGTATTAAAAAAATAGCGTAATCAAGTGGAAACTCCAGGCCAAAGTGTATATCATTTACCCCCCATCTCCTGATACTAGAAATCCAGGAGAATATACTGAGGTGAGGGGAAGGGTACGGTACGGTGTGTGGAAGAAGCAAGATTCACTGGCACTGAATTCAATGTTGAGCTGCAATTGGTGATCATGAAGTTTCAGAAAATCATTCGCTTCAACTCTCCCAGCAAACGTGCCTTATTTTATTTGTGAACTCAGTGCAGTGCTCTTCACCGCACTGAATGCCCGAATAAAGCAAGTTACATTTGATCATTAAAGTTACATTTTAACACTAGCCCAGAAAATTTATTTTAATGCTCATCCCTATTAGATATCGCAGTATATTGCCACATTATGATAATAGTGACACCCTGTGTGGAGTCCAATCTTTTCCCTTGGAAAACTGAAATAAATAAAGTAATGCATGATCATCTGTGCCATACCAGACAATGGAGAATCGAGATTTTGACATAACGAGACCTCTCGCTCATCCTAAATTCTGCGTAGCCCATACGCAGACAAGTTATCAAATCATACCTTGAATTTGCTCAAATGTACTCAAAAAGGGCAAGTGTAACCTAACCTGGTCAGCAGAAAGCTAATGGGATTGGAGCGGATTCCCATTTTAAACCTTGCCTGGCTTGACTCTCTATTGACTTCACACCATCATACGCCCAGCTGTGTGCAAGAGAAAGCCCATGAGCCAGTTGCAACACAGAACTACCCACTAACAAGTTGTCTTTTTTCAAGAAGGGGAAGGAGACTACACATTAGATTAAACCTATCGTTAAAAGGCCACAGCACGCTCCTAAGAAATATTTGTCCCAGCCATAAGGCATTAAGTGATTCATTCTACAAAAAGGCTAGGGCTAGTTGCCAAGGACTTTAGTCAGTGGGCCAGAGCAATTAATTGCTGCCAACATCTGGATTATTAGTATTAAAACACGTCAACAGCGAGTGAGAGAGAATTGTGCACACAGTGACAGGGTTCTAAATTGCGACCATTTGCAAGGAAGACCCACTACTGAGCAAGGTAAAATTAGCAAGGCTCGAGTTATAGATCTAAAGTGCTAATTATTCAATTGTCTTCCACTACAAAATGACAGATCTGTTGCATCGACGAGAGGGGTGAAGCCTGAATCTTAATGCCGCAGTTGCTAGCTCCAAACTACAGATGCTGGAGATGGAGCAGAAAAAAGCAATTACAAGAAGGTTCAAGAAAGCAGGAGCTGGAAAAGGGCCGTTGCAGGTTATTAAGCCTGCTGCTCCCATAAAGCCTGTTATAGAGTCTCCACAGTCTCCAGCCAAACTTCTCTGTCTCTACTGACAGGCAAATCATGCAAACTCCAGAATATCTACTCCAACATTCTACATTTGATATGTCACTTTAAGGAATTCATTAGTTCTGAGCAGCATAGCAGCAACATGTCTCACATAGCATTTAAACATTGCTGTTTGCACTTATCCTTATAACCCCAAATCCTACCAGATATCCATATTCCAGCTTTTACTTTTGAAGCACATACTAATGCAAGAACTTGACATAATTACAGGCTATTTTTATTATTTTGCTTTCATACAAGTTTAGAATACATCACTTCAAGAACCCAGCCCTGATACCATGCACTCTCAGCTGTGAAAGAAAGCCCGAGAGGAGATAGCAGAACCCCCCTAACCACAATCTTTCAACTGCCCTTCGGTGTGTGAATTGTCGGGAGACTGGAGGGTAGCCAATGTCACACTGATCTCCAGATGTCCAGTTGAACCATTTCCCATCTTGAAACAACTTCTTAGTCTAACATTAGTTGTAGGTAAATTGAGACCAAATTATTAGTGAGCATGGGTTAATTAAGGATAACCAGTTCGGATCCGTTAAAGGAAAGTAGTATCTAATGAAGCTCCGAGGTCATGGTCATTCCCTTCTTTCTGAAATGGTGTATACACTGTAAGGTGTAAATGGGAGACGGTGGTGTAATGGTAATGGTACTAGACTAGTAACCCAGAGGCCCAGGCTAATGCTTTGGGTACACGAGTTCAAATCCTACCATGGCAGCTGGTGGAATTTAAATTTTGGATGCTGAAAAGGATGTTTCCCCCGGTGGGAGAGACTAGAACTAGGGGACACAGTTTAAAAGTAAGAGGTTTCCCATTTAAGTCGGAGGTGAGGAGAATTTTTTTTCTCTCGAGAGCGGTGAGACTTTAGAACTCTCTTCCCCAGAGAATGGTGGAGGCAGGGTCACTGAGTATTTTTAAGGCAGAGGTAGACAGATTCTTGACTAACAAGGGAGTCAAAAGTTATCAGGAATGTGGAGTTGAGGCCCCAATCAGGTTAGCCATGATTTTTTTTGAATGGTGGACCAGGCCCAAAAGGCTGAATGGCCACCTCCTGCTCCTAATGCGCGTGTCCGTAAGGGAGTGGGGAGATGCAAGACGTGAGGCATGTAAAACTACTGTGTTGTTTTCTTGGTTAATAAGAACACATGGCAAGGGAACCAGAAAATAAATTCCACCCAGCTTTTAACAGGTGGCAGGAGAGGAGTGTGGGAGCCCTGACAGCAAGGCCAGATGGGGAGAGAACACCTGAAGGGCACCTGACCTGGAAAGGGGGCCAGTGAGGGAGGCGTACCCCCAGACCACCCCCTGGTGATCTGCCAGGATCCCCTCCCAGGGGGAGGCAGTGGCATAACGATATTATCACTGGACTAGTATTCCAGAGACCCAGCATAATGCTCTGGGGACCCTGGGCTCGATTCCCACAACGGCAGATGGTGATATTTGAATTCAATAAAAATCTGGAACCATTAAACCATGGTTGATGGTCATAAAAACAGACCTATCTAGTTCACTAATCTCCTTTAGGGAAGGAAATCTGCCATCCTTGCCTGGTCTGGCCCACATGTGACTGCAGACCTCAGCAATGTGGTTGACTCATAAATGCCCTCTAAACAAGGGCAATTTACTGCCCCCAATTTACTGCCTCCAATTAGGGATGGGCAATAAATGCTGGCTTAGCCAACGACATCAACATCCCATGAACGAATAATAAAAAACCCCTATCTTGAGCTTCTCCAGCCAGCCTCAAAATGAAGGCCGAGGCGGGAAGCACCATTAATTGGCCACTTAAGGGCCTCAATTGGGGGGAGGGCAGGCAGGCTGTCCAAGGCCTCGCCCGCACCCCTGTAAGACTACAAGCATGTCAGGGGTGGGGGCAAGAGGGCAGCGGCATGGCCACCTAGGTAATTTCTCAGGTCCCCCTGCCTGCAAACCTGCAAGTAAAATTCTGCCCCTGGTTTCCAGTTACACATTATGGAAGAAGATTCTCTCTCAGCTGTACATTCAGGCATATTAATGAAGACAGACAAATCTGAACTGGGAGTTCAGCAATGTCGCTCGGTAGTAAAAATTGAAGATACCTTATTCACCAGCATTGCAAGCCCTTCCCTTGATGTTATCAAAACAAATAATTCTTTTTGTATTGACTTGTGTGTTAAGCAGGTGGTGCAAATTTACAGTCCACATCTACATGGACTAGTCATTGCCAGCACAAAACCCAAGTTAAACAACATGAATAAAAATGGAAGTGTGTGTGACAAAAAAATTACAAATATCAAGAAGAAAACTGATGACTGTAACTGGGAGGTTCACAACAGGGTAGGAGCAACTGCAACATCCTCATGTAGGCTCTGGCGTCAAAATGACCAGCTATGGTTATAGTACAATCCAATCACACACAATGCAGAACTTGACCCTTGCGTAAACACGTCTATTGGTCATTTAAACCATGAGCCACATGTTCTATGCAGTCCATCTCATCTGCCCCTTACTCATATCTTCTGTCATTAGGTGCTGCACTGCAAGAGGTGGGAATCACAGAATGGTTACAGTACCAAAGGAGACCATTTGGCCCGTTGTGCCCGTGCCGGCTCTCCGAGGGAGAATTTGCCCCGTGTCACTCCCCGGCCTTCTCCCATAGCACTGCACGTTCTCTCTTATTCAGTAACAATCCAATTCCCTTTTGACTGTCTCGATTGAACCTGCCCCCACCACCCTCTCAGGCAGTGCATTCCAGGTCCCAACCATTTGCTGTGTGAAAAAGTTTTTCCTCATGTTGCCAATGGCTTCTTTTACCAATTACCTTAAGTTGTGCCCTCTTGTTCTCGATCCTACCACCAATGGGAACAGTTTCTCCCTATCTCCTGTGTCCAGAACCCTTGTGACTTTGAATACTCCTGTCAAATCTCCTCTCAACCTTTTGTTCTCCAAGGGAAACAGCCCCAACTTCTCCGATCAATCTACGTAACTGAAGTTCATCATTCCTGGAGCTGCTCTCTCCAATGTGTTCACAGCTTTCCTGAGGTGTGGCGCCCTACACTGGATGCAATACTCCAGTTGAGGTCAAACCAGTGTTCTATACAAGTTTAAGATAAATTCCTTCTTGTGCTCTATGCCCCTATTAGTAAAGCCTAGGATGCTGTACACTTTATTACCCACACTCTCAATCTGTCCTACCACCTTCAATGGCTTATGCACATGTACACAATGCAACCCCTTTAGAATTGTACCCTTTATTTTGTATCGACTCTGTGTTCTTTCTATTAAAATGAATCTTCACACTTCTCTGCATTAAATTTCATCTGCCATTTGCCCACCCATTTCACTAACATGTCTATGTCCCTTTGAAGTTCTACACTAGGCTCCTCACAGTTCACAGTGCATCCAAGTTTTGTATCATCCGCAATCTTTGAAATTGTGCCCTGTACACCAAGATCTAGGTCATCAATATATAGCAAGAGAAGCAAGGGTCCCACACTGACCCCCCGGGGAACTCTACTGCAAACCTTCCTCCAGCCCGAACAACATCCACTGACCACTACTCTCTGTTTCCTGTCACTCAACCAATTTTGTATCTATGTTGCTATAGTCGCTTTTCTTCCAGGAGCTCTAACTTTGCTCACAAGTCCGTTGTGCAGCACTTTATCAAATCAAATGGATAATTTTTTTTTTCTCTGTTCACTGTCAAAAATAATGCGAGATGTAAAACCGCAGGAAAGTCCATTTCCCTACAGTGTGTCACACAGCCTGTGAACAGTCAGAGAAAATACTGCTCACCCTTTCTGCACACAACTTCAGCAACCATTGAAACAACCACAAACACAATTGTTATGCTCTGGGTTCTTTCCAACATCAGCAAACGCCAGGAAAGAGAGATCATTTGTGATATGTGGCGCACACTGAGGTATAGCCAATTCATTGCAATTGGAGCTGCAAGCTCCATAAGACATAGGAGCAGAAATTAGGCCATTCGGCCCATCGAGTCTGCTCCGCCATTCAATCATGGCTGACAAGTTTCTCAACTCCATTCTCCCGCCTTCTCCCCGTAACCTTTGATCCCCTTACCAATCAAGAACCTATCTATCTCCGTCTTAAATACACTCAATGACCTGGCCTCCACAGCCTTCTGTGGCAATGAATTACATAGATTCACCACTCTCTGGCTAAAGAAGTTTCTCCTCATCTCTGTTCTAAAAGGTCTTCCCTTTACTCTGAGGCTGTGCCCTCGGGTCCTAGTCTCTCCTACTCATGGAAACATCTTCCCCACGTCCACTCTATCCAGGCCTTTTAGTATTCTGTAAGTTTCAATCAGATCCCCCCTCATCCTTCTAGACTACATCGAGTATAGACCCAGAGTCCTCAAACGTTCCTCATATGTTAAGCCTTTCATTCCTGGGATCGTTCTCGTGAACCTCCTCTGGACCCTCTCCAGGGCCAGCACATCCTTTCTGAGGTACGGGGCCCAAAATTGCTCACAATATTCAAAATGTGGTCTGACCAGAGCCTTATAAAGCCTCAGCAGCACATCCCTGCTTTGATATTCTAGTCCTCTCAAAATAAATGCCAACATTGCATTTGCCTTCCTAACTACCGACTCAACCTGCAAGTTAACCTTAAGAGAATCCTGGACTAGGACTCCCAAGTCCCTTTGCACTCCAGATTTCTGAATTCTCTCCCCATTTAGAAAATAGTCTATGCCTCTATTCTTCCTACCAAAGTGCATGACCTCACATTTCCCCACGTTGTATTCCATCTGCCACTTCTTTGCCCATTCTCCTAACCTGTCCAAATCCTTCTGCAGCCTCCCCGCCTCCTCAATACTACCTGTCCCTCCACCTATCTTTGTATCATCTGCAAACTTAGCCAATATGCCCTCAGTTCCTTCATCTAGATCATTAATGTATAAAGTGAAAAGTTGTGGTCCCAACACTGACCCCTGCGGAATTCCATTAGTCACCGGCCGCCATCCTGAGAAGGACCCCCTTATCCCCACTCTCTGCCGCCTGCCAGACAGCCAATCTTCTCTCCATGCTAGTACCTTGCCTCTAACACCATGGGCTCTTATCTTACTGAGCAGCCTCCTGTGTGGCACCTTGTCAAAGGCCTTCTGGAAGTCCAAGTAGATAACATCCATTGGCTCTTCTTTGTCTAACCTACTCGTTACCTCCTCAAAGAATTCTAACAGATTTGTCAGGCACGACCTCCCCTTGATGAAACCATGCTGACTTTGCCTGATTTTACCATGCACTTCCAAGTATTCTGAAATCTCATCCTTAATAATGGACTCTAAAATCTTACCAACGACCGAGGTCAGGCTAAACGGCCTGTAATTTCCCGTCTTTTGCCTTACCCCCTTCTGAAACAGGGGGGTTACATTAGCGATTTTCCAGTCCTCTGGGACCCTCCAACTCGAGTGATTCCTGAAAGATCGCCACTAACGCCTCCACTATCTCTTCAGCTATCTCCTTCAGAACTCTGGGGTGTAATCCATCTGGTCCAGGTGATTTATCCACCTTCAGACCTTTCAGTTTTCCTAGCACCTTCTCCTTGGTAATGGCCACCATACACACCTCTGCCCCCCGACTCTCTTGAACTTTGGGGATGTTACTCGTGTCTTCCACTGTGAAGACTGACGCAAAGTACCTATTCAGTTCCTCCGCCATTTCTTTGTTCCCCACTACTACTTCTCCAGCGTCATTTTCCAGCGGCCCAATGTCCACTTTTGCCTCTCTCTTACCCTTTATATATCTAAAAAAAACTCTTGCAATCTTCTTTTATATTACTGGCTAGTTTACCCTCATATTTAATCTTCTCCTTCCTTATTTCTTTTTTAGTTGTCCTCTGTTGGTCTTTGTAGGCTTCCCAATCCCCTGGTTTCCCACTGCTCTTCGCCGCATTGTATGCTTTCTCTTTAGCTTTTATGCTGTCCATGACTTCCCTTGTCAGCCATGGTTGCCTCATCCTCCCTTTAGTATGCTTCTTCTTCCTAGGGATGAATTTTTGTTGTGTCTCCCAAATTACTCCCAAAAACTCCTGCCATTGCTGTTCCACTGTCTTTCCTGCTAGGCTCATCTCCCAGTCAATTCTGCCTCTGTAGTTGCCTTTATTCAACTGTAATACTGTTACATCTGATTCCAGCTTTTTCCTCTCAAATTGCAGGGTAAATTCTATCATATTCTGGTCACTTCCTCCTAAGGTTTCCTTCACCTTAAGCTCCCTTATCAAATCTGCCTCATTATACATCACTAAATCTCAAATTGCCTGTTCCCTAGTGGGCTCCACCACAAGCTGCTCCAAAAAGCCATCTCGTAGACATTCCACAAATTTCTTTTCTTGGGATCCACTACCAACCTGATTTTCCCAGTCTGCCTGCATATTGAAATCCCCCATGATCACTGTAACCTTGCCTTTCTTACACACCTTTTCTATCTCCTGGTGTATCTTGTGCCCCACATCCTGACCACTGTTCGGAGGCCTGTACATAACTCCCATTATGGTTTTTTTACCTTTGCGGTTCCTCAACTCTACCCACACAGATTCTACATCATCTGACTCTACATCATTTCTTGCTATCGATTTAATTTCATTTCTTACTAACAAAGCAACCCCACCCCCTCTGCCAACCTGCCTACCTTTTCGATAGGATGTATATCCTTGGATATTTAGCTCCCAGCCCTGATCCCCTTGCAGCCATGTCTCTGTAATGCCCTCCACATCATACCTGCCAATTTCAATCTGCGCCACAAGCTCATTTACCTTATTTCGTATACTGCGTGCATTCAGATACAACACCTTCAGTCCTGTATTTCCCGTCCCCCTTCTCATTGTCGTCCCTTTATCTGATGTGCTTGAAGTTAGATTCCTAGCCCTTTCCAAACACTCTGTCCTATTTTGTGTTCTGGAGACTTTAATAGCCTCTCCTGGGCTCTCCTTTCTTTTCAGTTTTTTCATAATTTTCCATGAAGTTGAATCCACCCCCCCACACGCTAACTTGCTGCTTTGTTTCCCATTAGTCATACTTCTTGGAGTTTTACCCTTCCCTCCCCCCCCCCACTTTCTAGTTTAAAGTCCTGTTGACCACCCTATTTACCCTTTTCACTAGAACATTGGTCCCAGATCAGTTCAGGTGGAGACCGTCCCAATGATACAGATCCCTCCTGTTCCAATACTGATGCCAGTGCCCCACGAAATGGAACCCCTCTTTCCCGCACCACTCCTTTAGCCACATGTTTACTTCCCTTATTCTCGCGTCCCTATGCCAATTTGCACGTGGCTCGGGTAGTAATTCAGAGATTATAACCCATGAGGACCTGTTCTTTAATTTAGCTCCACCTCACTCTCAAGGGTTAGCCAGGAATGGAACAAAGTGAGAATGTTGCACAATGCTCAACCACATCTTGCTCACGTCTGATTGTTCCTGGAGCTAAAGATTTAGATAGGATCACAGAAATTGCTAGGTGAGAAAAAGGTCAAGGCTCATTTAGTTTGCTTTCTGCCATCCTGGAGACACATGATACAAGAATGGTGGAGCTGTTGACTCATCATGGTAATCAATCTGTACCAAATAATCTATCACAGACTCAGAACGAGGTGAGGAAAACCCCTAATGGTGAAGAGCCTTGGGAGCCAGAGGTCAAAAGTCACCTGTTCGTCTCGAGCATACCACACTTGGAACACGCCATGTCTCAAATTACTCACACTGCATGCCAAAATGTTATTTGCTAAAAGAAATCTAATTTGAATGTAGCAATACCAACTGCTTCCACTATCACTTTAGGGAGACTGTTCCATAGCTTGACCATTCACTCACTGACATAATGTTTGCTCAGATTAGTTTTGAAATTGTCCCCTGCTTTAAGCCTAGGCCATGTCCTTACTGCTACAGTTCTGGACGAGGTAAAGCAGTTTGTAATGCTCCACATTGTCTAGCTCCTTTAGAATCCCGAAGAAAGCAATCATAACAACTCACAATCTTCTCATCTCCAATGAGAAAATGCCCAACATACATGATTGCTGATCAAGATCCAATCCCTCCACCCCTCGATTATTCTAGTGGCCCTCTGCCACATCCTTGCCAATAGTTGCAATATCTTTTTTGCACTGCAGTGACCAGAACACAGTTTTCTAAGTGCAGCTGCGCCATGATTAATGAATATGAATTACTTCACTTTTTTGGCTTAATATATCCCAATATCTGTATTGCTTTCTCAGGGCATCTCAGTGCCATCAAGCATTGTTGTGATGGCTTCAATTTATCGTCAATCAGCACCCCTCCATCTCCTTCGCTTTTCATGCGCATTATTTTCTTTCTATTTCAGTGATTCCTGGATTTCCCCACGTGAAGCACTTTTGCATTGCTCGAGATTGAAATTCATCACCCACCTGCTTGCTCAATTCCCAAGCAAAATCAAATCATTCTGCAGCTGACCCTGTTCAACTCTGAAGTCTACCACCTTCATTAGCTTCGTATCGTCCGCAAGTCTATCCTTTAGGCTCGTGATTCCTAGCCATTAATCTTTTTTTTTTGTGTTTGTTCATGGGACGCAAGCGTCATGGCAAGACCAGTATTTGTTGCTCATCCCAAATGGCTCTCGAGAAGGTGGTGGTGAGCTGCCTCTTGAACCACTGCTGTCCATCTAATGCAGGTACGCCCACAGTGCTGCTGGGAAGGGAGTTCCGGGATTTTGACCCAGTGACAATATATTTCCAAGTCAGGAAGGTGCGTGACTTGGGAACACCACCACCTGCAATTTTCACTCCATGCGCTTGCTACCCTTGTCCTGTTTAGGTGGTAGAGGGTTTAGAAGGTGCTGTCAAAGGGATGGGAGGAGTGCACAGTTTATCTAGCCCCACTACTCTGCAGGTCGCATGATTAGTTTAAAATTTAGTTTAATTCACTCACCAAAATGTTCAGTTATTTACCTTCTCCACTGTTAGACCCAGAATGAAAAAGACTTTAACCAGGCTTCTTTCAATAAGCTTAGAATGATTGATTTATTATAAAACCAAAATTTCCCTTTTTAAAAAGAAACAATTTGCAAGAACTGGTTAACACACAATTGTAATCTGGAAGTATAACTATCTATCCCTTTTAAAAAATACCTCAGCATGCACAGAGCATGGACTCGGTGGGCCCATTCTGTGCCACAACGACTCTTATGTTATTTTTAAATCTACAACTGTAATACCTTGTCAGCCTTTCCACCCCACCCCCACTAGAGCTGTACCTTGAGTGTCCTGCCATCCATTCTTAATTAGCACATTTTCTTAGATAATATCACCACCTTCAGCACCTCTTTGTTCCTTTTGTCTGTGACATCTTTTGATTATCTGCTCCTATCACTGCTTGCTTGTCCCTACAACCACACCACCCCCCCCAACTTCTCTCCCCCCAACCCCCCCTCCCCCCCACCCCCCACCCCAACTTTAAACCAGCTTACATTTCACCCCTCTCCTAACTATACTCAGTTCTGCTGAAGGGTCATGAGGACTCGAAACGTCGACTCTTTTCTTCTCCACTGATGCTGCCAGACCTGCTGAGTTTTTCCAGGTAATTCTGTTTTTACTCTGTTTTGCAAGTTGACTCAGCATTCCAGCCCCCATCAAACCTGTTTGATAGTGCTTCAAGGCTAGAATCAGGTGGCTACAGAAATTCAGATTTTCACTGATAGCAGATTAAAAACGGATATATGATTCCTGACTTATTCATTGGCTCTGCACCCTTTCGCATCAATTTCTCCCTCTCTTGCCCTCTCCTAAAACATTAGCAGGGGCACAGTCACGGGAGGGAGGTTGGTGCATGATGACAAATGGCCTGAATGCTGTAACGCAAGCGCTTCAGTACGAGTCCAATGAGTACGATGTCAGCCGAGGCACAGTTGATAGCCAGATTGCCTCTGAATCAGAAAGATGTATGCTCAAGTCCCACTCCAAAAACTTGAGTGCATAATCTAGGCTGAAAACCCAATGCAGCACTTGAGAGGCTGCTGCACTGTTGATGATGCCGTCTTTCAGATGAAATGGCAAACCTAGGCCCTATCCTCCCTCTCCGGTAGATATAAAAGGTCCCATGGCACTATTTGAAGAGCAGGGGAGTTATCTATAGTGTCCTAGCGAATACTTATCCCTCAACCAACATCACTAAAAAGGGATTAGCTGGTCATTGTCACATTGCTGTTTGTGGGAACTTGCTGTGTGCAAATTGGCTGGTGCTTTTCTCATGTGGCAACATTCCAAAGTAAAGCACTTTGGGAGATCATAAGATCCTGAATGGTGCTAAATTATTTATTTTTTCTTTTGATGCTAGTTATGGAGAATCAATTTTTAGACACCCATGAAATATAATATATGAATAGAATAGTATCAGACTTCAGGAGGACATAGACTGATGAAATAGGCAGATATAATTAAATGTGGATAACTGAGTGATGCACTATGAGAGGAACATCATGGAGCAGGAGTATAATCTAAATGGTACTATTTAGAGGAGTGCAAGGGCAGAAAGACCTAGGGGTGCATCTTCACAAATCTTTGAATGTGGCAGGGCATAGGGGTATTGTCACTAGACTAATTTTCCAGAGACCCAGGGTAATTCTCTGGGGACCCAGGTTCGAATCCCGCCATGGCAGATGGTGAAATTTGAATTCAACAAAAAATCTGGAATTAAAAGTCTGATTATGACCATGAAATCATTGCCGATTGTCGTAAAAACCCTTCTGGTTCACTAATATCCTTTAGGGAAGGAAATCTGCTGTCCTTACCTGGTCTGGCCCAACATGTGACTCCAGACCAACAGTAATGTGGTTGACTCTTAAAAATGCCCTCTGTACAAGGGCAATTAGGGATGGGCAATAAATGCTGGCCTAACCATGTCCCATGAACGAATAAAAAATAAAAGTTGATGAGGTAGTTAAGAAAGCATATGGGATTACTTGGCTTTGTAAGTGTAAGAATTGAATTAGCAAGGAAGTCATGCTACACCTTTATAAGTGACTGGTTAGACCTCAGTTGGAGTATTGCATACAATTCCAAGCGCCAATTTTAGGAAGGATTTCAATGCCTTGGCCAGGTGGTTTACCAGGATGTGGGGCCTCAGTTATGTGGAGAGATCAGCAGAACTGGGATTTTTCTCCTTGGAGCAGAGAAAGTTACAGGAAGACCCAACAGAAAAGGAGTTTCCACAGGGCGAGTATACAGAAACCGTTTCTTTTGGCAACTGGCTTGGTTAGCAGAGGTCATGGATTTAAAATATTTGGCAACCCCCCCCCCCCGCCCGCCAACCGCCAGACATGTGCTTGATGATGACTAATTTGCATTTATTGTGAGGAAATTACGAGGATTTGGGACTAACTTTCAAAGCACCAGTACAGACTTGTTGGGCCAAATGGCCTCCTGCTGTAAGATTCTACAATTCTATATAAAATGTTGAGTTCAGGCTGTGACTCATGTGTTTAATCATCAAAATGTAAGATACTGGGCAACTTGCCGAAAATAAAGGTCAGCTGGCTCTGATTTATTTTCATTCATTTATGGGATGTGGGCATCGGTGGCTAGGCTGGAGTGCTGGAGATGAACCTGACGTAGCCCTTCTGCTGCCCATCTCATGCAGATGAGGTGCCTCCTCCCCATCCCTCAAATCCCTGTAGGGTCAAAGACTGAAGGAGACCAATAGGTGTGAGCCTGGTGTAACCACCTGGCAGAGTCTGCCTCACATTGCTTCACCTTCGTACCACATAGAATATAATTCCCATGTGCTGTTTAATCCAATTCCGGCAAAGGGTTATCGACTTGAAACATTAACCTGATACCTCTCTCTCCACAGAGCTGTTGAGGAGTGTTTCCAGCATTTTCTGTATTTATGTGAGATTTGCAGCATCTGTAGTATTTTTCTTTTCCAGTTGGGTAGGGCTGCTAGATATCCTATAATAAACTGAAGCATTGTTAATGTCAGTGTTTTGGAAGTAGATTGGCTCTCACCTGTGTTCCTCAGTATAGGCAATAGTTATCAGTTCAATGCACATACATGCAGAAAACTCCACCCTATTCACATCGAGCTCACAATCAGCGAGTGTTAATTGGGGCCACTGGTTGTAAACTGATCCGAGATCCATAGCTGCAGTAAAGCAGATTTATTTTTTATTTATTCATTCTAGGGATATGGGTTTCACTGGCTGGGCCAGCATTTATTGCCCATCCCTAATTGCCCTTGAGAAGGTGGTGGTGAGCTGCCTTCTTGAACCGCTGCACTCCATGTGGTGTAGGTACAACCACAGTGCTGTTAGGGAGAGTTCCAGGATTTTGACCTCGCGACAGTGAAGGAACGGGGATAAATTTCCAAGTCAGGATGGCAAGTCACTTGGAGGGAAACTTCCAGGTGGTGGTGATGGCTATTGGAACTAATTCTCGTCTGGTTGGGTGTCTGCTCTACACTGCCTCTTCTATCTCACGCTGAACAAACTGCTCCTTAGCCTAGTGTTGTAACTAAAGCTTCCTTGCCCCTGCCACAGTGACTTGAAGGCGCTTGGCAGAGACAAATTAGTCAGCGTTCCTGGAATGTCTTTTCTGATAAAGAATGAGTTTGTATGATTTTGCTCAGCAAAACGCACCTCCCTGCCCTCCCCCCGACCATTTATTTATTTATCGCCGATTGTCTTCGCCCTCCTCTCCTAAAAGGACATCAACACTTTCTGCGAGTTGCGGATCTCTGCACCAGGTGTTTTATTTTGTCATGTGTTCCGGAGTGGATGAGGGTGCCTCAATGACTCATTTATGCTCATCAGAAAAAGCAGACAGAAGAAAAAAGACGATCAGAAGAGGCACGGCCTTAAAAGGACAGTGTCAGTAATTGCAGTTAGAGGAAAAACCTGGGTATAAGATCCTGAACTTCAACATGTAACATTTGTTAGCAGCAGCCCTTTAGCAGTACTCAGTATGTTTGCGGGGATGTTTGGTGAAAAGGGAAAGATGTACTTTAATTCAATCTTGTCTTAAATTTTGGAGCTCACTCCCCCAAAAGAACTGTCTGTTTATTAAATATCTGTAAGCGCTACATAGAACGTACATCAAAGAAACAGGCCATTCTGCTCAACTGATCTGTTCCAGTGTTTATACTTCACACAAGCCTCCACCCACCATACTTCATCTAGTCCTGTCCGCATATATATTATTCCTGTCTCCTTCATGCATCTATTTAGCTTCCCCTTAAGTGCACCCATTCACCTCACTTACGCCTTAAGGTTGCAACTTTCACATTTTGACTACTGTCTGGGTAAAAAAATTCCTGAATCAAATAATTAAGTAAGTCAACTTAATTGGATTTCTCCAACTTAGAGTATTAGAGTCATTTTTTATATTTTTTAATTCGTATATCTAACCGTGCAAGAAGCATAGAAGATACTGTATTTGTCTGTGATTTTTGAATGATGGAGGAAATGTCTTATCTCCAGCAATCTCCATATTTGCTGTGGTGCGACTGGACCCAATGAAACCACTTGTGTGAATTTCAAAAAAAAAAAAAATTTGTTTTAACCATATCCAGTTGACTTCGAGGCTGTAGCATTGAAGAAACAAAAACTGGAGGGAAAAAATGCAGTCTAACCACATTGGGCCAACTGGTTTGTAGGCTTTTTCTTTATTCAGTGACAGGATTCCAAAGCCAGCATTTATTGCCACCCTTAATTGCCCTTGAGTAGATAGTGACAAGTACAAACTCCCCCACAACACTCCAGTTTGAAACATTATCATCTTTCTCTCCACAGATGCTGCCAGGCCTGCTGAGTATTTTCAGCACTTTGTTTCCACCCCCAACAGCACTGGGTATGCTTCCACGAGTGAGAGAAATCCTCTGGTACTTCATCCTGTAGCCACTGTTCATGAGCAAGCCTGCCAGGATATTCAACCAAGGTCTGACCTCACCCACATCCACATATCAAGCAGCAACTAGTGATCAAGAACAGGATTCCTCGGCACCGATCCCTCAGATTAGGTGGGAAGACGAGACTAACTGTAATGCCTGTCGCTATCCATGGGTCAATCACAGGTCAAAGAATGTAGCTGAGGCCTAGGCCCATGGGTCTGTACATAGCAACTACTCACTGCTATAACTGATGAAGGCATAAAGCCTCAATTCATAGTTAGTTCACTTTGCTCATTTGTAACATGCAAATACTCTGCTGTGGATTTGGCTCTAGCATTAAACCAAGTGTGTAGAAGTTGGTCGACAACACATCAGTGGTGTTTGAGCAGCTAGGCTCAGTGGGGTAGTTAAAAATAATTCCAGTTAGTGGAGGAGAATGGGGCAGGTTGCGTAGAGGGGTTATATGACTAACCCTGTGGCGTGCCCTCACAGCCCTAAAGCCATCTTGACCTGCAATCTAAGTGCCTGAAGATGGATTCCCTCAGAAGATAGCGAAATGGGTCGCAGGCAAGAAAGGCCTGTCCGGAAGGCCTAATCTCCGTTTAGCAAAACCCTAGTGAAATGGCCAGACAGCTGTACAAACATGATAGCAAGTCAGTGTCTGTGATTAACTTACTAATGATCAAACGTTCAGTGTTACAGAACAGAATACAGAAATGCAGCTTTGTCTAATTTGAAAGTGAAGTAATGCATGGATTTTCTACAAGCCTTATTCTAAAACATCCCTTGCTGCATATTCTCTCTCACCTACAGAACAGAATGAATAATTGTCTCGGAAGGTGGATGGAGAAAACTGCAAACGCAGAGACATAGAGTTCCAGGAACAAAGAGTGCTTATGCCACTATAACATTTACTTATTAATCCTATACACGGTCACTCTGCTCCAATTGGGACCACCATGGTTTTAACTGAATTGCATTTAATGCAGCTTTTTCAAGAAGTTATTTATAATTCAGATCATGTACTACAGCTCTGACAAGCTCCCCTATCCAGCTGGTGGGAGAGCACCAGGAGTTGACCACAGAAACAGAACCCATGTTTCAGTCGATCATTCTGCCATTGGCGGCATTTTAAATTATATTGTCGAACTCTAACAGTTGACACAAAATACAGAAGTCCCTACCTGTGAATAATTCAGAAGAGTTTTTGTATGTACGACATTGAAAATAGCCTCTAGACAACAATACAATAATGGAATAGCATTCCAAAAAGTTATTTATTTATCAGCTTGATTTAATTGGTAGCATTCTCACCTTTGAGCCAGAAGATTGTGGGTTCAAACCTCACTAAGCTAACACTGCACTGCAGTGCTGAGTGATCGCTCAGTTTGCCACAGGTGCTGTCTTTCAGGCAAGACATTAAAATGAGGCCAAATCTTTTTGCACTTATAGGCGCAAGAGTCTGATGGCACGATTTGAAGAACAGGGGATTTCTCCCAGTGTGCTGGCCAATAGTTATCTTTCAATCAACTTCAACAAAATGGGATTAACTAGAAAACTCCCTCAGTACTGTTTGTGGGCCCTTGCTGTGTGCACATTGGTTGTTGCATTTACCGATATTACAACACTGATTACACTTCCAAAGTAACACACTAGCTCCAAGTCACAAAGACATGAAAGGAAATACCCTTTCCTTCTAATTGTGCACGCCCTCTCATATTTATGGTAGTATACTAATCTTATTGCAGACCTGATAAAAGTGGAACTGTTCTGTACTCTATTATTCTGTTATAAATCCTTGGGATATGACATAGTAGGAGTCTTGCAAATTTGTGAGACCTACTGCATGTTATTAGAATCCAAGCCAGTTGGTGAACTCAAAACCAAGACACAGCTTTTCTTTACTGAGAGTGTCTAGTGACATTGTTCCATCTCATAGCTCTCCTTACACCCAATGCCCTAGCTGTCCCTTATTCATATGTGCTCAAAGTACTTAATTAAACAATGCCTTTCACCTGTGTATCCTAACAATATAACTAACAAACCATTAACACATTCCCCTTCCTTTTTTTTTTAAAAAACAATAACTTTATAACAACTCAAATAATTTAAAAGCAAACCGAAGAGAAAAAAAAATTCTACATTTCTTATAACCCATCATAATACAAGGCATCCCTCTTCTAAGACCTCCAACAATTTCTTCAAGGAAGCATTCCTTTTTGTAGAACAGTCCGATAATTAGTGACTTGCGTCAACCCATTTTATCTTAAGAGATCTCTCCTCTCTCTAACATTTCTTTTATGCTAGCAAGGTCGATCCTTAACCTTTCCTCAGTCACACACTTTGTTGAATGTACATTATCCCATGCAGAACGATTATCCACATAACATTCAATGGGCAAACTTTTCTCAGAACACCCCTTGTATAGGATTTCCCTCAAAATGTTCGATAAGTAAAATCCCACATCTAATGCTTCTACTAGAGCCAGTATTTGTCCCACTAGATTTCTTTTAACTACCCTTTTTATTTTCTTCGCTTCCCAGACCAATGGGCAACATTTGTCATTCCCACCAAGAATATAATAAACTCTGCTGTACTAGAATATCCATCTGGAAGACTGCCATGTGAAGCATCGCTAAAAATGATTAACCTCATGTCTTCTGGATCATCCAAAGCTGGAAACCTAACTGCGCATTTCTCAGAATCTAATTTCTGTGTTGTTTTATTACCTCTCGTAACCTCCTCAACTGTAGCATGTTTCATCATAATACTTTGTTCCAATATATCAGGTCTAGGCAGAGTGCACATTCAGTTCAACAGTCCAATCAAGCTTCTTAATTGGCCTATTTCTTCCTTGGATATAGGGTCCTCTTTTTGTGATGACCTGGCCCAATATGTTAGGGTGTGATTGACATTTTCTAAATAAGACTGTTGATTCAAGGTCAGTTTCGACATTTTCTGCTTAATGTCCAACCCTATATATTTAAAAAGTGCCTGAAGCCTGACTTCCGATCTGAAACTGCTTCTTTATTTTATAAATCACCCATTGCTCAATTCTACAGAACCCGCCTCACAGAAAATCATCAATGTGCATCATAAAGATGCCTGCTACCTTGTGATACCGATAGAATGGTGCTGGATCTGCTTTTTGTTGAATACAACCCATTTTCAATAGGATGGACTGAATTGAGAAATACCACACACTTAATGCACCATTCAACCCATAAGCACATTTGTTTAATTTCCACAGTTTCCCTTCTATATTGCCAGCTTTTTAAGTGGTTTGAAAAACGCTTCCCTTTGAAATTTCTCACCCTGCAAAACTGAAGCTTTTATATCAATTTATTTACATTCCCAGGAATATGTTGCTAAAAGAGCTAAGAGAATCTTCAAGCTCACCTTTCCTGCAGTTGAGGAGTCCACTCTGACAGCTCGATTACCAAGTCTTTTCTTGAAACCCTGAGCTTCTAGTTGGCTTTAGCCTTATACATGCCATCAGGAAATACCTTTTCTGTGCATATTCACCCGTGTGATAAGGCTGGCTGTCCCCTGCCTGGAGTGTCAGTGTATACAGTAAATTCTTGCCAACTTTCCGTCTGACATCCTTTATCGCTAAAACTTCTCGATCATAAGGAATTCTACTTCTCGTGGCATTCCAAGCCTGTTCTACGGACCTTATTACACTACAATCTCTACTCGCCCTCCTAGCTCTTTGTAGACGACTGCTACACGATCTCACTATCCTACTATCAGAGTTCCTTTTGCAAGTCCGTGATCTTTTCCTAGGGCTGTGATCACTTCCAGGTCCACTTTCAGAACTCACACGGCATTTTTTAGCCTTCCCCATCTTCACCTCATTTCGCCAATCGATGGATCTTCCCTCCTGTCCCTCATCTTGTACATTCAGCCAAATGTTTGTATTTGACAGTGGCTTTTCCTGCTCTCCCTATAATAGTGGCACCCCTCCATTCACTGGCTCCTACTGGTTTATATGTTACTCTAGTGCCAACTTTGAGTAGTTGTCCTTTGGGCTAAATAGCCTTAAAAAAGTCTTTGTCCATATTCAGTCAGCCCCTTATCAGTCACAATCTGCTCCTCGTAATTGCCCAACACGTGTGTGTGTGTGTGTGTGTGTGTGTGAAGTGCATGGTGCTCCTTCATTTTCTATTACCTGTTTATATTCTGTAAAGGTATAATCAGTGCCAATTAGTCTCAAGGAATATACCCTAAGTTTGATTGCCATGTTGTAAAATTACTGTTTTTCCATCAGCGTCTATAACGTTACCCAGACCTTGCTACTCTTTGTCTTTCGCTTTTGTAATATGTCATGTCCACTGGTCTAAAATTTATTTCTGATGGCCTCTTGTGGTACCCTAAGGCTCGTCAAATTTTCTCTCAAACCTCAGCCTTGATAAATGCCCTTCTCCCTGCATGCAGGGCATTCAAGTGCTCAGCAAAAACTATTCTTAGCCCCTTCCAAAGCCAGGGGATGATTCCACATCACCAAAGGTATTTTTGGATTTCTCCCATAAACGAACCAATAGGGATTGTAACCCCCACCTCTCAACCCGCCGGACCAACCATTTGAAGTGAATTCTTCGTATAGACTGCCCAAACCAGGGCAGATGTCAGCTTACAGCTCAGTTGGTCAGCTAAGATTTTGTGGACTGTCTCATCAATTACTGTATGATTTCTATTACAAACCCCATCACTAAAGGGACTTTCCACTGCCATATTCATATTTTCACACATACTTTTAAACTCAACAATGGCAAATTCCCTCCCATTGTCAGTTAAGAATTTAGCCAGTGCTCCAAGTCCAGTTCCTAACCATTTTTCCATTATCTTGTCTACAATTACCTTTTTTATCTTTACTATATATTGCTGTTGACAGACTGAATCAGTTGCCATGTCTACAAAATGCAAGAGAAAAACGTTTTTGTCGTTATCCAATACCTTCAAGTCCATCGCTATAATTTCATTAACGTTTCTTGCGAATGAGAGACTCACTACAGGCTGTGATGGTGCCCTCCTATATTTTTTTTGTTTTACATAGAATGCATTTGTCACTGATCTCTTCTATAAGTTTAGTACATTCATCTTCCATTATCCCTGCATCCTTTAGTAGGACTTTTAACCAATGACAAAACGAATGGGACAAATTGTTAATGTAGTTCCAAAACAGTGTGTGTCTTTTTTCCTTTAAACTCCTACCCCCTGATGTCATCAGCACTTCCTTAACATCGTGATTAGAAATGTTAGGCCTTGTTGAGGGGATAGAATAATGTCCTGATTGTGTAAACTGTAAATCTACAGGATTTCCCAAAAACCATTGCATTATCATGTTCCATTTCCAATTTCATTTGAGCCTTTTTCACGGATGGCTTCCTCAACGGCAAGGGTATTTCACTAGATACTACACCTATGCTGATAAAATGGTTCACTTCGGCTATGTTACATGGAATCATCGCTCTCCTTAGCGACTTTAATGTGTCATTGTCCCTGAACCTGAATTAAGTAGAATTTTCATATTTCTTGACCTTACTTTAGTCTTTACTGTTTAGAGAATCCAAGTAACACTTTTCCCAATGCACTCCACTAATTGTGGACGTCCACAATTGAATGAGCCCACAACTAGAACACCTATTTCCAGGCTAAAGCTTCTGGCGACCAGTACAATTCCTCCTGACTGGTCAATATTGTCATCTTGCCCTTTCAAACCTTCCACCTCACGTGTCACTTCAAAAACCCCGCTATTCCATTTTGGACAATCCATCGCATAAATGATATTTCAAGTCACATTTGAAACATCTGTTGTCCATTCCTGGGGTTCATTCTCCTGCCATAGTTACCCAATTTCTGATATCTGTCAGAGCTACCAGAAGTGCCTCTATCCTTATTCCTTTCATTTGTGCTTCTTCTTTCGTATTGATGTTTGCCCCAGCATTGAATCCTCCACCGTTTCTGCTACCGCTGAAGGTCCCATTGATGCCGTGAGTGAATGTTTCCTCGAAGTTGTTTCAAAGCTTCGGACATCTGTTCCTAAAGCATTTCCCTTTTTGAGAATCTAACTCTAGTCAAGACCAGGAGCCTCGATACTTCAGCACAATCCAACAACTTGAAAGCAAGCACTGAATCAAGGGTCTCCAAATAGAATTTCTGCAATCTTGCAGGTAACCTGCTAAATTCCATGATAAGCTCTTCTATAGAATAACCTGCTTTCCTTCTAAATTTATCAAAGCCTGACCATGCCACATATGCATTTAACAGATCATCTTTCTCATACATTTTGTCTATAAAATTTATTGGGGGCTGGTTTCGGGCATTAAAGATAGCAGAAATTTTTTTTTAAACACTTGATGCAACTTACCTATAACATTCCCCAATTCTTGCTGTCGGTTCAGCCACTTTCACCCCCGATTGCGCTGATGAAACTAGCAGAAACTTGACTCCTGGGCCTGGCTTGAAATCGTTTTTAAGGTGGTTAAGGGGTTAAGTTTTGGAATAAGAGGTTTGACCTTCAAATCTTCCCTTTCTGTAGTAACCCAGCCCAATAGCAGAGCTGAGATTGGGAGATTGTCATGTGAAGAACTGCATTTGTAAATCAGGCCACTCCAGCAGCATCATTCATGGTTCTTGGTTAGTGGAGAGCCAGAGTTGGGACTCCTGGCAGGAGCTATCACAAGTGTCTTACTTAAAAGGAGAAACAGAGGCCCAGGCTGCAAGGCAGTACCAAGGCCATAGCAGAGAAGAGGAAGTGAAATAAATCAAGAAGCTGTGATTAGGTATCAAGTAGCTTGCTGACAATTGGAAAATGTATTTTATTGCTGGGCAGTGAAAAATAACCTGACAAAAGTATAAAATACATTCAGTCTCAGTGTTGATAAGCACAAGTGCAATGGTGGTGGCAGGCTAGGTTTTAATTAGATATGAATCACACAATTCATTTTTTAAATCTTTTAATATGCACACACAATTTTAAGCAAGTTTCTTTATATTAAAAAGTATCGTATTAAAATAATAGCAGGGTTGATCCCTTAATCGGGCTTTTTGTGCCTTCCTGCACCCTACTTGTGGCTCCCACACTTTACTTCAAACTGCCTGGGAAACGGGATTAATCCGTAGACAGATTTTTAAAAAACAGAGGACTGCAGCCCACTCTTTTCATCCTCTTCCTGACAAAGCTCACATCCGTGTGGATTTTGACAAAGTGCCAATAACACTACTCTGATTCCTTTGAAAAACAACTCAGATTTTTAGAATTCTGGCCAAAATATATACGTTGCAGGGGACTGTAGCAGTGAACATTTAGCAGTCTGTGTCCCATATCCTTCAATTCCTGGAGAGGATGGGGCAGCAGAGAAACATTTGGTATGAGGGGATTCGGTGGCATAGTGGCATTGTCACTAGACTGGCAATCCTGAGACCCAGAGTAATGCTCTGGGGACCTGGGCTCGAATCCCACCACGGCAGACGAATTTAGTAAATATCTGGAATTAAAAGTCAAATCATGACCATGAAACCATTGTCGATTGTTGTAAAAATCCATCCGGTTCACTGCCATCTTCACCTGGTCTGGACTACATGTGACTCCAGATTCGCAGTGATGTGGTTGACTCTTAAAATGTCCTAGCAAGACACTCAGCTGTATGAAACCGTACCAAAGTCATTCAAAAGGAATGGAACTGGACAGACCACCCAGTATCAACCTAGGCACTGGAAACGACACCGGCAAACTCAGCCCTGTCAACACTGCAAAGTCCTCCTGACTAACTTCTGGGGGCTAGTGTCAAAATTGGGAGAGCTGTCTCACAGACTAGAAAAGTAACAGCCTAACATAGTCATCCTCATGGAATCATATCTTACAGATAATGTCCCACACTTGACCTCATCCTCACTAACCTGTCGCAGATGCATCTGTCCATGACAGTATCGGTAGGACTGACCACCAAACGGTCCTTGTGGAGACTAAGTCTCATCTTCACATTGGAGGATACCCTCCATCATGTTGTGTGGCACTAACACCGTGCTAAATGGGATAGATTTCGAACAGGTCTAGCAATTCAATCCATAATGCAATGTGGGTCATCCGCAGCAGCAGAATTGTACTCAACCACAATCTGTAACCTCATGGCCCAGCATATCCCCCACTCTACCATTACCACCAAGCCAGGGGATCAACCCTGATTCAATGAAGAGTATACCAGGCATACCTAAAAATGAAGTGTCAACCTGGTGAAGCTACAACACAGGACTGCTTGCGTGCCAAGCAGCAAGTGATAGACAGAGCTAAGCAATTCCACAACCCACGGATCAGATCTAAGCTCTGCAATCCTGCCACATCCAGTCATGAATGCTGATGGACAATTAAACAACTCACTAGAGGAAGAGGCTCCACAAATATCCCCATCCTCGATGGAGAAGGAGCCCAGCACATCAGTGCAAAACACAGGCTGAAACATTCGCAACAATCTTCAGCTAGAAGTGCTGAGTGGATAACCCACATTGGCCTCCTCTGGAGGTCCCCAGCATCGCAGATGCCAGTCTTCAGCCAATTCGATTCACTCCACGTGGTATCAAGAAATGGCTGAAGGCACTGGACACTGCAAAAGGCTATGGGCCCTGACAATGCTCCAGCAGTAGTACTGAAGACTTGTGCTCCAGAACTTGCCATACCCCTAGCCTAGCTGTTCCAGTACAGCTACAACTCAGGCATCTACCCAGCAATGTGGAAAATTGCCCAGGTATGTCTTGTACACAAAAAGCAGGTCAAATCAATCCTGGCCAATTACTGCCCCATCAGTATACTCTCCATCATCAGTAAAGTAATGGATGGGGTCATTAACAGTGCTATCAAGCGGCACTTGCTCAGCAATAATCTGCTCACTGATGCTCAGTTTGGGTTCCACCAGGGTCACTTAGCTTCTGACCTCAATAAAGCCTTGGTTCAAATATGGACAAAAGAGCTGAACTCCAGAGGAGAGGTGAAGGTGACTGCCCTTGACATCAAGGCAGCATTTGACCGAGTGTGGCATCAAGGAGCCCGAGCAAAACTGGAGTCAATGGGAATCAGGGGGAAAATTCTCCACTGGTTGGAGTCATACCTAGCACAAAGGAAGGTGGTTGTTGTTGTTGGAGGTCAATCATCTCAGTTCCAGGGCATCACTGCAGGGTAGTGTCCTAGGCCCAATCATCTTCAGCTGCTTCATCAATGACATTCCCCACTTCTGAGCTTAAGATGGAAGGATGTTCGCTGATGTTTGCACAATGTTCAGCACCATTCGCGGTTCCTCAGATACTGAAGCAGTCCATGTCCAAATGCAGCAAGACCTGGACAATATCCAGGCTTGGGCTGACAAGTGGCAAGTAACATTCGCACCACACAAGTGCCAGGCAATGACCATCTCCAACAAGAGAGAATCTAAACATCACCCTTTGACATTCAATGGCATTACCATCGCTGAATGCTCCACTATCAACATCCTGAGGGTTACCATTGACCAGAAACTGAACTGGACTAGCCATACAAATACTGTGGCTACAAGAGCAGATCAGAGGCTAGGAACTCACCACCTGATTCCCCAAAGACCATCCACCATCTACAAGGCACAAGTCAGGAGTATGATGGTATACTCTCCACTTGCCTGGATGAGTGCAGCTCCAACAACACTCAAACCCTCGAGAAAAAGCAGCCCACTTGATTGGCGCCCCTTCCACAAACATTCACTCCCTCCACCACCGACAGTGGCAGCAGTTTGTACCATCTACAAGATCCACTGCAGAGACTCACCAAGGCTCCTTATACAGCACCTTCCAAACCCACGACCACTACAATCTAGAAGGACAAGGGCAGTAGATTCATGGGAACACCACCGCCTGGCAGTTCCACTCCAAGCCACACACCATCCTGACTTGGAAATATATCGCCATTCCTTCAATGTCACTGGGCAAAAATCCTGGAACTCCCTCTCTAACAGCACTGTGGGTGTACCTACACCACAGGGACTGCAGTGGTTCGAAAAGGAAGCTCACCACCACCTTCTCAAGCAATAAATGCTGGCCTAGCCAGCAATGCACACATCCCATAAATGAATAAAATGCCTTTGCTTGAGCAGCATTTCTCAAAATTTTCTGGTTGAAAAATTCCCTTTCAAATGGATTAGTCATCATAGACCCTCCACCATCTAAATTATACTATATAATATTCATAACATGAAAGTGCTGCGTGTAACATGTTTTAATAATGCCTTTAGGAAAACAGGTTTATACTTACAGATAGCAGTGAGATGGCTGTGCCTGCTTCTCACTGCAGAGCCTGTCCATCCTTGGCGTGGTGTTTGCCGCATTCTGCTCCTCCCTCACACCAACCTGCCTCCGGCTGCTGCTCATTCACTTACTCTACACCACAATCTCCCAAGTCAACGCACCCTGGGCAGTTTCCCACTTGCAAAGTCAGCCGTGCTTCATAAGTGCTTTCACATTGCTTCACGAACAGCTCCCTCACCCCCCGAAAGTCTCTAGAGACCACAGTTTGAAGACTGCTACGCTAGCTTTAGGGTCACATGTGCAGCCTCAGGCACAGCTATTTCCTCAGGTTTTAGTTCAAGAACATAGGTACTTTTGAAACATCTTGTCACATGTTATGTATATTTCTTTTTTGGTGTCCTGTTTATTTATATCCCCATTTATCCAGAGCATCATTGGCTTCACTTACTAGCGACACAAGGTTTTTCGCTCACCTCCTGCTGAAACCCTCATCCATCCCTTTGGACTTCACTATTCCAACAAACTCCTGGAGGTTTTAAAAAAAAAACCTGGTTCAGGATTTTAACAAGATAAATATAGGAAGAAAATGTATACCTGTCATTGCACAGCTGCATCCCTATGTAACCTGTAGGATTGTGTGAAAATTCTGATCAATGTTTTGGGAGTAGTACTGTCTCCTCCTTTCTTTCAGCCAACTGCATCAGGCAACATGAAATCATCCACAACAGTGCTACAGAATTAAATCATCAGTGTTTCACACTCCCATTGAATCAATGAATAATTCTGTTCAATTAGTGATGAGTCACGTTATATGAAAGGTCAGCAGGGACAATGCTCACTTCCTTCAAATGAATCTTCTCAACTGTCATGGCATTATTGGGCCCAAGAGTAAATTCAACTCAAGACTTTGAAGCAAATTTTTTTCCTCCTTCAACAGAGCACTAACGGTGTAATCCAAACAAGTAATTAAAATCTACTTTATTTTGAAAGCTTTGGATCTGTTCACAGTTTCTACTGTGTAACATCACACTTTGGCTATCCCTATTTGTTGTCTCAAAAGCAGCAAATCAGAATAGAGGGAGGAAGGGAGCTTGGGAAACCAAAGTGGGAAAGTGGCTAGAAAACCAATAATCAAAAACTTCAGAGTATTAAGCTTAAAACTGCCAATCCTGGCGGGTTCATCTGATTGGTTCACCTTCTTCGTTATTGATTGGCCAAGAGGAGATCTCAATGCAAAGGTCACCTTCTCTTCAGTAACTGAAATTTCATATATCCAAAATAAGATTTATAGCAAGACATTTAAAAATAACATGCTAGAACTAAATTAGAAAGTTGCCTCGTGTCTCCGATTAACCTCGAACATGGTTTTAATTTGAAAGCCTTCGCGCCTCCCCCCAGAAGTTTAGACATGGTGTTTTCGTTCATCGCTGTGGCTCATTGGATGTGGGAGAATCAAGAAATCAGAGTATGAGGTACGCTTAAAAAATTTCCAGGATACATTAATAGAATTCCTACAGCCTAGCTTGGACAACACTTTCTTACTGTTTAGTGGCTTATCAAAAATTATTTGAAGAAAGGCAAAACGATTACATTCACAAGATCTATTCAAGTTTAAATTAATATATTTTTTAAACGAACAGTGGGCTAGAAATTCAGATCATGGGGTAAAACAGGTCTTATCAGATCAGCTGCCCATTATATGCAGTGTCAGGTATTTAGTTTAACTGACTACAATTATAAGCCAATGTGTAAGAGAGTGATTAACTCGGCTAAGAGTGACTTAAATATGATTGCTTACACAACAGTGGCAGCTTTTGCTCACGTTTAAAATTTGAAACATTTATTTCTCTGGGAAAAAGATATCTGATACCGCTTGACAACAATTCTGTCGCTGTGTTTTTGAAATTGATTTGACTACACTAAATTTAAGGAGGTTTCCAATTTAAAAAAAATTATAAAAATTGTTCACTTTTTTTCCCAAAAAGCATACCAAGCAGAGAGACACACAAACAGAGATTGAGATACTGCCCTATTGTTTAGGTCCACGATTTGAAAAAGCAGTATTCACCTATGACTTGTATATACAGCCACTGTGGATGAGTGAAATACTATTATTTGTTGTTGAGTAGAAAATGCCAGGAGCTGGGTACAATTGTTGTTCTTAGACATTAAAAAAAATTAGATTTTAAAAGCTCTATCCTTGTATTCAAATCCCTCAATGGTCTCATCCCTCCCTATTTCTGTGACTTCATCCAACTGAGATCTCTGCACTCCTACAATTCTTCACCCCAATTTCCATTGCCCACCACTGGCAGCCATGCCTTCAGCTGCCTAGGCACTAAACTCTGGAATTTCTTCAATAAACCTCTCTTCCTTGCTCTCCTCCTTTAAGACCCTCCTTAAAACCTACCTCTTTGGCCAAGCATTTGACCATCTGTCGTAACATCTATGTGGCTTGATGTCAAACTTTGTCTGTTGTTTAGTACTGTGAAGTGCCTTGGGACATTTTACTGAAGGAACTTTGTAAATGCAAGTTGTTGTTGTCCATGGGTAACACGTTTGATGTTCAGGTTCTTATTAAAAATATATACTCTGGGACACATCATTTGGAGAATTCTTTTTTCTCCTGAAGTAATTTCTGGAAGTTTTTATGATTGACAGAAAGATTGGCCATTCACAAAGATTTGAAAAACTTACGCAAACAACTCAGCTGATCCCACGGCCCCCTTAGTGTAGTCAGATACAGGACCGCTTGCCTGGTGTTGCTGGAAGGCTTCAGGCATCCATCAGCGAGCCAAATCCACACATCTTAACTCCCTCTACTCAGATCCCCCAAACCCCAGTATTAACAAAACACAGGAACATGTGCTGCTGTTCTGCTATACCTCATCAGTTCCAAAAATCCACACCCTTATACTACCAAATCCACAGTGATTCTGAAAGTCCAGGTCTAGAACCCCTCACCAGTTCTGCTAAAAGGCGGCAAATGATACGTTGGCCTCTATTACAAGAGGATTTGGATATAGGAGTAAAGATGTCCTACTGTAATTATATACAGCCTTGGTGAGAAGGCACCTGGTGAATTGTGTGCAGTTTTGGTCTCCTTACCTAAGGAAAGATATACTAGCCATAGAGGGAGTGGAACGGAGGTTCACCAGACTAATTCCTGGGATGGTGGGATTGGCCTTTGAGGAAAGATTAAATAGACTGGGCTTTTATTCTCTGGAGTTCAGAAGAATGAGAGGCAATTTCATTCAAACATACAAAATTCTTACAGGGCCCGACAGGGTAGATGCAGAAAGGATGTTCCCCCTAGCTGGGTGGGGTCTAGAATCAGGGGACACTGTCTCAGAATAAGAAACACGTGATTTAGGACTGATGAGGAGGAATTCCCTCACTCAGAGGGTGGTGAATCTTTGGAATTCTCTGCCCCAGAGGGCTGTGGAGGCTCAGTCATCGAGTGCGTTCAAGACTGAGATCGATAGATTTCTACATGTAAAAAACATCAAAGGGTACAGGGATACTGTAGGAAATGGTATTCAAGTAAATCAGCCATAGTCTCATTGAATGGCAGAGCAGGTTCAAAAGGCTGAATGGCCTCTTCCTGCCCCTCTTTCTTATTGTATGTTAAGAAACCATAAAGGCCTCTCCTTCCTGGTACTGCTTTTAAAAATTATTCGTTCATGGGATGTGGGCGTCTCTGGGTAGGTCAGCATTCATTGCCCATCCCTAACTGCCCTGTTCAGAGGGCATTTGAGAGTCAACCACAGTGATGTGGGTCTGGAGCCACATGTAGGCCAGACCAGGTAAGAGCAGCAGATCTCCCTCCCAAAAGGACATTAGTGAACAGGATGGGTTTTTCCGACAATCAGCAATGGCTTTGTGGTCATCATCAGACTTTTATTGAATTCAAAGTTCACCATCTGTCGTGGTGGGATTCGAACCCAGGTCCCCAGAGGGTTACCCTGGGTCTTCTGGAACACTAGCCCAGTGACAATACCAATATACCACCACCTCCCCCATTTTACTGTACATCCTCAGTTTTTAAAAACAAAAATATTCGAGGGTAAAAACTAACTAGAACAGAAAGAAATATATTATATAAAACAGTGGCTATTCATTTATGAATAAAAATAATGAAGGCCGTTGATTGCACATGCCATTTCAATTTTCATTCCCCCATCACCATCCACCACCTCGCAAACCCTCCCCCCCGAACCCCGAAGAAATCCCCAGAAGCCCCCTCAATAAAAACACAATTTGATTTACTCAGTCACTGTAAATCTGTGGCCCCTGATCAGGACATATTACCCCTTCTGTTATAAAACAACTTGCATGTATATAGTGCCTTAAACACAGTAAAACTTCCAGGAGTACTTCACCAAAGTGCAATCAGACTAAAATAGACATCGAGTGAAAGGAGGAGACATAAGAGCACTTGAAAAGAGGAAAGATAGAGGCACAGACTATCCTCTAACTTTCTGTGAACAATACACCACACCGAGGGCAATCTGCTGTAAATATGTCACAAAGCTAATTTTGTCGCACTTCATGAGACTTCTGAGTCTAATCAGAGGGAATTTTAATCTAATGCGAGAAAAGTTACTGCTATTAGTTCAGACTTTCCACAGGAGAAAGTGAAAGCTGCAGCAAGCCACAGACGATCAGTTAAAAACTAAAAACGTCACAGCTTAAACCCAAGTGTTAAACGCAAGGTGTTTAAAATCATTTTAAAACCAAGGATTCTTACAATTAGCTTAATTTCTACTTGCTACCTCCTGCACTTGGCCCTCCCCATTATAAATAGACAACAGTGTTAAAATGCAGTGTTTCAGCCTCCCTCTTTCCAAGAACATAATGATTCCAACTTGGTAGCTCACCTTTCAAACCATCTTCACCCTGATCCATGAATAAACCCAGTTGAAACATACAGAATGCATTTTCTACATTTTGTAAAGGGACATACATCTACATTCTGTTTTGCAAGGTATAATATTTATTTCCCTACAAAGCAGCTTTGAAAGTCGAGTATAGCGCGTGTCGTGTCAAGTTTACTCCTGCAACATTTTGCTGAAAACACCTTTATCATATCAAACCACTCCAACCAATCAAGAGGTGTGGGGATGCAGACCATTTACTCCCAATTCTTGAAATATTAAAAACAGGCAAAGGGAAAAAAAATGCACTCTCAGGACAGATGAGGATACCATTGAGGGAAAGGAAAGGTACAGATACTCTCCTCAATTCAATAAACCCTTCCAAATCTAGAGGAAAATCTAACATAACAACAAGCATGTATTTTTCCAGCTGAACAGCACCACACTTAGTAATTACTCAGTCTATTTGCTGCAGAAGAGCATCACATGCACCTGTTATGCAGTTGCACACTGGAATAGCATACCCCCTGAGATTAGACAGTATAACTTTTATGAAATGTAAAAGCTGGCCTGTGACGGGAGTTTCTTTTGAAGAAAGCATGCAAGGGTCCCAAACTCCTTGTGTAGAGCAAGGTGGTCATTCTGCACAAACAGATCACCAAGTGCCATTGTGTATTTGAAAATGATACTGCCTGAGATACCCTAATTACGAACATAACTAAAGAATGAGACCCTGGAAATTTGCAGCATAGAAAGTGGCCTCCCAACCCATCTTATCGCTTTCTGACTCTCTGAAAGGGCAAACAACTTACCCAGTATTGAAGTGTTACAAAGTGAGAGTGTTTTTTTTTTGTTTTTGGCTTAGACTGCCTCACTCCAATCAAATGCCGGCTCCTCTAAAACTTATCAAAAGCATCTTATTTTCTCGAATGATTATTTGCTTACTTTGTTAAACGTATCTTATAGAAACACAGACTAATGTGTGTAAAGATTTTTGAGATCAGCAATAGTGGTGACAGGAGAAAAAAAAAAGCAAATCTGAAATGCAAACACTCAACTTTATATCGTGCCTCATCGCATTTCAACATCTCGAAACACTTCACATAATGAATTACATTTTTTGGAGTTCAGGGTTGTTATATATGGAAGTGCTGCAGCTATTTGGTGCCAGCACATGATGCAATGAATGGCCAGTCCATCTATTTTTTTGCTACTGCAGATCAAAGGAGGGATTTTGGCCAAGAAACCGTGATAACTCTGTCTCTTTTTCAGTCGTGTCATGGGTTCATTCAAGCCTGCCTGAACAAGTAGGCAAGACCTTGATTTAATGTGTCAACCAAAGAATAGCCCTTCTGATGAAGCACCCCTCCCTTTGTACACTGGAGTAACAGCCAGGACCAAGTCCTGTTGTGGATCCCCAGCTCATACCCATCCAATCCCAATGCTCCCAACTGAGCCAAACTGATCCTGTCTCTGGAGGTTCGAGGAGCAGGAGTAGGCCATTTGGTCCTTTTAGCCTGCTCCGCTATTCAATAGATCATGGCTGATCTGGTTATGACCTTAACTCGCCTTACTTCATCCAATGCCCTGCATCACCCTTGGCTCCCTTATCTATCAAAAATCTGTCCAACTCTGCCTTGAATAAATTCAATGACTCAGCCTCCATCACTTTCTGGGGAACAGAATTCCACAGGCTAACCACCCTCAGAGAAAAACAAAATCTCCTCAACTCTGTATTAAAAGGGATATCCCATATTCTTAAACTATGGCCCCTAGCTCTGGTCTCACCCACAAGTGGGAACATCCTTTCAGCATCCACCATATCAAGTCCCCTTAGGATCTTAAAGCTTTCAGTAAGATTACCTCTCATTCTTCTAAACTCCATTGGGTATAGGCCAATTGAGTCTTTATCTGAAACGTTAACTCCCCTCAGCCTCCTCCAGAGGTCTCCAGCATCACAGATGCCAGTCTTCAGCCAATTCGATTCACTCCACGTGATATGTAGAAACGGCTGAAAGCACTGTATACTGCAAAGGCTATGGGCCTTCAACAGCACCTTCCAAACCCACGACTAGTACTATCTAGAAGGACAAGGGCAGCAGATACACAGGAACACCTTCACCTGGAAGTTCCCATCCAAGCCACACACCATCCTGACTTGGAAAAATATCGCCGTTTCTTCATTGCCGCTGGGTCAAAATCCTGGAACTCCCTTCCTAACAGCACAGTGGGTGTACCTACACCACATGGACTGCAGTGGTTCAAGAAGGCAGCTCACCACCACCACCACCACCTTCTCAAGGGCAACTAGGGATGGAGCCAGCGAAGCCCACATCCCATGAATGAATAAAAAAAAATATTTTCCTCCTTTCCAGATGCAGCTGATCCTGCTGTTATCTCTAGATTTTTTTTGGCAGGGGCTGGATTTGGAAAAAATTAAAATAATTCAACCTATGCTTCACAATCCCATTAATCTTTCGTGTTTGCCTTCTAACATGCTGCATCGCCACAAATTCGCCACTCATTAAATCAGGCCTGCTTTTCCATAGTCTAATCTACCACCAGCATACCTGCTGGTTCAGCCGAGCAATTCTGCTTCACAGGAAATGGTATATCAGTCCATGACAATTTGCTAACATTATAAGTCTTATTTATTCAGCCCAACACAAATGCAGGCAATTGCATTTTTATATATATATATATATATATTATATATATAATAAAGTGAAGGAAATATATGAGAGCCACCAAAAATATTTCGGGTTTCTTAAATCCTGGAGAGATTTTGTTAAACGTTTACAAAAATAAGAAATAATGAGCAGACAGAACAAGTTTATTCCTTTAAAAAAAAAGGTTGAACATATGGTGCAAACCTGCCAGCTTCCTAGCCAAACCATGCTATTTATTTTTAAAAAGGTCTATTAATAAACAAGAGTATGAAGAGATTTCAGTAGCTCTGGGCAACTATGATGCAGCAACTGGGGCAACCTAACTTGGAACCAGCCAAGGGGCACGCGGAAATGATTGACGTTGGTCAACTGACGAATCAGAGCGGCGGCTGAGACCCAGCGAACCAATCGTAGGCGGTAGGGGCGAATAGGGGCGGGGCTTAAAGCCACCCAGGCAGGTTAGGTTTTAAGACTCTTGTCAGTTTCAGTCCAATTCCCCCACACACGAAAAAAAAACACAATTGAAATAGCAACATGACATTCCAGGCTGAATCGAAATAAATACATTAGAATCTTAAAACAGATACATTGTATTCACATGGTTCTAAATTGTTACAGCACGTGTGCAATGACAATGGAGCCAGCCTCCAAGTCCAAGGGCTCCTTTTTGATGCATTTATTATCTTTGAAAGGATAAATTAATATGTATTCTTACCATATATCATTGCCAGCCCAGTCTCATGGAGGAAACGAAAGCGCCGGTGTTTGAAGAGCCAGATGGTCAGGATGGTGAGCGTAAGGAGCAGGATGAAGAGCAGCAGATTAGCGCTGTCTTGCCGGTGGCTTTCTTCCGCCTCTTTCTCGGTGGCGATCTCCTCCATGGCGCTGTCTGCCCGGCACCGCCGAACCCAAAGGCTTAGCAGCCAGAAGACGACGAACAGGGGCTTCTTGACGCCGCAGACTGGAGCCCCCCAGTCCCGGCTGCTGCTGCTTACGATCTCCATTGCCACCGAAACTCGCCTGTTTGTCTCTCTCTCTCTGTGTGTGTATGTGTATAACCTCAGTGATTTGAGCACTTGTCAATACTGCGTAGGATCGGAGGGAAGGGGCGGGGAAAGAAAGGAGGAGACTCTTTTAGCACAAAGACCGCTTCGCGCTTAAAGAGGCAACGCTTTTCCCTGGTGCTTGTTTTAAGTAGATTTAAATTTTTTTTTTTGCAAAACGTTTACCATCTCACTGCCCATAACACTATGTCAAAGAAGGGCAGGGGGAGTTAGCCCTCATGCCCTGGTCAATATTTATCTTTCAATCAATATCGCAAGAAAAACAATTTATTTGGTCATTATCACATTGTTGTTTGTGAGAGCTTGCTGTGCACAAATCGGTTGCCAAGTTTCCTACATTACAAGTGACTACACTTCAAAAGCACTGCATTGGCTGTAAAGCACTTTGGGAGGTCCTGAGGACTTGAAAGGCGCTATATGAATGCACAGTTTTCCCTTTTGCTTTGCAATCACAGTGTTTCAAATTCTGAATTCTTGCAAATTAGCTGCTCTACACTTGATAAAGCCCCCAACTTACAACTGTTTTTGTCACTTCTTTATTCTTTCACGGTGGGCACATTTGCTTCCAGTCTGACAGGGCGGGAAGTCAGCTTGCCGTCTTGGGCATGTGTCATGAATCAAGGTTTGGATTGGACGATATTGGTTTTGTGCTACAAGTAAAAGCAAAATACTGTGGATGCTCGAAATCTGATGAAGTGGGGCATCCTTCCAGCAGGTGGCAATGTTGGGAGGGGCACAGAGCAGGGGAACTGGTTGGCCCCTGCGGGCACCCCCTGCATGGAGCAGTGCCTTTGAAAGCTGAGAGGCGGAGCCAGATGCCATGACTTGAGGGAGAAAGCAGCAAGGACTAATCCAAGGCTTGTGAGTGGCAGTGTGGTGGCAACTTTAAGTCTCAGGGTGGCTGGGGAGCCAAGAAGGGAATTAGCAATCTAATCAAACTGACTGGCAGCAGCCCTGAGTCTGGGAAGCCTCAGAAGAAAGAGTGTGAGGGAACAGGACTGTAGCCAGGAGCTGGGCAGCAGAACAAGCCTGGTGAGTGATTGCATTGAAGAGCTGAGGCCCCAAATAGGACTGAGATCTAAAGCATCTGCAGTGAATATTCTCTGTAAATAAGTTTGTTTCTTGGAGTTAGACTTTCCCTTGAGGGTTGATGCTGCTATGATTGCAGTGGAATAAATGAAGATTGTTTTATAACCTTTGTGCAGTCCTTGTGATTAAATCACACATTACACTGAAATAAATGCAGAAATTATGCAGTATGTCAGGCAGCATCTATGGAGAGATTATTCCAGTTAAAGTTTCAATTTGACTCCTTTCATCAGAGCTTGTTTGTAAACAAGTTGATGATTCTAGGATGTAAGTTAAACACCAAATAGTCCGTCAACACACCCACAATTTTCATTTAGATAGTATCTCTAACATAGATAAAAGTTTCTAATCTTAGAAATTCATCTCTAAGATTACTCACAGGCAGAGCCTGATGAAAATTGACAAAGGCAATGATATAAAAGGGGAATTAGGAAAGGTGATGAAACCTAGTCAAAGTGATCAATTTTAAGGAGGGTCTTAAAGGTGGAGACGCAGGAAGGTTTTGGGTGGGCAATTCTAGTACTGAGGGGCTAGATGGTGACGACACAGCTGCCAATGGGGGGGCTAAGTGAGTAGACAATGCTCAAAAAGCCAGAGTTGGAGATTTCAGAGGGTTGTAGAGTAAGAGGGAGTTACAGATATGAGGGGTGAGGCCATTAAGGGATCAAATATGAGATTTAAAAATTTGCTAATAATTTGTGTGGAAGTCTATGTAGGCAACATCCATTGACAATCCGCCACCACCCCCATCCCCCGCCAAACAACGTCATTGTGGCCTCCTCAGAATATTTAACTAAATTAGTCAAACATGACCTACCCCCCACAAATCCGTGCTAACTGTTGTTGATCAGTTCATGCTTATCTAAATGCTCAAGTTACTGTCACTGATGATAATTGCCAGTAACCTCCCCACAACGGCTATTAAAGACAAAATAACTCAATATCTAGATGAAGAGAAAATAAATAGAAATGGCCGATAGGGATTTCAGAAAGGAAGATCATGCTGGGCAAACCCAATAAGAGTTCTTTGATGAGGTAACAGATATGGAGAATGGAGCAATTACAATGGCTATGGTTTGCATAAATTTTCAGAAAACATTTGGCAAAGTATCCACGCTGGAGACTATTGGAAAAGATTATGAGGCAAGTAATTAGCAGGGGTGCAGAAGGGAGGGTAGCAAATTAAGTGAAAATCTTGATCAAAGAGAGGAAATAAAGGGAGTTTCCTTGGCATGGTTGAAAATGATAGCAATGTTTTGTAAGGTCCTGTTCTGTGACCATTCCTATGCACTGCAGACACCAACAACAACAATGCATATTTCATAGTAACTTTAATGTAATAAAACGTCCCAAAGTGCTTCAAAGAGCATTATAATACAAAATATGACATTGAGCCATATAAGGAGATATAGGGTCAGATGGTCAAAAGCTTAGTCAAAGAGGTAAGTTTTAAGAAATGTCTTTAAAAAATTACAAAGGAGGAAAATGAGGTGGAGAGGTGTAGGGAGAGAATTCCAGAGCTTAGGATCTAGGCAGCTGAAGGGACAGCCACTTAATGGTGGGGCAATTAAAATCAAAGATGCTCAAGAGGCCATGAATGCAACTATAGAGTCATAGAGGTCTACAGCACAGAAAAAGGCCCTTCAGCCCATCGAGTCTGTGCCAGTCAAACAAGTACCTAACTATTCTAATCCCATTTTCCAGCACTAGGCCCATAGCCTTGTATGCCTTGGCATCGCAAGTGCACATCCAAATACTTCTTAAATGTTATGAGGGTTTCTGCCTCTGCCACTCTTTCAGGCAATGAGTTCCAGATTCCCACCACCCTCTGGGTGAAAAAATTCTTCCTCAAATCCCCTCTAAACCTCCTGCCCCTTACCTTAAATCTATGCCCCCCTGGTTATTGATCCCTCCACCAAGGGGAAAAGTTCCTTCCTGTCTACCCTATCTTTGCCCCTCATAACTATCTCGGAGGGTTGTGGGGCTGGAGAAGATTACAGAGATAGGAATGGATGCGATCATAGAGGAACTTGAGAACAAGTTGAGAATTTTTAAATCAAGAATTTGTTTGACAGGGAGCCAATGTAAATCAGTGAGGACAGGAATGATAGAAGATTGGAATTTTGTGTGAGCTAAGACTTGGTGAGGGGTGCAGTGTTTTAGATGACCTCAAATTTGCAGACGATAGAATGTGGGAGACCAGCCAGCGTGTGTTGGAGTACTCAAGTCTAAAGGTAACAAAGGCATGAATAAGGGTTTCAGTAGCAGATGAGCTCAGACAGGGGTGAAGTTGGGGATGTTAAGGAGATGGAAATATACAATCTGAGAGCTGGCAAGAATATGTGACTGGAAGCTCATCTTGGAGTTAAATGTGACACCAAGTTTGCAAACAGACTGGTTTAGTCTTAGACAGTTACCAGGGAGAGGGATTGAATCAGTCACAAAACCAGGGGGGACCATGAGTTGTGAGAAGGATGCAAAGACGCTTCAAGGCGATTTGGACAGGTTAAATGAGTGAGCAAAAATTGGCAGATGGAATAAAATGTGGAGAAATGTGAGGTTATCCACTTTGGTAGGAAGAACAGAAAGGTAGAGTATTTCTTAAATGATGAGAGGCTTGGAAGTGTTGAACTTCAAAGGGACTTGGGTGTCCTTGTTCACGAGTCACTGAAACAGCAAGCAATTAAGAAGGTGTGTTGGCCTTTATTGCAAGAGGATTTGAGTATAGGAGTAAAGATTTCTTACTGCAATTACATAAAGCCTTGGTGAAACCTCACCCTGATGTATTGTGTGCAGGTTTGGTCTTCTTACCTAAGGAAAGATATACTTGTCATAGAGCGAATGCAGCGAAGATTCACTAAACTAATTCCTCGAGGGATTGTCCTATGAGGAACAATTAAATAGACTGGGCCTTTATTCTCTGGAGTTTAGAAGAATGAGGGGTGATATCATTCAAACATTCAACATTTTTACAGCGCTCAACAGGGTAGATGCAGGAAGGGTGTCTCCCCTCTCTGGGGGATCTAGGACCAGGGAACACAGTCTCAGAAAAAGGGGCAGGTCACTTAGAACTGAGATGAGGAGGAATTTGTTCAGTCAGAGGGTGGTGAGACTTTGGAATTCTCTGCCCCAGAGGGCTGTGGAGGCTCAATCATTGAGTATGTTCAAGTCTGAGATCGATAGGTTTCTACATATTAAAAACATCTAGGGGTATAGGGATAGTGCAGGAAAATGTTGTTGAAGCAGAAGATCAGCCATGATCTCATTGAATGGTGGAGCGGGCTCAAAGGGCTGAATGGCCTACTCCTGCTCCTATTTCTTATGTTCTCATGCAGCCTTCAGTCTTCCCTATAAGAATTTTTAACAAGAGTTTGAGGAATGGATGAGGAAATGCATTCATGATGGGACTCACTGATTATTTTTATTTTGAGATACGTGCCTTGAATTCAGTAGTTATAAGTCCACAGTCTTAGAGGTGTTTTACAAAACTAAATTAAACATTTATTAATAAAAGAAATGATTTTAAGCACATACATAAGTCTACAAATTACTACTATGATAACTCCTAAATTCCCTAATTAATCTAGCTCCCAGTTACACCTCCGTTAAGGCAAAAGCAAAACAACATAGATTTCAACAGACCCAGGCAAAGCATATAATATCCTGGACAGTCATATTTAAAATTAATTCTCCTAGCTTTGACAGAAGACAGCAGCTTGGTACATAGAGGCTAGAGGCTTTTCACACTTGTTGGATCTTAGAATGCCTTCTTCTTATACATAAGCTCATCTCCTTTATACAGGTTTCTCCCTTTTTAATGTAAATCCCATTATTCCAATATGTCTTTGCAAATTTACTTTTTCCATAATATAAATCTTTCATAGTACTCATAGTATCAGTAATCTTTGGGAAAAATAAACACACTGTTTGGCTTAGCCTCTGTTGGTTAGTTGTAACACCTTACTATCTCTTTGAAATTCACAACTCTGGTTTCTCTAAAAATACAAATGTTCTTCACACCTCCCATTCTAAAGCTTCAACCATGTTTATGTATTTTGCATTTCAAACCTAGTTTCCCTTCTGATACATCAAAGCACCCAGAGCTGTCTGTATTTCAATTAAACCCCCCCACACACAGACCTACACACAGGAAAACTAATCCAAACCCTACTATTAACCTCCCTTTACAATAAATTACAATAATATTATGAAAATTATTATATTTTCATGACATACTTATGTATACTCTTGAAGTAAATCTTGTGCATCAGTAAGTATCCTTATGGAAAACTAAGCAATGCTGAATCCTCTATCGTTGAACACTCAACCCCACACATGAAAGATTGAAAGGGATCGATTGCTCCTGTGAGAAAAGTATATCAGTTTTAACAGTTGTCAAATACTAGCCCCCCTTTAGAAGAACTGCATCCTCAGATAGTGTGTGAGAACCCCCCAAACAGATTTCCTAAATCTCCCCCATTCTACATATAGATGTCCTTCCCACTTCCTTGTCTTACTTGTTTTCACCTTGATCCAGATTCTCATCTTTCATAACATCGTTTTCCTACTGCTGATTAAAATGTGCTAAAATATAAAAATGTACTTCATCTACCATCAAGAAACAGGATTTTTCATTGGATAATGCTGCGTTACTACGCTTGTTACATAGTGTATTTATTGTTTCCAGTCTCCAAGCTTTCACCTCCTTAATAAATGGTCCAGTTGAACCTTCCTGTCCTGGTTCTTTATACCCAAACCCACCAAAGTATCTTCTTGTTCTTGTTTCATCTCATCTTCCTTTAAGTCAATACCCATCATGTTTAGAATATCCATTCATAGTGAAGGAAATCTTCATTCTACCATCCCCATTCCTTTACTTAGACTCTTGTGACAGAAACAAAGCTCTATTCTGCCTCAATGAGAAAACCTTTGGTGTGTTTGAACCAACTAAAAATAATGACTTGCATTTATATAGCGCCTTTCATAACCCAAGGACATCCCAAAGTGCTTTCTAGCCAATGAAGTGCTTTTGAAGTACACTTCCTGTTGTAATGTAGGAAATTCAGCGGACAACTTGCACACAGCCAGAACCCACAAGCAATAATATGATAATGGTCAGATAATGCATTGGATGGAACCTTTTCTTTTCCTGACACACAGTAAGGTGTGCTATTAGGATCTTTAATCTGTAGTCAAGTCAGGATGCATTGTTGTAGCACCAACCAGATTAAACATTACCCATACATTAATTAGGTAGGCTAGTAGTGTCAAGGTCGAACAGGCGACTTATGTTATTTTTTGCACGAAACTCATTGATGGGGGGGCAATACACACACAGCAAGATTTCACTAATGTCCAGCATCAAATTGACCATCATGAGTGGGGAGAGAGTTAGGAACATGGCCCTTCCCAGGAATCCCTTAAGAAAGTGAACTAAAGTTTGTGTCTCCTAAAGGTCTTCCAGATTGTCAACTGTGAAGATATTTAGTGTGGTCTGATTCAATCTTTTGCTGGTTTGAAGGAATTGGTACCACTACTTTCTTGTTGCTCTTTTTCTGCTTCTGTGTAACTTTATGACTTGATTATTAGTTTTAACCTGAACAATATCTCCTTAGTTTGGGGTTTTGCGCCTTTCAGGATAGACCAAGAGAGTGTGGCAGGAAACCCATGCAATTTCCAGTGTGAAGAGCTGAGGGAATGGGCAATTGTTAGTCCAGCAGTATGCCATCTCATTGATATGGTGCATAACAAAGAGTTTCGGTTCATTTGAGCCAGTGGCCTTTCTAATTTGTGCTGTGTGCACAAGCAAAGTATGGGAGAAAGCCTGAATTGCAGCACACTCTATCTGGTTCAGTGTGCACTTCATCTTGACCATATTCTCTCTCTCCTTAAATCTTTATTCACATTAGACACCACTACCTCTCTTTGCCTTTGCTCATGCTTCTCCTACCGAATCTGAAGTTCTAAGCATCTTATCTGTCATCCCTACACAGACTGTTCTTGTTAAACAGTGCAGATAGCAAGTCTCATCATATGCTATGTGATTCAATAGTAGACCTCAGTCAACAGATTGCAGGTTTGAATCCCACTTCAGAGACCAGAGTACAAAATCTAGGTTGATGCTCTCATGCAGCGCAGAGGGATTGCTTTACTGTTGAAAGTGCTATCTTTCAAAATTCTCCAGATGATCCAGTAACATTCAGGCGTGTGTTTCATCCATTCATTTTATGGACAAATAGTTTGAAGTGGGGAACATGGACCTGAATTCCCACAATGTATTCCAATGTTAATGCCCTTCACTTGGAGTGCTGAAATTGGATATTTATCCCATGTCTCCATTTCAAAGGGATTGATGGCTCATTATCCCAGCAAAAGCTGACACAAACTAAAAGGAGCATAAAATAAAACTAAATTGCCATCTTACTGTGTATCAGAACTAGAAAATCTGGAATTGTCCTTAAAGCAGAAACGTAGAAATTATAAAGGGTTTTGATAGAAAAAATAAGGAGAAACTGTTTTCACTGGCAGGAGGGCCAGTAATCAGAGAACTTTGGTTTAACAGAATCGGCAGAAGAGCCAGAGGTTTTCTTTCCCCCTAGTTTTTTTTTGGATAATTTGGAAAGTACTGTCCGAAAGCGTGCTGGAAGCAGATTTTAATAATAACTTTCAAAACAGGTAAACCTGAAAAAGAAAACTTTGCAGGGCTATTGAGAAAGAGGCAAATTGGATTCAGAATTAGCTGAGTGACAGGAAGCAGAGGGTGATGGTCAAGGCAAAAACAGAAACAGAAATACCTAGAAAAACTCAGCAGGTCTGGCAGCATCGGCGGAGAAGAGCACAGTTGACGTTTCGAGTCCCCATGACCCTTCAACAGAACTAAGTAAAAATAGGAAAGGGGTGAAATATAAGCTGGTTTTGGGGGGTGGGGGGGGGGGTGTTGTTGGGACAAGAAGCCACAAGAAGTGGAGATAACCAAAATATGTCACAGACAAAAGGACAAATTATTGGAAAAAACAAAAAGGAGGGGGAAGAAACGGAAAGGGGGTGGGGATGGAGGAGAGAGTTCATGATCTAAAATTATTGAACTCAATATTCAGTCCGGAAGGCTGTAAAGTGCCTAGTCGGAAGATGAGGTGCTGTTCCTCCAGTTTGCGTTGAGCTTCACTGGAACAATGCAGCAAGCCAAGGACAGGCATGTGGGCATGAGAGCAGGGTGCAGTGTTGAAATGGCAAGCGACAGGGAGGTCTGGGTAATGCTTACGGACAGACCGAAGGCGTTCTGCAAAGCGGTCACCCAGTCTGCGTTTGATCTCTCCAATGTAGAGGAAACCGCATTGGGAGCAACGAATGCAGTAGACTAAGTTGAGGGAAGTACAAGTGAAATGCTGCTTCACTTGAAAGGAGTGTTTGGGCCCTTGGACGGCGAGGAGAGGGGAAGTGAAGGGGCAGGTGTTGCATCTTCAGTGGTTGCATGGGAAGGTGCTGTGGGTGGGGGTTGGGGAGTAGGGGGTGATGGAGGAGTGGACCAGGGTGTCACGGAGGGAACGATCCCTACGGAATGCCGCAAGGGGGGTGAAGGGAAGATGTGTTTGGTGGTGGCATTATGCTGGAGTAGGCGGAAATGGCAGAGGATGATCCTTTGAATGCCGAGGCTGGTGGGATGATAAGTGAGGACAAGTGGGACCCTATTATGTTTCTGGGAGGGAGGAGAAGGCGTGAGGGCGGATGCGCGGGAGATGGGCCGGACACGGTTGAGGGCCCTGTCAACCACCGTGGGTGGAAAACCTCGGTTAAGGAAGAAGGAGGACATGTCAGAGGAACTGTTTTTGAAAGTGGCATCATCAGAACAGATGCAACGGAGGCGAAGGAACTGAGAGAATGGGATGGAGTCCTTACAGGAAGCGGGGTGTGAGGAGCTGTAGTTGAGGTAGCTGTGGGAGTCGGTAGGCTTCTAATGGATATTGGTGGACAGTCTGTCACCAGAAATTGAGACAGAGAGGTCAAGGAAGGGAAGGAAAGTGTCAGAGATGGACCATGTGAAAACGGAGGGGTGGAAATTGGAAGCAAAATTAATAAATTTTTCCAGGTCCAGATGAGAGCATGAAGCAGCACCAAAGTAATCATCGATGTACCGGAGAAAGAGTTGTGGGAGGGGGCCGGAGTAGGACTGGAACAAGAAATGTTCCACATACCCCATAAAGAGACAGGCATAGCTGGGGCCCATGTGGGTACTCATAGCTACACCTTTTATTTGGAGGAAGTGAGAGGAGTTAAAGGAGAAATTGTTCAGTATGAGAACAAGTTCAGCCAGACGGAGGAGAGTAATGGTGGATGGGGATTGTTCGGGCCTCTGTTCGAGGAAGAAGCGGAGAGCCACCAGACCATCCCCGTGGGGGATGGAGGTGTAGAGGGATTGGACGTCCATGGTGAAGAGGAGGCGGTTGGGGCCAGGGAACTGGAAATTGTTGATGTGACGTAGGGTGTCAGAGGAATCACGGATGTAGGTGGGAAGGGACTGGACAAGGGGAGAGAGAAGGGAGTCAAGATAGCGAGAAATGAGTTCCGTGGGGCAGGAACAGGCTGACACAATCGGTCTGCCGGGACAGTCCTGTTTGTGGATTTTGGGTAGGAGGTAGAAGCGGGCCGTCCGAGGTTGGGTGACTATCAGGTTGGAAGCTGTGGAAGGAAGATCTCCAGAGGAGATGAAGTCAGTGACAGTCCTGGAAACAATGGCTTGATGTTCAGTGGTGGGGTCATGGTCCAGGGAGAGGTAGGAGGAAGTGTCTGCGAGTTGACGCTCAGCCTCCGTGAGGTAGAGGTCAGTGCGCCAGACAACAACAGCACCACCCTTGTCAGCAGGTTTGATGACAATGTTAGGGTTGGACCTGAGAGAACGGAGTGCAGTAAGTTCAGAGAGAGACAGGTTAGAATGGGTGAGAGGAGCAGAGAAATTGAGATGACTAATGTCACGCTATAATGGTCAAGGTGATGGTCAAGGGGTGTTTTTGTGACAGGATGCCTGTGGCCAGTGGGGTTCCACAAGGATCGGTGTTGGGTCCCTTGCTGTTTGTGGTATATATAAACGATTTAGATTTGAATGTAGCATGGTTGCTCAGTAAGTTCGCAGATGACACGAAAATTGGTGGGGTGGTAAATAGTGAGGAGTGAGGAGGATAGCCTTAGATTACAGGAGGATATAGACAGGCTGGTCAGATGGGTTGATCAGTGGCAAATGGAATTTAATCCGGATAAGTGTGAGTTGATGCACTTGGGCAGGACAAACAAGGCATGGGAATACACGATGAATGGTAGGACCCTGGGAAGTAACGAGGATCAGAGGGACCTTGGTGTGCATGTCCACTGGTCCCTTAAGGTAGCAGGACAGGGAGATAAGGTGGTTAAGAAGGCATATGGGATACTTGCCTTTATTAGTCGAGGCATAGAATACAAGAGCAAGGAGGAACTGTATAAAACGCTGATTAAGCCACAGCTAGAGTATTGCATGCAGTTCTGGAATTCGCATTATAGGAAGGATGTGATTGCACTAGAGAGAGTTTAGAGGAGATTTACCAGGATGTTGCCTGGGCTGGGCAGTTTTAGTTATGAGGAGAGATTGGATAGACTGGGGTTATTTTCCCTGGAGCAGAGGAGATTGAGGGGGAACATGATTGAGGTGTATAAAATTATGAAGGGCATAGATAGGAAGGAACTTTGCCCCTTGGTGGAAAGATCAGTAACCAGGGGGCATAGATCTAAGGTAAGGAGCAGGAGTTTTAGAGGGAATGTGAGGAAGAATTTTTCACCCAGAGGGTGGTGGGAATCTGGAACTCTTTGCCTGAAAGGATGGTAGAGGGAAAACCCACATAACATTGAAGAAATATTTGGATGTGAACTTGGGATGCCATGGCATACGAGGCTATGCGCCTATTACTGGAAAATGGGATTAGAATAGTTAGGTACTTGTTTGACCGGCGCAGACTCGATGGGCCGAAGGGCCTTTTTCTGTGCTGTAGACCTCTATGACTGTAGGAGAGGAGTGGACCAATTGGATTGCTCATTCAAAGAACAGGCACAATAGACCAATGGCCTTCTGCACTACGAGACTCAATAATATTCATTCTCACGATCAGCTATTCAATTTCTGTCCTGAGGTATTTACTGGTGATGGAAAGCCTCAATTGTATGAGTGGTCATCGCATTGTGTAGTTCCTCATGTAAACAAGGGAGACAAAGACTCATCTAACAAAAGTGCCTCTTTGGCTAAGAAAACTATAAGAAAGCAAATTTTTCAATTTAAATAATATTATTTACACCCTCAACTATAATGACCCCTGGGGACGCCATGACACTGCAAAAGAGAACCATGGATGGCTGTTTTGACCAGACTTGGGTGCAAACCCACAAGAAATTCCCCCAGACTGCCTGGTCACACTAAGGATCAGTTTCATTACCCTTTTCCTTCTTAAGACACATTTTGACTCTTCTTAATTGGCAATTAGGATCAGAGACTTAGGAAGCAAATATATCCAAAGTTTCCTATTTTTAAAGGGCACTCCCTGTAAAGGGCAATGTAAATAAAAATAAAATAAACTTTCATGTTACATGTTCTGCCACTCCATTTGACCCCTGACATTGTTGGCCCACAAACCAGCGGGGACTGTTCCCCGTTCTGATTGGTGAATATGAGCGAAATCCTGTACATGATTGGCTTGGGTGTTCTGCGCTGTGACTGGTCAATCTGAGAAAAAGCTTATCACCGATTGGTGAATTTCGGGTTCCGGCATTCTGCAACGTGACAAGAGAAATAGTGCCTCCGATTGGTGAATTGAGGGTCCTTGGGTTCCTCTGCGCCCTGATTGGCGAATACGGACAAAATCTCGCCATTGATTGGTGAAACGATTGCCCCGGCGTTCTGCGCTGTGATTAGCAATTCATTCAAGCCCCTTTTATCCGATTGGTCGAACTGTGTTCGATGCTGATCCGTGATTGGTTGGATCGTAGTAAGAGCTGCCAAATGCGATTTTTCATTGATTTTTTTTGTCTTAGCCCCGTCAGTGATTATTGAGTTCGACCCACAGCACCTAATATCCATCAGCTGGAAACATAGATAGTGAAGATGATTGGTGAATCTGGGGGTCTGTGGTGATTGACACCATAAATCTGCCTCTCGATTGGCCAGATTAGCACCCAACGACCATGATTGGCGGGCCCCGCGTTTGGCATACTCTGATTTGCTGGTCCCAACTACCGCGAGGATTGAATGGCGAGCAAGACCTCCCGGCATTGTGATTGGCGGAGATGATACCTGCTGCAATGTGATTGGTCAACGGTAGCTGGCGTTTTTGGCCATGATTGGAGCAGAGCATGGATAACCAGCACTGTGATTGGCTAAAATTACACCGGTTGTATTGTTATTGCTAGTGGTGAACCTGAATCAAGATTGCGATTGGCGAGACAGGAATAGGCGCATTGTGATTGGCGAGCCTCGATCTATCCCGCGCATTGTGATTGATGGGTTGCGAGCAGTCCCGTGGTGTGATTGGTGGGCTGTGAGGTGCAGCGCTATGATTGGTGATTCTGGAGCTGCACCGCGATGTTTGATTGGCGGGCTAAGTGCCCCGGCTGTTTGATTGGCGGGCTGTGAAGGGCCCCGGCTTTTTGATTGGTGAACTGCGAGGGGCCCCGGCTGTTTGATTGGTGAACTGCGGGTGTCCCGGCTGTTTGATTGGTGGACTGCGGGGTGTCCCTGCTGTTTGATTGGTGGAATGTGGGGAGTCCCGGATTTTTGATTGGCGGGCTGCGAGGTGCCCCGGCTGTTTGATTGGTGGACTGCGGGGTGTCCCGGCTGTTTGATTGGTGGACTGCGGGGTGTCCCGGCTGTTTGATTGGCGGGCTGCTAGGTGTCCCGGCTTTTTGATTGGCGAGCTGCGGAGTGTCCCGGCTGTTTGATTGGCGGGCTGCGGAGTGTCCCGGATGTTTGATTGGTAGGTGTGTGAGATGCCCCGCGCTGTTTGATTGGCGGGTTGCGAGCTGCCCCGCGCTGTTTGATTGGCGGGCTGCGAGGAGTCCCGGCAGTTTGATTGGCGGGCTGCGGAACGCCCCGCGCTGTGGTTGGTGGGCCTGGTAGGCAGGGAAACGGGAAGCGGTTGTCAGGGTCCGAGGGAGAGGCCGAGAGGCGGAGTGCGGAGCAGCAGCAGCGAGTAAAATGGGCTGCCTGTTCTCCAGGAAATCCAAGGAGAAAAACCGTGAGAAGAAAAAGAAGAAGAAGAAGAAGAAGGAGGCGGCAGATGCCGAGGATGAACCCAAGCAATACAGCTGGGACCAGCGGGAGAAGGTGAGGCCCAGGGGTGGGGGAGGAGGAGGAGCTGGGGGCAGCGGGAAAGGGTAATGGATGCAGCCCCAAGAGAAGCTGACAAGCCTCCCTGTCCCTGCCCTGGAGTCAATGTTGAGTAACGAGGCTGCGGTCAGTACTCAGGACTGGATCTGTTAATTCTCTCAGGCTGATTCCTTCTTGTTTAACTCTGGGGGATGTGTAGAGAGAAATAAACAGCAGAGAATAGAAACACCATTTAAATTTGGGCAGGAGGATGATTAAATGATGTGTGTGTATGTGTATATCTACCTAAATACACACATATATATATTCATGTGTGTATCTATCTATCTAAATATATATATATTATATGTTTGTATGTGTATATCTATCTATATATCTATCTAAATACACATTTTATATATATATATTCAGGTGTGTGTCTAATAACGTGTAGCTAAGCAGTGTAATATATGTCACTGGTAAATATACATTTTAAGAAATGTTTACAGCAAAATTATCCATTCCAGTTCACAGCCTTGTCAATTTTAGCCAAGGCTCTTGACCCCAGTTTTTTGGTTTTTTTTTTAAAAAAAAGTGGCAGGAGACTTAAAGTTCGAATCGTGAGCATGGATGTCATGGCTTATTTTTAGATTTGTGGCTGTGGAAAGGGTCATATTTGTAGACTTTCGGAATGCAGAATGTGGCTTCCAGCACGAGTTGTATGCTTTGTTCCAGTTCTCTCTCCCTCTCTCTCTCTCTCTCTCTCCCCCTTCCCCCCCCCCCCCCACCCCCCCAACCACCACCATGCAGTTTTGATAATTGTGCTCCTGGCTGTTGTAAATATCTCCATCGGTCAAGTTGTTACAGTTACAGCAGCTTCTGTCATTCTGTGACAAGGTAGTGGGGAGCAAGTTAAGTTCAAGATGACCTCCTTTCCTGCAATTTTACTGAGGTGTGGTGTGATGAATTGTACTTTGAAATGGTTTAGTTCCCTGGTTTTAAAGGTACCTGATAGATCAGAATGGGGACCTACTCCTTGCGACTTTCTATTAGGGCAGATGACCAAAATATTTGTCAGAGAGATGCTGTCTGGCCTGGTGAGTGTTTCCAGCAACTTCTGTTTCTATTTCAGATTTCTGACATCAGCAATATTTTGGTTGAGGCGCCCATCTAGTTTCAGTAAACTAGAATCTAGCATCTTTACTGTATGAATGCTGACAGAAGTCAAGAATCTACTCCCATTGTAAGGGAAGCACACCTATTTGGGCAGTGTTGACTGTTCCAGTTGATGTTTGGTTGAAAATTGTGATTAATGTTCATTGTAATACTTTTTTCTGTGCAGCTTCCTTTGTTTGAAGTGCAGTAACTCAGTTCAAACAGTTTCTTTCCATATTCTCCTGTCACTTCTCTTGTAGGCATTGATTCCCACTGCATTACAGTGCTGGTTGCTCTTGTCAGCTGACCGCATTGAACTGTGGAGATTTTGAGCTTCATTTTCTGAGTATGGATGGTTAAGTGGCAACTGCTAACCTGTGGAGATCTTCACAAACAATCCAAACCCCATTCATGCCTGACATGCTATCATTGGCATTTACTCACCAACAGCTGCTGAGTTCAACAGTGCTCAGTTTGGGTTTCACCAGGGCCACTCAGTTCCTGAACTCATTAAAGCCTTGGTCCAAACATGGACCAAAAAGCTGAACTCCAGAGGTGAGGCGAGAGTGACTGCCCTTGACATCAAGGCAGCATTTTACTGAGTGTGGCATCAAGATGCCCCAGCAAAATTGAAGTTAATGGGAATCTCCACTGGTTGGAGTCATATCGAGCACAAAGGAAGATGGTTGTAGTTGTTGGAGGCCAATCATCGCAGCCCCAGGACATTGTTGTAGGAGGCTTCTGGCCAGTGTCCTAGGCCATATTATCTTAAGCTGCTTCATCAATGACTTCCCATCTATCATAAGGTCAAAAGAGAGTATCTATCTAGTTCCCCATGACATACAATGACATTACCATCCCTGAGTCCTCCACCATCAACATCCTTTGTTGCCATTGACCAGAAAGTTAACTGGACCAGCCAGATAAATACTGTGGCTAGAAGAGCAGGTCAAAGGCTGGCTGGGAATTCTGTGACAAATGACTCAACTCCTGACTACCCAAAGCCTGTCCATCATCTGCAAAGCACAAGTGTGATGGAATACTCCACTTGTCTGGATGCATGCAACTCCACAATACTATCCAGGTCAAAGTAGCACACTTGATTGACCCTCAATCCATCACCTTAAACATTTATTCCCTCCACCACTGGCGCACTGTGGTTGTAGTGTGTACCATCTACAAGATGCATTGCAGTTGCTTGCCAAGGCTTCTTCAATAGCATCTTGCAAACGTTTCTACTGCCTAGATGGGACATTGAGTCTAAATCACTGAACACCCTCATTAACAGCATTCTGGGTGTTTCACCATATTGTGGTTCAAGAAGGAAGCTCATCACCACCTTCACCAGAGATCATAGCGATGGCCAATAAATTCTGGCCTTGACAGTGATGCCCACATGCATCCCATGAACAATTTTTTTTTAAAAAGGGAGCTGACCTTTGGGAGCTGGAGGACTTGACCATTTGGACAATCACCATTTGGCTGAGAATTAATTTTTGTGTTGCAATGAAATGCATGATGGTAATGGACTTGGGAAACTCTTTCGAGTTATCAACAGTCACAGATTGCAACTCTTTCAAGTACAATCACAGTTCTTGGTTTCCGGGAGTGGGACATGAACCCACAACCCTCTGATTCAAAGGCGAGGGTGCTATGAACTGAGCCACAGCTGACACCTCTAATGGACTTGGGAACTTGCCTCATTTATTTCCCTTCTTAATCAGCACAACAAAATTCATTGAACTAGTATTAGTGTTCTTAGTATCATGGTGTTTTGTTGTATGTGCTTTATTCATTTGAATTTTAGATCATAGCAATTTTTTACAATTCCAGTGTAAGTGTTAATCAGAGAATGAGGTTAATCATTTCCATTTTTGACGAAGTTATTCATCACATCAAGTCACTATGATTTTTTTTGCAGAAACCTAATTTAAATCCAAGTGCCAGTGAGTGATTTTGACCATGGTCAGATATTTGCCCCACGTAACTGTGTTCAATGCCTTACTAGCTTGCTCAGTATTGGCTCAGTGGTGATGCAGTTTTTGCAATCTGCAACCAAGGCTAAGCTATTAATCAGCTTAATGTTAAAAGAGAGAGCCTTTGGAGTGGGATTCTGATAGTTAACTAATTGTTTGTATGCAATGAAATATATTGTTTATAAACATCTTTCTTAACTGCTCAAATTTTAAGTCATCCACTGAGGCTCATTGTATCTCAGCAAATCTTTTTTCTGGCTTCACTGGCATAAGGATCCATAAATTAGTTTTTAATATGATTCAAATGGCAACTGCACAGAATCAGTTGTTGTTAAAGGACGTGGATTTTATTGCAAGATATAAATTTGACTTTTTTGTTTCAAAATGCAGTCTCCAGGGAATTTAGCTTGCAATGCCCCTTTGTAGAATTGGGAAGTATGCGTAAACTTTTCATTGAAGAAGCTGGGTATTTCACAACTCTAGCCTGTTGTGCCCCACCCAAGGCTTATTTTTGTTTTTGACAGCTGAAACAGAACTGGGTTATGTACTGCTGGAAGTTTGCATATGCTTCTACATAACTAAGTGTGCCATATTATCTGCAGTTTATTTTAAACCAGTTTTATGTTCAAGACTGACCTGTCACAGTCTTGCCCAGGCCCCTCAATTATGGTACATTTCACCTCCCTTAGTCATTTCTTCCGTCTGCAATTTAATAAACTTTACATCAAATTATCATTACTGCAATCTCTGCTGCTATTTTTTCCCCAATCTTGCTACTCTGTGCAATGACCTTGGCCCCTTCTTCACCTTACCGCTGATGGCCCCAAAAGTTGTAGAAATAATTCCCACAAGACCTTTCATGTGGAGGCTTTAGAGAATCGGCCTTAAAGGTACTAATTAGACAAATTCAACCCTAGCCTGTGTTCATGATTCTAGGATAATAAACCTCTGACGCTTTGAGGTTACTGTAATTAATTCTAATTTTTACGTGACGTGGGTTGGCTGGCTACCTTTTTTAAAAAAATAACCTGTGTAATTTATGAGAGGGTACACAATACACAATTTTTTGCTACAAAGTAAATTTGTGCTCCTGATTACAGGAATATTCTTTTTATGAAGTTTATTTTACTTCAGTGATTGTAGATAATAGAGGAGCAAGTGTCTCGCTCAGCAACAACAAAAAGCCAGTGAAAATGTGTACAGAGCACATGCCAACATCCATCCACTTTGGTTTGCCAGTGGAGACGTAAACATGAAGAATGCAAGTCAAAAATCCACGGTGTATGTTATTTCAGATTCTCGACTTTTAAGTTTTGGGGAGAAGAATAAACTTTATCATTAGGAATAAAAGTTAGGAGAGCTTACTGTGGATTAAAGTGATATGGGCTATATTGACGTGATTGAAGCTGTGAGATTGTTTTTACTGTTAATTAGTCAGTTTGTGTTTCCTGCTCACCGGTGGCAGTGTGACTGGAAAGGGAATTTATTTTCAGAGAGATTTTTCTCAAGCATGTAGTTGAAAGGGCGATGTATTTAAAATTGTATTACTTTATCCACATGTGGGAAAGAAATATTCTGTAAAAGTTCTATTTCTAGGGTGTTATTTCGAGGTTTGAACATCCTAGTATAATTAAACTCAGCTACTCCTTAATAAGACAGTTACAAGATGCACGTTGATTTCTGGTGGGGGTTTGTTTCCTGTACTGAATGGAAAGGATGTTAACATAATTCCTATTTGGGGCATTCATTGCCTGCATCAAACACACTGGGGTCATATTTAGAACAACCAGTTTCCTCCATTTGCTCCCAATTAAATGTTTTGGCCCCAGCCATCTAACATCAATATGCAAAATTTAATTAGTGCAACATTTCCATTGCCCACACCATACCTACTTTGATCCCTCTGTCTGAAATTTCTGATCTTTTTTTAAGATTACCTTATTGAACATCAGAAATAAGTGCAGTGCAGTCAGTTAGCACATTGACTCTTCTAGCACTGGGGCCCAGATTTGAATCCAATCCAAGTTAAAAAGGAACATTTCCCTTCCTTCTGGCTGAATATGCACTAAGTAAAATGTTTAGCCAGTCTCAAACTATCTGCTGGTAGATGACACGCAGTAAAAAAAGCTGGGTGCCTAATAGTGGGGAGTTGCTTTGCTGCAGGATTTGAGCATGCCACCTTGTTGCTGCAAGTTTTTTAACATTCATTCCTTCACGGGATGTGGGCTTCGCTGGTTGGACGAGCATTTATTCCCCGTCCCTAATTTTGTCCTTGAGAAGGTGCTGGTGATCTGCTTTCTTGAACCGCTGCAGTCCATGTGGTGTAAGTGCACCCACAGTGCTGTTAGGAAGGGCGTTCCAGGATTTTGACCCAGTGACAATGAAGGAACGGCGATATAGTTCCAAGTCAGGATGGTGTGTGGCTTGGAGGGGAATTTCCAGGTGGCGGTGTTCACATGCATCTGCTGCCCTTGTGCTTCTAGATGGTAGAGGTCACCAGTTTAGAAGATGCTGGTGAAGGAGCTTTGGTAAATATCGGTTCAAGGAAACTGAAGTATGAAGAGTAGCTTGAGGGCCATCAATTGCTCCTGGTTTAAGCAAAGTATGTATTGAATTCAAGGTATTTGAATTTTCTTCCTCATATTTCACTAAAGTTAATTCTCCCCTCCACTTCACTTTTTTCTTAAGTTCCTTAAAGTTCAACTTTTTAAGCAAGTACTTGATAATTACAAGCTGTTATTGTCACAATTTGTTTCAACCCTGACGTACACAGACCCCAGTCAATTCACTCTTCCTGCTCCTGCCACTCTCCAGTGAACCTCTGACCCTGTCCCCCCTCACCTCTCTCTCCAGCCTCCCCATTCACCCAAATTAAACTATGTCTGATTGCCGTGCTCTGCTCCACCTCCTTCCCTTCTCTGCAAGGTTCAATCACGTCCTGCAAATCCTCAGTTGGTTCATTTCTTCCCTCTTTTAAATTTCATGGACACGTTAGTGATATTGGGGCCGGTTAGCTCAGATGGCTCGCGTGTGGTTCAAAATAATGGCATGGTCGATTCCTGTTCTGGATGAGGTCGACTTGGACAGGCTGGGGAGGTAGGTACCCTGAGAATGGAAGGCGATGGCAAACCACCACTGACCAAAACTGTCAAGGAAATGGCTCAGGATCAGCATCAGCAGATAATGAGTCATGGACTTGCCTTTGGGCAGAGCACTCATGGAATGGAATTAGCTATGTTATTAAGTTCCAATTTAAGCATAATTTGGTGTAAGCACATAACTTCAAATGACCACAGCTTATTAAGTATAAATGCAATTTTTGCAAAGTTACAGCTTAATAGTAACAAGGAAATCATGAAAGATTATTGAACTTATTGGTTCCATGCCAGACTGGCCCTTCCTCTCCCCATAACCCTGTGTTCTTTTTTCTGTCTTTCATTTAATTCTCAAGTTTAAGGGTTGCAGTATGAAATCTTATTGTGCTTGGAGCACAATCATGCCTAGGAACTACAAATCATTTTTTTTTAAAAATCCTTAAAACGAACGTAACCTCGTGCCTCCCGACTCACCTAAAGACTTTACCTATCACTGAAGTATAGTTGTGTGGGTGGTTTATTCATCTTCAGTACCTCGCCCAAATGTAATCATTAGCAACCTGTGATGCTCACTGCCTGTTAGAAGACAGAGGAGACTTTGGTGACTTGACAGGTACATTGTTGTCCTGTTACTCATCCACCACCATCTTGTGGGCAATTGGGAATGGGGCAATAAATGCTGGTCTTCCTGGCGACACCCAGGTCCTGAGAATGAATTTTTCTAAAACATGACTGCCTAAGCTGGAAGGCTACTTAAACCAATTGTAATCTTTGCTAGGCCTGCAGATTCCAGTGGAGAAGAAATCAGTCAACGTTTCGAGTCTTCATGACCCGTCGGCAGAACTGAAACATAGTTAGGAGAAAGATGAAATATAAGCTGGTTTAAGGTGGGGGGGCGGGGGGAGAGAGAGAAGTTGAGGGTGTGGTGATTGTGGAGATAAGCAAGCAGTGATAGGAGCAGATAATCAAAAGATGTTACAGACAAAAGGATCAAAGAGGTGTTGAAGGTGGTGATATTGTCTAAGAAAGGTGCTAATTAAGAATGGAAGACAGGACACTCAAGGTACAGCTCTAGTGGGGGTGGGGTGGAAAGACTGACAGGGCATTACAGGTATAGATTTAAAAATAATGGAAATAGGTGGGAAAAGAAAAATCTATATAAATTATTGGAAAAAACAAAAGGGAGGGGGAAGAAACGGAAAGGGGGTGGGGATGGGGGAGGGAGTTTAAGATCTAAAGTTGTTGAATTCAATATTCAGCCCGGAAGGCTGTAAAGTGCCTAGTCGGAAGATGAGGTGCTGTTCCTCCAGTTTGCGTTGGGCTTCACTGGAACAATGCAGCAAGCCAAGGACAGGCATGTGGGCAAGAGAACAGGGTGGAGTGTTAAAATGTCAAGCGACAGGGAGGTTTGGGTCTTTCTTGCGGACAGACCGCAGGTGTTCTGCAAAGCGGTCGCCCAGTTTGCGTTTGGTCTCTCCAATGTAGAGGAGACCGCATTGGGAGCAACGAATGCAGTAGACTAAGTTAGGGGAAATGCAAGTGAAATGCTGCTTCACTTGAAAGGAGTGTTTGGGCCCTTGGACGGTGAGGAGAGAGGAAGTGAAGCGGCAGGTGTTGCATCTTCTGCGTGGGCATGGGGAGGTGCCATAGGTGGGGGTTGAGGAGTAGGGGGTGATGGAGGAGTGGACCAGGGTGTCCCGGAGGGAACGATCCCTACGGAATGCCGTCAGGAGGGGTGAAGGGAAGACGTGTATGGTGGTGGCATCATGCTGGAGTTGGCGGAAATGGCGGAGGATGATCCTTTGAATGCGGAGGCTGGTGGGGTGATAAGTGAGGACAAGGGGGACCCTATCATGTTTCTGGGAAGGAGGAGAAGGCGTGAGGGAGGATGCGCGGGATATGGGCCGGACACGGTTGAGGGCCCTGTCAACGACCGTGGGTGGAAAACCTCGGTTAAGGAAGAAGGAGCACATGTCAGAGGAGCTGTTTTTGAAGGTAGCGTCATCAGAACAGATGCGACGGAGGCGAAGGAAATGAGAGAATGGGATGGAGTCCTTACAGGAAGCGGGGTGTGAGGAGCTGTAGTCGAGGTAGCTGTGGGAATCGGTAGGCTTGTAATGGATATTGGTGGACAGTCTATCATCAGAAATTGAGACAGGTAGGTCAAGGAAGGGAAGAGAAGTGTCAGAGATGGACCATGTGAAAATGATGGAGGGGTGGAGATTGGAAGCAAAATTAATAAATTTTTCCAGGTCCCGACGAGAGCATGAAGCAGCACCGAAGTAATCATCGATGTACCGGAGAAAGAGTTGTGGGAGGGGGCCGGAGTAGGACTGGAACAAGGAATGTTCCACATACCCCATAAAGAGACAGGCATAGCTGGGGCCCATGCGGGTACCCATAGCCACACCTTTTATTTGGAGGAAGTGAGAGGAGTTAAAGGAGAAATTGTTCAGTGTGAGAACAAGTTCAGCCAGACGGAGGAGAGTAGTGGTGGATGGGGATTGTTGGGGCCTCTGTTCAAGGAAGAAGCTAAGGGCCCTCAGACCATCCTGGTGGGGGATGGAGGTGTAGAGGGATTGGACATCCATGGTGAAGAGGAAGCGGTTGGGGCCAGGGAACTGGAAATTGTTGATGTGACGTAAGGTGTCAGAGGAATCACGGATGTAGGTGGGAAGGGACTGGACAAGGGGAGAGAGAAGGGAGTCAAGATAACGAGAAATGAGTTCCGTGAGGCAGGAACAGGCTGACACGATCGGTCTGCCAGGACAGTTCTGATTGTGGATTTTGGGTAGGAGGTAGAAGCGGGCCGTCCGAGGTTGGGCGACTATCAAGTTGGAAGCTGTGGGAGGAAGATCTCCAGAGGAGATGAGGTCAGTGACAGTCCTGGAAACAATGGCTTGATGTTCTGTGGTGGGGTCATGGTCCAGGGAGAGCTAGGAGGAAGTGTCTGCGAGTTGACGCTCAGCCTCCGCGAGGTAGAGGTCAATGCGCCAGACAACAACAGTACCACCCTTGTCAGCGGGTTTGATGACAATGTTGGGGTTGGACCTGAGAGAACGGAGTGCAGTGAGTTCAGAGAGAGACAGATTGGAATGGGTGAGAGGAGCAGAGAAATTGAGACGGCTAATGTCACTCCGACAGTTTACAGCTTTCCGGGCTGAATATTGAATTCAACAACTTTAGATCTTAAACTCCCTCCCCCATCCCCACCCCCTTTCCGTTTCTTCCCCCTCCCTTTTGTTTTTTCCAATAATTTATATAGATTTTTCTTTTCCCACCTATTTCCATTATTTTTAAATCTATACCTGTAATGCCCTGTCAGTCTTTCCACCCCAACCCCACCCCCACTAGAGCTGTACCTTGAGTGTCCTGTCTTCCATTCTTAATTAGCACCTTTCTTAGACAATATCACCACCTTCAACACCTCTTTGATCCTTTTGTCTGTAACATCTTTTGATTATCTGCTCCTATCACTGCTTGCTTATCTCCACAATCACCACACCCTCAACTTCTCTCTCTCCCTCCGCCCCCCCACCTTAAACCAGCTTATATTTCATCTTTCTCCTAACTATGTTTCAGTTCTGCCGAAGGGTCATGAAGACTCGAAACGTTGACTGATTTCTTCTCCACCGATGCTGCCAGACCTGCTGAGTTTTTCCAGGTAATTCTGTTTTTGTTTTGGATTTCCAGCATCCGCAGTAGCTTTTAGCTTTTTGTTTTTATCTCTGCAGATTCCAGTGTTTGCAATGAGGTTACACTTGCGTGAGCTAACTACCAAGCTTGGATATGCTTTAATTGTGTAAGCACCAGGCTTTTTAATTAGGCTATGCCTGTGCAAATGTAATTTACTCATTATACTTTAATTATATAGGGAAGGGATGTGAAGCGGATGTCCTTTGGGGAAATTGTAGCTGAGTCTGAAATGACAAAGAAATGCATGTAAATGGCTGTTCTTCATTAAACAAAATTTCTGCTGGTTAAAGTCACTGATTACACCAATTCTTGTTATGTAATCGATAGACTACAGTGGGGAATTAAAGCCAAGTCTGGTCTGATGTTGCTGGCTCACAGTCTAATGCTGTCTTGGCAGTAGTGTGAATATTTTCATACCATGTACATGCTCAGAAAGTGGACAAACTGTTTGGGTGTGCGATCTACATGCGGAAGTTAAAATAATGGACCCTTTCACTGTTGCCCGTCTCATGTGGGTAGTGTAGGTTTACGGCCTGGATTTTGCAGGCAGCAGTGAATGATCAGTGGCAATTACACTTGCATCTTCCCACAGACTTTCAATGGGCTTTTGCAATGGAAGCTACAATGATTAGAAAACCATTTTGGCACGGCATCCTGGACCTCTGTGGCCAGGGCAAGCATCTGTGTCTACTTCGCATATTACAATCCCCGTGGGGAAACCGTTAACCAAAATAACCAAATTTGCTGAATGATCCCAAATGAAGAAATCCCCAACAAGATTCCACATTTTAGTAGTTTTTACTTCAGCACAAATCAGAACCAACACAAATTACACATGAATTAACAGGCAAATGATACTTTAAAAAAGGTAAGTATCACTGTAAGTGGTTGACACAACAAAGATACGGCTTATGCAACCACAAGCATTCACATTACTCCCTGCATAAATGTGATACTACATAGGTACACTGTTCCACAAAATGCTGTTCTTTACTCATGCAGGTTATGTCAGGAGTCCTATCCGACAACAGCTTTCTTTCACCTCTGAGTTTCACAGGTACGATTATCATCAGTAAGGTGCACTTCTACGAACCCCCTTTTCCTCTGGTCACGACAGTCCTGATAGTGTGGCTTTCCAGAGTTCCTTTTCAACCAACGATCCAATTACCCGGTTCATGGTTTGGCCACTTCTGGGAAGACACCCATCTCCAAGCTATTCACAAGGCTTTCTAGGTTTTAAATGTTTTTTTTGGCCAGCTCTTGCAGTGCCTCCAAGAGATCTATCAAACAGAAAAACTGACCTCTTTCTGAGAGTGATGTGCTTCTACTTCTCACAAGAATTCAGTGTGTTCCTCTTTCAGTCTCGTGTGCTTTCTCTTTGTGTGTGCATTTGGGCCTTTACCCTTCAGCTCCTTTGCTTGTAGCTTTCCTTTGTGTCTGCAGCTCTCATTTGTGTCTGCCAGCCTTGTGGCTTTTCTTAACTTCGTTCCTGTCAGTGCTGCTTTCAGGTCAAGTGTCGCAAGGTCACATGGACCAGTATTTCTTCTTATCCAAGAAAATTACAATTGATGCAAAGTCTCAAAAGTCCTTTTCAAATATTCTTAAAAACAATTACAGAATCCACAGACCTTTTAAAGAAATTACAAATTTTCCTGTACTGCTTCCATGTCAAATTATCACACATCAATCATATTTAATAATCCTTACTGAAACATTCAGAGTTTGAGTAAGGAAATGCAAGTTTGAATATTCAATACCAAATCAAGTAGAGAAAGTGAAATACAGAGGCAGAAAGATGAGATTGAGAGAAGTAAAAGACAATAAGTTTTTAAAGTTTAATTTTTTAATTTTCTAAAATCTCCATCAATAATTAAAATCTGAAGGAATGAGACAACAAACTTAAATGTTTCGGTGCCAGAGAGGGGTTTAGTAGTAATTCAGACTTATCACCCCATTAAAAATCTACTTGCATAAAAATGGATGAACCCTAACGTCTCCTGACCTGTTCATTGGATAATTATTGCAACTTCACACCATTCTGTACATTTCAATACCAAGCCTCGTGGCAAAAGATAGCTACACCATTGCTTTTACTGCAAAATCTGGGTCTACATGTTAACCTGTCACAATGAAAGCTCGGCTGAACCTTCTTGTCGGTTATCCTTTGTATGTAAAGTATCTAAACTTCACACCCAATGGGGCTATCCAAACACTTTTTAACAGGAGAATTTCTGCAGTTAGGCACTGATGGTTACAGTGGGAACAATTATTTTACTGTTTTTCTTGTGGCTGTCAACTCATTTTTCACACGTATTTTGCAATTTCTCAAAACTTAATTAACTCTGTTTAATTTGTAGTTATAGCCAAAATATTGGTATTGAAATAAACTGTGATCTAAATTTTGACCCCACTAACACATCGGAACAGGCCTCTTGAGCCTGGTGGCTGATCTATACTTTAACTTCACTTACCTGCCTTTGCTCTATATTCCTTGCTACTCTTGCTTAACCAACATCTACCAATCTTTCTTGATTTTTTTCAAATTGAATTTAGTTTCCTAAAATCTCCATCAGTAATTAAAATCTGAAGGAATGAGACAACATACTTAAAAGTTAGTTTCAGCGCCAGAAAGGTGGGAGAGATTTCCACTACCTTTGTGTGAAGAAGTGCTTCCTGACATTAAGTGTGAGCAGCCTGATTCTAATTTTAAGGTTATGTCCCCTTGTTCTAGGCTGTAAAACCAGTGGAAATAGTTTCTTTCTATCTACTCCATTAAGTCTTTTAATCGTAAATGCCTCAATAGATCATACCTTAATTTTCTGCACTCGATGGAATCTACCCAACTTGTCCTTATTTAACTCTTTTAGCCCCAGTATCATTCTGACGAACCTGCACTGACCCACACCCAAGGCCAATCCTTCCCGAGGTGTGGTGCCCAGAACTGAATGCAGTATTCCAGATATCTAACTCAACTGACAAAAATAAATTGAAGATTAAAGTTGCTTAACCAATTCTCACATTATGCTGCAAGTATGTGAAAGGAACTGTTTGTCTGAAATGTCGTTGAAATGTGGTAAGCTAATGTCGGAACCAGTGGGTTTTCTGGCATTGGTGTAACTGCTGCATTTAGCACATGCGTTGCTGAGTTGTGTTAAAACCACTTTCATTTGAGAAGTGGAAGTGAAAAAATTGATCTTGAAGGCGTTGAGGAGGGAAGGAAAGCTGGCTGCTTCCTGTCACACATCCTCTTCAGGAGAGGATTTCATTGCTGCTGGTTGGTGCTCTTCACAGTATTGGCAAACATGAGATTTTCAACATCAACAGCCTATCTTTATATAGTGCCGTTAATGTAATAAAATATTCCAAGGCACTTCACAGGAGCATTATAAAACAAAATATGACGATATTAGGTCAGATGACCAAAGGTTTGGTCAAAAAGCTAGGTTTTAAGGAGTGTCTTCAAGGAGGAAAGTGCTGTAGAGAAGTGGAGCAGTTTAATGAGGGAGTTCCATAGATTACGGCAGGGCTTCCCAAACTGTGGGCCATGATATTTTGGGGTCATGCACTCTGTGGCAGTAATGGCTGCCGTAGAGCTCAGACCGATTTCTGACAGCTGCGAGGCCCCTTTAAATGCTTGCAATTTTTATTTTTGTTGGAGGGTATGGCCTATTGGACTGCTTTCTCAGGCCTGATTGTTGGTGCAAAAAAAAAAGCCTCTGAAAAGGTAGGTGTTCAATTCTTTTTTGAAGAAACTCTGCCTTTTCATCAACTCCCCCATATTCAGTTCCTTCCCTCCCCTCCCTTGCTCAACAATTCCCTTACCCCACCAAATTTTCATCCCGGGGTCTCACAAAGTCTGAGGCTTTGAAATGGGGTCACTCCGGGACAAAGTTCAGGAAGCATTGGCTTAGGACCTATGGAACTGAAGGCACAGCCACAAGTGGTGGAGTGATTAATATTGGGATGTTCAAGAGACCAGAATTAGATTAGCGTAGATATCTCGTGTTTAAGTGGAATAATGTGGATAATGTTCATTTTCCTTCCCATCGTATAGAACATGCTACTAATAGTTAATAATTAAACAGACTTCTTTCTTGCTCCTCCTCGTTGCTGATTTACATTCCTGGAAAAGTTAGAATTCTGGATGTTGTAATAAGCTTAAATGGATTAGCATTACTGGCCAATGTCTGAACTGGAAAGAAAGAATTTGCATTTATGCAGCATCTCTCCAATACTTTGGGGCATTCCAAAGAAGTAAGGGTAAATTTGGATAGTAGATTGGAAAAATTCCCTTGCCCATGTCTAAGTACTGCAGTGGAATCTTTTTACAGGCTGTTGTGGTCTCTTTTTAATGCCTCTTCAAAAGAAAGTCCCTCCAACAATATAGCATTTTCTCACTTCTGAAGTGAACTGTCAGCCTGGATTATGATTTCAAGTTATGGAATGTGGTTTGAAACTCCGCCTTCTGTCTCACCTGGGCCAGGTTGACATTTAGCAGCTCATGTAACTGTGTAACTGGTTTAATCCAGTGCTTTTTGAATGACTTGTGAACGCAAGACTCATAATTTTTGTAGTGTTTAGTAATAACACTATGGTGATGTATGTGGACGTATTGTGTATCTTGAGCTCAACTGAACCACTTGCATGGCCCTTACTCCAATCACAAAAAGACTACCATAGATATTGGTGTATAAGTCGACCATAGAAGCCACAAAATTCTTCAAAGCTGGGAGGTGGGGAGGGCTGGAGGGGTGAGTGGGGGAGGAGTGGTTGACTTGTATGTCGAATAGAAAAGTGAATGGTGGGTGTTTTGAAATGTCATCAGCTTTTGCCGCAAAGAATGAGAGTGTCTTGACTTCCGCGCTTCTTCACAACGTAGCCCATGTTACCTACTTGATCCCTTGCCCACTTATAAGGTATCAGTAAGTAAAATGTGTTTGTGGGGTGAAAAATTTGAGGTTGACTACTAATGCCAGTATAGCATGCTGTGGCTGAAAAGGGGGATTGATTTGTATGCCGATTATATGCAAAAACATGATTTTTGGGACTTGTATACCGCAATGTATGGTATCATGAACAACTGTGCTTTGAATTTCTGAAATATTTGGAGGAGTTGAACAAGGCAGGAATGTGCAGAGGGAACCATTGTAACTAAAGTTTTTTACACTTACTTTCCAGATTTCTTTCTTGTCTGCCTTCCAGAGGAAGGTTGGATACATGTGCTAGGTTTGGATTCCATGGATGCAGGGTATCCCAGTGGCTCCTGCCCAAGTGGTTATTTTATGAAAGTGTGACCCTACATGTTTTTTTTGTTAGGCTTGCCGATTTTTGCCTCTGTCCACATCGGCCATTCTCTCAAAAATCAGGAGTCATTGATAGCAAAAGGAGAAGTAACCAACTTGGATCAGCTAGTTCAGCAGAAACTGAAAATTGAACCCACGACTTTCCTATCAGATTTCACCTATTATTTATTCCTCCTGCTTCTAATACTTTTCTCCCTCTCCTTGTGGGCATGTTCACTCCTTATTGGGACACAAATCTGTGGACATCACAATGTTTACAGCACAGGCTGTCCAGATGGTCATGTCTGTGCTGGCTCTCCGAAGGGACAACTTATCTAGTGCCACTCTCTGCCTTTTTCCCCGTAGCCTTACACATTCTTCCTTTTATATAATAATCCAATTCCCTCTTAAGTGCATCAATTGAACCAGATGTCCAGATCCCAACCACTCGCTGCATGAAAAAGCTTTTCTTAGTGTCACTATTGCTTCTTTTGCCATTCCCTCCACCGTGCCCAGGGTTGCGGCTACAAATGACGCCACCTGTGGAGATCAACTAATTCCATGCAGAGCAACATTGGTTCTTGGGCCTTCCTGTGCTAGCCCCGTCCTGACCAGCTGAGACTAGTGTTTCCCTTGACCAGATGTTGCATGGGCAAAGAGGTTTTAAAAAAAACAGTAGTGATGTGTGAATAGCCCAAAAGCTTTCCATGTTAAGACTTATCTCGTACATTGGATTAGAAATTTTTGTGCATGTTTAAAGTGTTTTGTTTATTTTATTCCAATAGATTGATGTTAAAGACTATATGCTGGTTCAGTTAAAGGATCAGACCGTGGGACGATTGCCTGGTAAAGTTGCTGGTGAGCAATTTGTCATCCAAGAATGTGAAAACTGCAACATTTACATTTTTGACCACTCTGCCACCATCACCATTGATGACTGCACCAACTGCAGGATATTTCTGGGACCTATCAAAGGCAGTGTCTTTTTCCGTGACTGCGCTGACTGCAAATGTGTTGTGGCTTGTCAGCAATTCCGCACTCGGGATTGCAAAAAAATGGACGTCTTCCTCTGCTGTGCAACTCAGCCCATCATTGAGTCGTCCACAGGCATGAAGTTCGGTTGTTTCCAATATTACTATCCCGAGCTGGGCTACCAGTTCAAAGATGCAGGCTTAAGCATCTTCAATAACAACTGGAGCAACATCCATGACTTCACCCCTGTTGCAGATGAGAACAACTGGATCTTGTTACCAGAAGATGCAATGCCCCAGGATTTTGTTCCTCTTCCTGATTCCGAGGAGCTGAAATCAGTTCGGATCTCCACAGAGCTGAGCAGGAGCATTGTTCCAATCACGCGGGGTCAGAGACAAAAGAACAGTGAAGAGTTGTGCTTGGTGGTGTTTTTTGCCGGAGATTATACCACAGCCAATGCTAGGAAGTTAATCGATGAGGTGAGAAAATTGCATGGTTGCACTTAGTACTATCTTTTGTGCACTTTTACCTTTTGTGATTTGCTCAAAGCCAAGGTGAGTGATACTGCAGTGTCCTTGAAGAGAATTGTGCTTCCATGTGAAGGCTAGGTGAACTTTTCATAGCAAAAAAATTGAAAGAGCACATTTTTTAATAATCTACAAATATTGATAAAACAGCATTGAGACACTAGAGAAAATAGGGCAATAAGATTAGTATTGAATTGCTTAATGAACTAAAATGAGCATGACCGGCTGAATGGTTCCTTGTGCAGTGAATTTCCATGTAACTATAGCCCTTGAAGTTACTCCCTGAAGGTGTGTCATTCAATTCCATTTCATTCTGATCTCAATTTCAACCTCCAGATGAACCACAAAAATCATGGTGGTATGGGTGTTGCTGTTGATTTAATGTCCTTTGGTTTTGGGATGCAGGGGTAAATTGGACTAGGTTCCCTGTTTCTGATGGCAAATCAACAACCTCCTTCCTGCATGTACATTTGTGTGTACAGTATTGGGATTATTGTGTTTGGCCCTCATTGTCAAAGTTTACATGTGAATATTAGTCAATTGAGCCAGGTGTTGGAGGGGTTGATCTAGACCACTGGAGCTCCTAGTAAAGAACCTTTAGGTGCAAAACAAATTCACAAGAAATGTGAACAGGAACAAAAGGCCCAACAAAGTACTTTTAACATAACCAATTGGACATTTTGAGTTTTTGATTCAATTTATTATGTCAAATAGATTGACTTAAAGTACAGCAGGATGTTGTATAAATGATCTTACAAGCTCTGACTGAAGGCCAGCTACTTTTCCACCAAGGGTTAAGAGTTGCTTTAGTCTCTCCTGTATGTATGTTCCAGCAAGCATTTGTGAAACCTGAACCCTTCCTGCTGGAACTGACGTTTCCACAATCCCAAAGCACAATTGATCTGACCAGAGTTTTATACATCTTTTATCAAGTTGTGTAGCTGTGACCAACCTATAACAATGAAGGTTTTTTTTAAACTTTCCATACTGCATTAATCTAGCATTGTTGAAACACCACGTGTTTGGGTTGAGGTTAGAACAATGTGGTGTGGGAACGTGTCACAACGTTCACAAGCTGGCAGAAAGTGTTAGTATTCTGATACTTCCTTTTCTCTGCATTTGTCAGCGCAAATGGTTTCCATGTGTAAGAAAAAGGACTTAATGAAATAAGTTTGCATTTATATAGTGCCTTTCATGACCTCCCAAACACCCAAATGCTTTACAGCTAATGAAGTACTTTTGAAGTGTAAGAGACAAGGCAGCCAGTTTGCACACAGCAAGCTCCCACAAGCACCAATGTGACGTTAACAAGACAATCTGTTTTTGTGATTATGGTTGAGGAATAAATATTGGCCAGCACACTGGGGATAACTCCCCTACTCATCTTTGAAATAGTGCCATGGGATCTTTTACATCTACCTGGGGGCAGATGGGCCTTCAATTTAACGTCTCATCCGAGAGATGGTAGCTCTGACAGTGCAGTGCTCCCTTAGTACTTTGTACTACTAGATGTCAGCCTATATTTTTGTGCTCAAGTCTCTGAAGTGGGACTTGAACTCACAACATTTTGACCCCAGAGGCCAGGGTTGACATTTAATACAAGATCATTGAAGCTAACACTAAATTTTCATAATTTGTTTTTCTTGAAAACCTCAACCTCAAGCAATGGAAAATGGGCCTATATTTGGATGGAAGAAAGTGAATACTTTAAACTTGAATGAGTAAAGATTTTGAGAAATGTTGTTCAGGGCAAAGAACAACTTGTATAAAAAACAAAAATACCTGGAAAAACTCAGCAGGTCTGGCAGCATCCTCTCCACAGATGCTGCCACACCTGCTGAGTTTTTTCAGGTATTTTTGTTTTTGTTTTAGATTTCCCGCATCCGCAGTTTTTTGCTTTTAACAACTTGTATAGTGTCACTAATATAAAATGTTCCAAGGTGCCTCACATTGGGGAGAATGATAGAAGAGAGATTCGGAGAGATGATGGGAAGCATGGTCAAAAATGGAGACATTTGATAGGGGCAGGGTGGAGGAATTAAAATTAAGATGTTCAAAGATTAGGTGTGAGGCAATTGAATGGCGTTGTTGCTAAACCATGGAGCTTTTGACAGGAGCTGAATAAGATTGATTCAGTTTTCCCAATGCTCAGTTGGAGTACTCTGTGTCTCATTTGTAATTTGATATCCAGGAAGTAGTCTAGCAAAACAGATCATTGTGGAATCGAAGATAGTTAAGAGATCCAGCTGGGTGTTGTCAGCTGTTGTAAATTTAGGGAGATTTTCCTCAGATAATCTTTGATATACTGACACTTGTCACACCCACAAATGGTCTGGGTGTATTTTTTGAAAAGTTGAGCCGAAATGCAAAAGATTAAGTGACTTTCATGACCAGTTACTAACTTACTGTGTCTGAACTGTGGCATGAACATGCATCAATACAGAATTGGAGTGCAAAAATCCTGATAATTATTGGACCTGTTAACCGGGAAAATGCTTCATAATCATGGCATGTTATCAATGTTGAACTAAGGCGCATGGAAACATGCAAGGAATTCAACATGGATTAAGAAAGGCCTGATACTGAAATTCTTGGAGGAAACAATTAAACTCTTTGAGGATAATTTAATTTACTTAAAGAAAAACACTCTCTTGCTAGCTATAAACTTGGCATGTCCTGTAATGTTCAGTCTTAGCCTCAAGGATTGTATCACTTGCTGATCTCCTGTACGGCCAACAGAATTTTTGCATGAGCTGTGATTTGGGAGGAGTGGGGAGGCTAGCCAGCGCAGGCTTGCAGTTGTCGGGTCTGACAGTGACAAGGCATGTATAAGGGAGCAGAGGGCTGAGGCGAGATTGTGGAGACAGAAGTAGATGTTCTTTACGATGGGGAGAATCTGGAGCCAGAAGCTCGCTTGTGTCAAATAGAGGTTGTGAACAGTCTGGTTCAATGCAAAAGTGTGGTTGGCAAGGGTGCAGCGTTTGTGGTGTGGGATAAACACAATGACTTCCCAATCTTTAACTCCAGGTAATTGTGGATATCTAATCTTATGCCCAGTTGGGAAATTCAAGCAGTGAGCGAATTTAGATATCTAGGTGTTTGGGAAATTTTTTTTTGTTTTTATTAACGTACAAATTATTTCGATGGTTTTTACCTCAGTGATAGGGGAATTTTGTGGGATGTTTTAAAATTAACAGTTAATGCTGATGACTTTGGCAAAACTAATCTGGAGGGGGTTTTAAGGCCCGACTATAATGCATGCACTGTTTAAGTATACTGAACTGAACGCACTCATGAATCAAGGCCTTCGTACCCAAGTTCATTAACACCTCCAAGCAGGTTTCCTCCTAACATCACTAATGTTCACCGTTTTTAAAAAAAAGTTGGTGTCCATTTACTTTTAAGTGCCCTTTCTCTTCAGTTAATATAGGTTTGTTTTAAATTTAAACCAACTGAGCCCACATTGCACAACTACTCCACTCCCACCTTCTAATCAAATAAAGTGCTTGGATTTAATTTTCCAGGCAGATTGGAGATTATACTTGATAGCAACTGGAATGCATCATAGACTTTTAACTTGATTATCAACATTGTGAAGCTTGAAGAATCATGCAGCACAGAAGGCCAGTCAGCCCTCATGTCTGTGCCAGCTCTTTAAAGAGCTATCCAATTAGTTCCCTGCCCTGCTTTTTGTTGTAGCCCTGCAGATTTCTCCATTTCAAGTATATATCAAATTTCCTTTTGAAAGTTGCTATTGAAACTGCTTCTGACACCTTTTCAGGCAGTGCATTTCAGATCTTAACAACTTGCTGTGTAAGTTGCTAGTGGAATCAATGATTCTACATTATACAAGTGTTTAGCTCCTTAAAGAGACTTCTCTTTAAATGTGTCATAATGGGAATATTGCAGCAGGTTTATCCTATCTTTCCAGTTTTTCATTTTCTTGTTGCTTAAAATAAAACTTGTGTCGTATCTCTAATTTGGTGTTGAATGCTTCTGGCAGTAAAACTAACCATCTTGGTTTTACCTTTCAAAAGATGGCTCTAAAGAATTTTGCTCTTGTGCAAACAAAAGAAATTTCAATGCGACCAGACGATGCCAACAGAGTATTCAAGGAGAAAGCAGCAGACTTTATTCCATTGCTTCAGCAAGGTAAAGTTATATGTTTGGGGAGGGAGTATTAATTTGAATGAATGCATTTCCTAAATCCATACAATCCTATTCCTATTTCTCCCCCTTCTCCATCCCCAATTCTGTCTCATGGTCTGTTGAAGTGTCAGATGTGATGTTTGTAACTATCAGTGTGTCACAGGGTACCTTTGGGATTCAAGCCGTGTGTCATGCATCCTTGCTGTGTTTAACATACTGCCACCTTTCCTTAATGGGTCATTAATTTCCAATAAATATTGGAAGACTGAAGGCATTGTCTTTGGTTGCCCCCCCACTCCCCTGGCATCAACACGCTCTGTTTCCATCCCTGGTTATATCTCTCATAGCTGAAAACAGTGTTGTGTTTTCCCCCAGTTGAATTTGCATCTATGTATTGCACCACTACTAAAATTGTCTGCTTCCGTGCTGTAACATTGCACAACTGTGCCCTTCCCTCAGTTCATTTGCTGAAAGCCTCATCCATGCCTTTGTTACTACTAGACTTTATCATTCCATGTTCTCCCTGCCAGCCTCCTATCTTCCACTCTACATAAACTTGGGGTCACCCAAAACTCTGCTGCCTGTATTTTAACACTTTCCAAATCTCATTCACTCATCGGCCTTGTGCTTGCTGACCTGCTCCCACTCTCTGTCTGACAGTGCCTTCATTTTAAAATCCTCATCCTAGTTTTTAAATCCCTTTGCAGCCTTGTCCATCCCTATCTAAGTTTCCTCGTACAGCCCTACAAACCGTCAAGATTCCTGCACTCCTCTGATTCTGACCTCCTGTGTGGCCTTATTTTAAATGCTCCAACTTTGGCGACCATGCTTTCATCTGTCTTGACTCTAAACTCTCTGAAATTCCCTTCCTAAATCTTTCCTCCCCTCTACCCCTCTCTCCTCTCTTTAAGATGCTGCTGAATACCTGATTCTTTGATCAAACTTTTGGTCATTTTCCTGGCTTTTCCTTCTGTGGCTCATTATCAAAGCACTTTTTTTATTTATCGCTCTTGTTAAGCACCTTGGGACATTTTACTACGTTTAATGTGTTATATAAATGTAATTTGTTGTAAATTTAGTATTTAAAAGAGGTTTTTATTGACCATAACATGCTAAAAGTGTTAATTTCAAACAGAAAATGTTTCAGTTGTGGCTAGTAGGACAGTTTTTATAATTTGAATGGAAACGATAGTGAGAAGTGATTGATGGATCAGATTACCTGAACCAATGCAGTAGTCTCACCAAGATAAAGTAATAGAAAGGCGAATGCTTTTTCAGATTGCAGAGTTAAATCTTGTAGATGGAAGAATTTTGGAGTGTTTAAAGTATGATTCAAATGATCCTAAAATTGTTAGTTTTATAGTGCTAGGTGGAACAGTGTGTTCCAATAGTTAACTCAGTGATGCAAGTTGGAACAGTGTAAAAGTACAGCAATTTGTAATGTCTTTGCTTGAGGTTTGAAGATTATGGCTAACAACCCAGACAATGAGAACATGGTTGACTTGCTTCAATATGCAGAACTATTGTACACGACTACAATATCAACTTGAATTTATATAGTACCTTTAATGTAATAAAAGGCATAACAGGGCATTATAAAACAAGACACAACATCCAGCCATGTAAACGGATACTGTATTAGGGCAGTTAACCAAATGTTTGGCCAAAGAGGTTGTAGGTTTTAAGGAGTGTCTTAAAGGAGGAGAGTGATATAGTGATTTAGGGGAAGGAATTCCAGAGCTTAGTGCCCAGCCAGCTGAAGGCAGGGTCACCAATGGTAGAGCAATTAAAGTAAGGATGCTCAAGAGAATTAGAGGAGCACTGATATCTTTGAGGGTAGAGGGGCTGCAGGCAATCACAGAGATAGGGAGAAGCGAGACCATGGAGGGATTTGAAAACAAGAATGAGCATTTTGAACTCAAAGCACTGCTGAAGTAAAAGCCAATGTGAATACAAGAGCACGGGGTGATGGGGGAAACAGAACACGGGCAGCAGAGTAGAAGAATCAATCAAAGGTTGCATTTTTTTTATAGTACATTGACAATGGTGTGGAATGGACTTTTATGTTGCATAAGATGTAGATTGAAACAGGAAGAGTACGATTGCCATGGGCCACTTCACTAAATAAACTAGAAAGAACTCATTGCCAAGAACATACTACAATCTTCAAAAATACATTTTTAAAGCAAGCTATGGATTGATATTGTGTCGGTCACTTCCTCAAGACATCCCAACCCATTGAAGCTGATTAAGGGCTAACTGTTGGCTTGGACACTGGGGAGAACCTCTATGCTCATCGAACATTGCGTGCAGTAAATGTATTTCAGTTTACCCCTTTAGTATTAAATTTTATGTCACCTTTTGAATCCTACTTCTGTTTTTGGTTGTGCTGTATTTAATATAAAAATTCAAAAGATTATTTAAAATGGGCAGGAGAACAGGATTCAAATTGGATGGCTCGTCTTGAGGGCTGGCACCGGAGTAATGGGAGGAATGGTTACATTCCTGTCTAAACTTCTGTTGTTTTATTTAATGGCGTAATCTAAAACTAAATGAGTATATAAAAAAAAAAGATCGCATCGGAGTTTTATATTTATACAGTTTGCAGCTGCAGTATTGAACCTCTCTCATGTTATCTTTCTTTTCTCCAGGCCCTGTTGTTGCATTGGAATTTAATGGAGATGGTGCCGTGGAAGCATGTCAGAATATAGTCAGCTCTGTGTTCTGTGCTTCCAAGGTAAAGGAATAAAGAGCATATTGTAGCTACATTTTCACTATTGGATATACTATTTAGTGACTTGTTTGCAATACTCATTGTGAAAGATTGGGATTAAATTTGCTGCAAAAATGATTTTATAATGCCATGCAATACATAACTTCAATCTGCTTAAATATTGAGTTGCGTAGATTCCTTTTGCATGAAATGTCAACAGTTCTGAAAACTTAAATATCATATTTTGAATAAAATGATGCTAAAAACTACCCAGTGTGGGTTTGAGCTCTCTGCAGATGGATGGTAAGTGCAAACTAAGCAGCAGCATGTTGAACAGATCAACTCACTGTAAAATGTGAGAGTGCATTAGTACAATGATCCCGACCACATTAGGAGCACAGCCCAGATCTCATGGAATAGTGCTCCCACCAGTTGAAACTGTCAATAAACTATTCCCACCAGTTAGCAAGTTTAGGACTTGGAACAGCGGCGGATCTTTCAGGAGTGAAGTTAGGAAACACTTCTACATGCAACGGATGATAGAGATTTGTAACACTTTTCTGTGAACAACAGTCGATGCTTGGTCAGTTCATAATTTTAATTCTGAGATTGATTTCTGTTAACCAAAGGTATTAAGGGATATTAGGGGAAAAGGTGTCCAGTTTATGGAGTTACTCCATATCAACCATGATCTAATTGTATTGCAGAACAAGCTTAAGGAGTTAAATGGATTGCTGCTGTTCCTATGTTCATAGAACTTCAGCAGCAACTGCTTGTGATGTCTTACTTAACCTCCAGATAATGCCTTACACCTGCTGTTGTCCCAAGTCTTGAGTTTGCTCAACAGGATACAACTGAGGTCTGTGTTCCACATAGTGGAAAAATGAACACAGGACAGCTTGCCAGCCACCTTGATGTTCAAGACATTCAATTCCTGCTGTGTACCAAACTTACTCATCAACTGTTTTTAATTTAGCTTCTCATGAAAAGCTTTGAGGCATGCCCACTTCTTTGACAAAAGCCCTGAAATGAGCATTTGATGAACCAGACTTCCTGCTCATAGGATATGGTGAGATTTACTGCTCCTTCAGGGTACTTGGTGCCTAATAATTGTCGGCTACAGCCTTCCCTGCAAATGTTCCCTTGTTGGCACAAATCCGCCTCAGGTTGGTCTTGAATCTTACATGCAAAGTGAATGTAAACCTTACCTGAGAGTTCTGAACCGTGACAGAAAATGCCTCATGAGTGAGTTTATTTTATTTTAGGTCTTTGGTGTCTTTGGAGAAAGACCAATGTTTCCTTCTTCCCTTCCTTGCACTGTCTTGAAGGATTGTCCTAAAGCTGCCATCCACCAGGACCCTGGTCATTGATGTAAATCAGTAATTGTCAGTTGGCACTTTTTCAATTGGCACCCTTGAGTTTGGGAGATGCCAAGTCATACTCTATTTTTATTGATGTGTTGGGCACCCACCACTATATTCCACTGGTTATTCCATTGCTCATTCTGGTAAGAGTGCAAGAGGTCCTGGTGGACCTGTTGACAGCACAATGTCACAAGTGAAAATGAGTGAGTCAGTAAATACTTTAAGCTCCATATTCTTCCCTTGATGCAGTTTAATCCTACTTAATGAAAACTTTCAGTGGAATGGGTGATAGTGGGCAACCTTGTTTCACCTCTCTTTCAAGAGAGACGGTTCAGTAAGTCTTTCATTTACCCTTTTGTGGATTTTGGAATTGGAGTACACCAGCCCAGGAAAATCAAAGATGCAGCCATGTACTCCCAGAGTTTTCTGCCTCTTCACAAAGTGCAAGGTCAAAACTATTACAAAAATCAATGAAAGCTGCATGTGTAGTACATTTTGGAAAATACCAATATGCCCTCGACACTAAAATTCTCAATGGAGTGTGAAGAATTCTAAAAACAAAGTTACATTTGGGAAAATCAAAAGCAACTGAGATTTGAAGAGAGTAGGAAAGAAAGACCAACTATATCAAGAAGTAGGAGGAGTTAAGGTTGGGTTTTAGAAGCCTATATTTCAAGGGAAAAGGAAAATGGAGCATGATAAGTTCAAAAGATTTGAGATTAAAAATAGATTTGAGGCAAGTTAAGAATAACATCAAATCTTTTCACCCAAAATAAATATATAAAATGTAATAAATATATGGAGCCATACAAGGCAAGAGATTATTGAGGTTGATCTCTGGCCTGTGCTGAGTTTCCCATCTTAATCAGCAGTGGATATATTACATTTAGCACTGATCTCTAAGCTAGGGAGGAGGTATATTAACCAGGGTATGTCCTTCTACTTGCTATCCCTGGTGGGAAGCACACAATGTGGGCATCATTTGAAAATTGAATCATGCACAGTGTTTGAATATCCTGCCAATACTCAGCCCTCTTGGCTTGTTTTTGAAAAATGTTGATTATCTGCCACAGAATAGCATGAACACATTGGATAGAGAAGGGAGAGCCCTGGAATTATTAAAAAATACTTAAATGGTTATAGAATTGTGTGCTATCTTATTCTGGTGTTGAAGGTAGTTGTCCTACAATTTGTTACTGAGCATACTATACCAATAAACGATTTTTAAAAGTGTCTTAAGGTATGGAAGCTTACCAAGTATTCTTCTTTGCTTCTGTTTGCTAAACAGGTCTTTGTTTCTGAAAGCAAGTCTTCAGCATCCCAAGATGTGGACAATTTTTATAACTACGCTGATATGCAGATGGGAATGTGAAAATGAACATCCGCTATATGTAATATCTGCCCATGGTTATTATTCCATTGAGTAGAATACCTTAGCATTGAACTACTGGAAATGAGTAGTATTGTGAAGTATGGGTGATTTTAGTTTTTAAGATTTAACATCCAGAATGTAACACTGTCCCAATTGTTTTCAGAGTAATGCTAGTCAAATGCATAACCAAAGCATTTTCAGCAGTTTTGTACATCTAAACCTATTTTAAACTCTTTGCTTAGTCCTTTCTCTCTCTCTCTCTTCCCCCCTCCCCCCAATTGAGAATTCTTAAAAAGGAAGCATTCTTCGAAGGGAAGCCACAAGTTTCTGGAGTACTCTTTGTTTGATGTAATCATAGAATATTACTGCACAGAATTGATCCATTGTGTGTTTCCTGATTCTGATTTCCATTCCTCTGTCTCTTAACTTTTTAAATTCTTTTCTCTCCTTTTATTAAATTGAATAAAATATTAGCCTAAGCAAAATTTGGATTTCATTTCTCCATTTGCCCTTTCACCCTGGACTCTGAAAAATGCCAATTGAGTGAGTCTTGAGTCAAGTTAGCCTACCTCTTTTATGGATCACTGCAGTTTTAACAACATCTTGCATTTGTGTAGGGCCTTAAAGTAAATGAAAACATTGATCGAGGAGTTTCCCCTGGATAGGCATGTTAAAAATCATCACTGAGCCAAGAAAGGAGGGTTTGGGAGATGCAGTTTAAAACCTGAGCCACTTTGGAACTGCCCAATCACTGGGAAACCAAGTCACAGAGAGGATAAACTGCATCACTAGCAGGAAGAGATGCTGGTAAAAAATAAAATCCGAGGGTTAATTTCCAACAAAATGTACTCCCCCCAAACTTGGCTTCCAAAACTAAGGTTTGTTTTAAGTATTTTTCATTTTTTATCAGGAAAATGACATTTGTGGTACTGCCACATTGGGATCAACTCAATTGATTTCTTATTGCAATATAAAAATTATAATAGTTTGAAAGTAAATTTAGATTTTTTTATATACATGATGTAAAGCTTTTAGCGGTATGCCGGATTATAACTCTTTCTTTATAATAATGCCATATTACAATTTAGGAGAACTTGGGGGCTAGTTCAAGATTAAAAAGTAATGGCAACAATTTACTGTATAAAATGTTCTTCAGATCTACCTGCACTGAGACATTTCTTGTTGCAACAGACTCCGGTTTGAAAATATGACGGTGGTTTTATGAATACTAAGGGGATTGAGGGATAATAGGGGATAGTTTGGGGAGGTGGAGTTGAGGTAGAAGATCAGTCATAATTGTATCGAATGGCTTAACACCTTATATTTCCTATGTTATTATGTTTTTAAACATTTTGTGGTAAATGGTGGCTTCTGAAATTTCTCAATGCTAGAAACTTATACTGAAGATTTTACATGTAACCAATATTTTGTATATAAAATGTTAAACTTTTTTAAATGTTTCTCCTGTCAGTAGCTGAACATACTGTAAGTGTGAAATTATGAACTGTAGTTTTAAGAATTAATTCAAAGAGTCTGAAGTCACAAAAGAAAAACTGTTTTGGAATGTAACTGAACAAAATTGTCCATACTAACCAGGTTTGAATCTCTTGTAAAAGGGTGGTGGAGGGGGCGGATTGTATGAAGGACTAGGCAAACTGCCTCATTGCAGTTGTCACTATTGATGCTCCTTCAACTACTAGGAAGTACCTGTACCACAAAGATTTCTCCCTCATTTTCATGCACTGATTTGTCCTTGTTGATTGATTTGCTAATGACCCAGCTGTAATTGACAATTTGTAGTCACGAGCCAAACCAGGGTAGCTGCTGGAAATCAAGATATTCAGACCAAAAGCTTTGCCATGCTGAATTTTGAGTAAAATTGATTTAGATGTTTATGCACTGACCAAAATGACTACAAACACATTTTTAGGTTTGTCACTATTGCTTTAAATGCAATATGGAGCCAATAAATCATGAATGGTTACAGCACAGAAGGGGACCCATGTCTGCGCTGGCGTTCTGCAAGAGCAACTCACTTAGTCCCACTCTCCTGCCTTTTTCCTGTATGTCTGCAAATTCTTTTTGGATAATTATCCAAATTGAATCTGCCTCCACCACACTTTCAGGCAGTGCATTCCAGATCCCAACTACTCGCTATATTTAAAAAAAAAGATTTTCCCCCATGTTGCTGTTGCTTCTTTTGCCAAACTCCTTAAATCAGTGTTCTCTGTTGTCGATCCTTCTGCCAAAGGGAACAGCTCCGCATCTGTCCAGACCTCCAATCATTTTGAACACCTGTCAAAAATCCTCTTAATCTTCTCTTCTCCAAGGAGGACAGGTCCAGCTTCTCAACTCTATGTGCTTAGCTGAACTTCCTCATCCCTGGAACCATTCTCGTGAATCTTTTCTGCACCCTCTCTAATGCCTTCACATGCTTCCTGAAGGATGGTGCCCAGACCTGGACAAACTACTCCAAACCACTGTTTTATACAGGTTTATCATAACTTCCTTGCTTTTGTACTCTATGTCCCTTTTTAAAAACCTAGGACCCCATATAGTAAAGTCCCGCCTTTCGCGACTTCCTTGTTTGCGTTTTCACTTACCCGCGCTTTGTACACTGCATCACCCATTGCATGAGCAATGTTCGCTCATACGTGTTTGAAATGTTCGAATCTCTGCATTGTCTTTGACAGGTACACCCTTTGAGCATCATGTGGGATCGGTTAATTTACTATGAGAGAGTAGGAATAGACTGGATATCGGGTGATTTGTCTTTTCTTAGAGAGTCGTGAGGCTCTGGAATACAAAACAGGCTGGTGTGGTAGGTGCTGACTCTTCGAATACTACCAGAGGGAACTGGGCTAGTTCCTGCCGAGGACAGAAATCACATAAAACGGAATGTGATCTTTACAAATCTTTGTAACCCTTGGTTATGTGACCATCTTGGCTGGTTTCAGTGACCTGAGAGGGAGGATTGGAGAGGAATTTTCCAGGGTATAATATACCCTTGTTGGCCCTGGGTATTTCTCTCTTTCATTGACTGCGATTTTTAAACGGGTTGCGAATAAAACTGAAAATTGGAAACAAAATGCAAAAATGTAGAGTACCTCTATACACAGCAGGTCTAACAGCTTCAGTAAAGAGAAACCGTTTTTTGTAGAGTACTGTAACTACCCATAACAATGCTGCCCTCACATTGCTGAAACCTATCCAATTGAGTCCCATTCAAAAGCATGTTCCCCCTTCGCAGTTTCAGGGGTCCATAACCCGTGCGAACAGCAGAACTTTACTGTATCTCCAAAAATGTTCACATCTCTCTCCGATTTCCTAGTTATCCTGGTTTCAATGTTTTAATTCACACTTTTTAATTCTACTTAGTTCCCTTATGTAACAGAACAAAGTTTCCAGGTCTTTAAAAATAGTCCCTTAGTAAGCCCTGAAATACTTGGATTTTTATGTAACTCCTCCACTGAAGGAAACTTTTTGCTTCAACATTAGTTCTCGCATACCTAAGTGAAAAGATTTTTTAAACTTAAATAAAATGACAGAATGCATAGCACAGAAATGGGCAGGCCGCCAGTCCAAGTGTTCCTGATGTTTATGCTCCACACAGACAAATATTTTTTAAATTTGGAATCTTCTGGGTTTGGGATAATGCAAGAAGGCAGGGAATGGGAACAGGCCACTCATCATATCAACCTCAAATGCAACTCTTTATCTTAAAATCTACCTTCCTCAATTAGTCTCTGAAAGAATATTTTTATAATGTATTCCCTGATCCCAAATGTAATTGCATTACAAATACTAGAATAGATCTATGTTTCTTTCTTTTCTCTCCTTCTATGATTCAACCTCAATTGCTGTGATTCCTGCAAAACTGGAGTCATTGCACTCTGCTGAGAATTGAATGTCATAGAGTTATACAGCACAGAAACACATCGTGTCCATGCCGGCCATCAAGCACCTCTCTATTCTAATCCCATTTTCCTGCACTTGGCCCAAAGCCTTGTATGCTATGGCGTTTCACGTGCTCATCTAAATACTACTTAAATGTTGTGAGGGTTCCTGCCTCTGGCAGTGTGTTCCAGATTCCAACACCCTCTGGGTGAAAATTTTTTCCTCAAATCCCCTTTAAACCTCCTGCACCTCAGCTTAAATTTATGCCCCCTGGTTATTGACACCTCCGTTAAGGGGAAAAGTTTCTTCCTATCTACCCTATCTATGCCCTTCATAATTTTGTATACCTCTATTAGGTCCCCTCTCAGCCTTCTCTGCTCTAAGGAAAATATACCTAGCCTACCCAGTCTCTCTTCATAGCTGAAACGCTTGAGCCCAGGCAATATCCTTGTGAATCTTCTCTGCACACTCTCCAGTGCAATCACATCCTTCCTATAGTGTGGTGACCAGAACTGCACATAGTACTCCAGCTCTGGTCTCACTGGCGTTCCATACAGCTCCAATATAACCTCCCTGCTCTTATATTCTATGCTTTGGCTAATAAAGGCAAGTATCCCATATGCCTTCTTAACCACCTTATCTACCTGTGCTGCCGCCTCCAGGGATCGATGGACATGTACACCAAGGTCCCTCTGATCCTCTGTACTTCCTAGAATCCTTCCATTCATTGTGTATTCCCTTGCTGTGTTCTCCCAAAATGCATCACCTCACTTCTCAGGATTAAATTCCATTTGCCACTGCTCTGCCCATCTTACCAGCCTGTTTATATTGTCCTGTAATCTAAGGCTTTCCTCCTCATTATTTATGACACCGCCAATTTTCACGTCATCTGCAAACTTACTAATCATACCTTCTATATTCACGTCTAAATCATTAATATACACTACAAACAGCAAGGGTCCCAGCACCGATCCCTGTGGTACACCACTCATCGCAGGCTTCCAATTGCAAAAACAACTTTTGACCATCACCCTCTGCCTCCTGCCACTGAGCCAATTTTGGATCCAATTTGTCAAATTTCCTTGGATCCCATGGGCTCTTACCTTATTGACCATTCTCCCATGCGGGACCTTGTCAGAAGCCTTACTGAAGTCCATGTAGACTACATCAACTGCACTACCCTCATCTACACAACTAGTCACCTCCTCGAAAAATTCAATCAAATTTGTTAGACATGATCTCCCCCTGACAAAGTCATGCTGACTATCCCTGATTAATCCCTGCCTCTCCGATTGGAGATTAATCCTGCCCCTCAGAAATTTTTCCAATAGTTTCCGTACCACTGATGTTAGACTCACTGGCCTGTAATTGCCTGGTTTATCCCTACTACCCTTCTTGAATAATGGTACCACATTCGTTGTCCTCCAGTCCTCTGGCACCTCTCCTGTGGCCAAAGAGATTTGAAAAGTAGTGTCAGAGCCCCTGCAATCTCCTCCCTTGCCTCACATAGCAGCCTGGGATATGCTTCATCTGGGCTTGGGGATTTATCCATTTTTAAGCCTGCTATAACTACTAATACCTCTTCCCTTTCAATGCGAATTTGTTCAAGTATATCATAGTCCACCTCCCTGATTTCTACACCTACATCCATAGTGAACACAGATGAAAAGTAATCATTCAAAACCTTACCTATGTCCTCCAGCTCCATGCACAGATTGCCACTTTGGTCCCTAATGGGCCCTACTCTTTCCCTGGTTATCCTCTTGCCCTTAACATGTTTATAAACTACCTTGAGATTTTCCTTTATCTTGCCCGCCAGTGTTTTTTTATGCCCCCTCTTCGTTCCCCTAATTTTAAAAATTGCTCCCCTACACTTTCTATGCTCCTCTAGGGCATCTTCTGTTTTCAGCCTTCTGTATCTGCAATAAGCCTACTTCTTTTCCCCTTATGCAATCCTTTATATCCCTTGACATCCAGGGTTCCCTGGACTTGTTGGTGCTACCCTTCACCTTTATGGGAACATGTTGGCCCTGAACTCTCACTATTTCCTTTTTGAATGACTCCCACTGGTCTGATGTAGACTTTCCTACAAGTAGCTGCTCCAAGTCCACTTTGGCCAGATTCTGTCTTATCACATTGAAATCGGCCTTCCCCCAATTCAGGACCTTTATTTCCAGTCCGTCTTTGTCCTTTTCCATAACTACCTTAAATCTTAGAGTTATGGTCATTATCCCCGAAATGGTCCCCTATAAAACTTCTACCACTTGCCCGGCTTCATTCCCTAAGATTAGGTCCATATCGCCCCTCTGTCCCTGTTTATACTCAAGTATCTGATAGAATGTGATCATTCTTTTGCTCCTGGAACTTGCAAATGATAATCCACCAGCAACCTTTGAAACTCTTTCCCATGCTTCTTGAACCAACCATTGAGAGAGACAAGAATGGAGGAGGTTCAAACCCCACTAATGCTGAAAGAGGTTGGTATTAAAGAAGAATGGACTTTTTTGTGATTAGTTACACACCTTTCCCCAAAATTGCTTATGCACATTTATACATTTGATTTCTGAATTTTCCTCCTTCCTTTCCTAAAGGGTAATTTTGTATTGCAAGGATATAGTTCCACAGGTTCTGGTAGTCCTCAGTACTCTTATACATTGGCCACTCTTCATCTGAGAGTCTAGATTGAACAATTATCAGAGCTGAGCCTGTCCCCTGCTTAAATATAGCCATTTGTTGAGATCATTGGAGAGGGCAGTCTGACTTGTTAATATCCCAGTCCAGCAGTATTGAGATCAACTGTGATTCTACTAAAGCTGCAACACTTAATACTCCTTAGTAAGGAATGTACTTGTTTTATTAACTTGACGTACATTTAGATGTCTAGTACTTCTCCAACGTTGCTATTCATTACAAAATGAAGTTGCTTAATGAGAAACTGCATTAGACGTGCTTTCCAATGAATTGGACTCTCAAATATAATTCTATTTAGAAAAAAATTGATTTGTAAAGATAAGTCAGCTTTTAAAAAGAGGGCTAACTTTCTACCCTGGTTATGGTTTCTGAGAAAATACTGCTTAAAGTTAAATGAAACCAAAGGAATTATTTGCCTATTCAAAACTAGTGGAATAATTCAGATGTTCTAGAATGTTCCAAGTCACAAAAGCTCTTACCATTGAAAAACAATACATAGAACAGTACTGCACAGGAGGCGGCCATTGGCCCATTGAGCCTGTGCTGGCTCTTTTTTGAAGAATGACTCAGATATTCCCACCCCACCATTGCTTCCTCATATCTCAAATTAGCTTCACAAGTGCAAAATATACGTGAAACATTCATTCTGTAGGAGCCATTTTGGTTGTCTGCCTACAGAAGATTTACTGCTTTAAAGATCTGTTACTGTAAAGGCATGATCATGAAAGCTGCATTAATTTTTGTTTGAACATATGCCCTTCAAGCAGTAGAAGAGGCTAATGTGAAGTGGTTTCACCAGTATTTAGCCTACATATTTGTCAGCAAATTAATCAAGTGTTGCTTGTAATTTTGTAAATTATGCAATTTGTAATTATTTTTCCTAGTATATGTTGTAAACTGTTTTATATTAAACACTACTATATAATTTACGATGCTTTTAGAAAGTTTGATTTTTGCCTTGACTAATCAGTTGAAAATAACACTCTCAAGTTTATCCTTTTGTATAAAAGTTTAAATCAACAAACTCCTCCATAGTCAGGAAGTGGAGGGTTCTGTAAAAAGAGAAGCTGGATTGTGTGTATAATGCAACTTCCTTCACATCCAGTCTTGTGCTAGGTTTTGCCTAATTGATCCAAGTGAATGGAATACTAAAATAACCAAAGCAGTTACAGCAAGATTGATAGATAAAAAACATGTTACATACTGTGAGAAAAGCAGCATCAGGACAGAAGGACAAGTATGGGTCTTTGGCCCAAATGAGAGTTTTATATACAAACACATGGACTTGGAATTTGACTCCTGAAGTGGGTGCGCAGAGTTGGAAAATTTTCCAGCTTGCTGCACCCGCCTCGGTGGGAAAAAACTGCCCTGAATAACCAGATCTTTGTTCCGATGGGAGGGGCGGTCGCGTACTGGAGTCAGGCCCACCGTCCTCGGAAACAGTTTGGAGGCAGCCACAGGTTGCTGAGTGCCAGGATGGGCTGGTTAAAAGGCCTGCTTCGGTGCACTGGGACTTTCTCAGTTGCGTGGTTTCAATATTAGGCCCTATAGCCCCCACCCCTCACAACCCCTCAGGCCCAGCACTGAGTTCAAATGGCTCTGCTGGGTCCCGGTTTCCCCCATGTGTGAATCACATCCTGCCCCCTTTCCCCTACCAGTGAAAATAGGATATGTTGGAAATGGGGGCGGGACTTCCGTATCCAGGGTCCCAGCGCCATTTTGGATAAGGTGTGGAATCTCCACAACTCCATGAAGATCTGGGCCATGGAGTATTAGAAATAAATTGACTGAATTAAAGTTTGGGAAGAGCAGAGTAGCTGGTGTCAGAAAGGTATTGAATTTCTTGTGTTCCAGAACCAACAAAAGGACAGGCCATAGTAGCTTTAGTAATGAGCTAGACTTGGATAAATGTTCCCTTACTGTCATCTTATCACCAATGATCATAATATGTGTGAATTCAATCTTAGGTTTGAAAAGAAGAGTTATTATGATTCTAGATTTTTGTATAGCTGGCATTAACAGGTTGAGACAGGGATTTGATGGCAGCAAATTGGTCAAAACTGTCATTGGGTAAAACTATAAATGAACATTGGGAGGTTATCAAAAGTAATTTACCTTAATGCAGAACCAATTTATATCCTGAAAGGGTAAGAACTCTAAGTACCAAATAAAGCAAGCATGGTTGACAAAACAGTTGAGAGATACTATAAAACTAAAGAATAGAGCTTATAAAAGTACAAGGAGCAGTGTAGATACAGGGGACTGAGATAGATATCAAACAGCAAAAGAAGACAAAAGGGTTGCAAAAAGGAATGTGAATAGGTGTTTGAGATACATTAAGATTAACAGTTTTTACAGTTAAGAAAAAGGGTAGTTAAGGGTAATGTGGGGCCTCCAAAAACATGCAGGTAATATTGCAAATGAAAATAAGGAAAAAGACTTGTTGAATCTATTTCTGTACTTTTGTATCAGTCTTCATAGTAGGGGAAGAGGATAATATATCTGACACTCTAGGCAAACTGATTATGAATCTAGGATTGGAAATCACTAAGTTAATGTAAGAAAAAAGTGTTAGATAAAATAGTAAAAACTGACAAATCTCCAAGGCCCGATGGTCTCCTCCAGCATTTCAAAGGAAGTAAGTGAGAAAATTGCAAATGTTTTAGCCATAATCTTCCAAAGTAGAGTTGATTCAGGAACTGTCCCTTTAGATTGGAAAATCAGAAATGTAATCTAAGTAAGGTAAGAGAAACCAGGACATTGTGGACTTGTCAGTCTTTTGTGTGGAAGTCATTGGAATCTGTAATTACAGATAGTGACTGAACACTTAGAGATCTGAGATGTTTAGAGAGCGCCAACATGGATTCGTAAAGGATATATGGTCTTGGATGAGTTACAGACAGATTCACCAAAATGTTAACAGGGCTCCAAGGGCTAGATTGAGAGATTACATAAATTAGGTATATGTTACCTGGAATATAGAAAGTCATAGGGTAACTTAATTTTAGGATTTTTGGTAGGAATGATAGAGGGAAGCATTATTTGGGGTGATGGGGGGAGGGTGGTGGATGTTGCAGTCTACATTGGAACATAAAAAAAAACTAAAATCTCAAATATGTCATTTTGGAGTGAAGTTAGAAAATACTTCTTCACATAAAAAGTGGTTGATAAAATCTGAGTGATAGATTTTTGCTCACCAAGGTTGTTAAGGGATACAGAGCTTGGGTGGATGAATGGAGTTGGTCTACAGATAAGCTATGATGTCATTGAATGATAGAACTGCCTTGAGAGGCTGAATGGCCTACTCTTGTTCCTATGTAATGGAGCAGCTGAATATGAGGTGCTCCTCTTTAAACAGATTACCGAAAGTGTTTTGAGAAGTTTTGGACTTAAAGTTTTCAGATAGTGAGTTGGCAATAAGTGAGTATGTGTCAGTTTGTAAAACTGTAGAAACATTTCCGGCGTTATGCCAATCGGTGCATGGAAAAAGTTGACCTCAAACATAAATTTCTTTGCAAACTATTGGAATATTTTTGAGGTTTAGTTTACAAGAGGGTAGTTAAATGCAACTTATTCTCAGCTATCTGCCATGAACCACACATTCCATCCACTGGCCAAACTTTAGACCACTCCTATTGTGAGGTGAGCCAGTCAGTCCATGATTGTCATATCGCTTTGCACCCAAGCTTCATGCCAGGCCTGGATATTTACCCCAGAGTTCCTCACTGCAACTTTCCCAAGCTTCTCTTTGAATTTAGTACCACGCTTTGTTTCTTTTGTGTCTTGTAAATATATCAGTGCAGAAAAGTATGTATACGGTGCTGGATACTTGTGATGCTGACAAAATGAGAATTCGGCAAGGAAGCCATGAGACATGGAACTGTAGAGCAAGTGGTTACTGAGCAAAAGATGTGATTGTATTAAGAAATTGAAGTTATCGTGGGTGCTATCTTCAGAAGCCTGGATATCATTTTTCATTGATTGTACCTGGAAGCTACCTGTTCCCTCTGGTGTCAGGATAAGGGTCAAATGCATTGTTTAACATTCTGGAAAGTGAGATGAGCAACTTGAACACAAGCTGGAACTAACGTCATAGTAACTCAGAGAATGGAAGTCTAGCAAACAGATATTGAAGAGTTAATGTTAATTGGAACGCAGGAGTCCTAATCTCAGGATTACTAATTATGCTATATTAATTGAGGCATAATTACAGATGCAAAAAGTTAATTTTCTATTGGTGCTTAGACAGTTTAGGTAGAGATATGAAATATTAGTACATTAGAGGCCACTGAATAATGGGGAGCAAGCATAAGATCTAAACATTAAGCAAGTTGTAAAGGTTTGCCATAATAACAGTTGTAGTCATGGGAAATTCAATTATTCTGAAGTCAACTGGGATAAGGCATAAGTTTGTATTCGAACTAAGGAGAGTTTCTACATCCAAAGTGGTTGCTTGATCAGTGAGTTCCATGCTTAATGAGAAAGGTTTCCGTGCTAGATCAAGTTCTGGATAATGAGGCAAGGTAAGTAGTGACCTGAAGTGAAATAGTGAACAAACCTAATTAGATTCACATTGAAGCTAGATAAAGAAAAGTAATTAATTTAAGGTAAAGGCATTGTACAAGAAATTAATTCATTTTTGCAGCATGAAAGGAGGCCTGTCCCAGATTAATTTGCTGCAATTAAAAACTGGCTGATTACATAACAAACCAGCAGGGGGAAATATTTATGTATGAGATGGATAAGATTCCAGTTAAATACATTCTCATGAGCTTATCAAAGGCAGGAGTTCCATTTCAGGGAGTAAAAATTAGAATTTTTAAAACTAGTGATTTCTGGTAAATATAGGAGAGAAAAAAATTAAAATGAAGAAAGACAAAAGATGATAAATTGTTTGGAATACCATATCTTCACAAACTGAATATTCTAAATTATGGAAAGTCATGGCATTCGAATGTCCAGATAATGCAGACCTGGAGTTCTTTTTAAAAAGGGTCATGAGTTCACCTTGGAGCTATCAACAAGCAGGTCTTTTTCATGAAATCACCTGACCACCATGGTACTTGAGGAAGAATTATCTATTTGTTTTGAACTGCAATTGCTTTAATTGATGGGGGAAAAGTCTGGTAAAGGCACAGGCAAGTGATTTACTGGAAACCACATGGCAGAGACAAGCTTTAAGTTTTGAACCTGTTGTTATGTGAAGTCAGTATTGTTGGGAAATAAGCTGAGCAGGAAGGCTACCATAACTGGCGCTCTCTCTCTCTCTCTCTCTCTCTCTCTCTCTGCTTTGGCTAAAATTCCATGTGTAATAAACCTATAGCCAGAGAGTCCTCATCTGGGTCTGCATTTTTGGACCTGCAAAGCTGAGAAAGGAAAAATTGGTTTAGCTGTATTCTCCACCACACCGATGCTCTGTTGGTGAGAACCTCCAGACATCTACCGGGAACAGTGGCCTGTCTTCACATGAGGGAGCTCCAGATCGACGGATTGAGACCCTGCAAACTTTATAATTTATTTACAGCGCCGATCCTTGAAAGCCCATCTCTGTGCCTTTGTTTGCCCTTTGTTTGTTTGTGCATGTGTGCGCGTGCAAGCTGGGGTATTTTTAAAAGTGATAGATATCCTTCCAGAGTACAATTGTGTGTTAACCAGTTTTTGCAACTTGATTTTTTTTTAAAGTTTTGTTTTATAATAAATCAATCATTCTGAGTTTATTGAAAAAAGCCTGGTTAAAGTCTCTTTTATTCTGGGTCTAACAGTAGTGAAGGTAAATAATTGGCCATTTTAGTGTGTAAATTAAACTTTTAAACTAACAGTTCGACCTGCGGAGTAGTGGGGCTAGATAAACTGCGCACTCCTCCCCTCCTGGTCATAACATGAAAGGGAGTGAAAAATATCAGGAAGATGAATGGAGATGACACAAAGATAGGTCAGAAAATAAGTTGTGAAGAGGCAGATGGAGTTAGCAAAAGGACATAGATAGGTTAAATGAATGGGCAAAAAATTGGCAGATGGAGTATAATGTGGCATGATGAAAGTATAATTAATTTCATAGTATTTTTCTGGTTTATTGTGAAGTAGGTTTATGGGTGTGATTATAGTTGGGTCTGTCTATGTGATTGAATTACATTTGGAGTCAAGTAGACTGCAAGCTTGAAATCATCAAAAGAGGTTAGGCATAAAATTGTGCTTGACATGCTAATGAGTAAACATGGATGCTGGCTTAGCATGTAAGGTGTGAAAGGAATTTGTCTTTTTAGATAAATGAAGGCATTGTTAGATTTCAAAGGGATGTTAGTCTGTTTACAACCAGCCAGGTAAGCAAGGCTAAGGAGCGTGTTTATTTTTCCCAAAGGTTACTGACAATATTGGAAACATAAAAGTTTTTATATTATGAGGAAGATACAGTTTCAAAGACATATCGGAACAATAAAATTCATATATTAAGAAGAGAGAAATGTATTTAAAGGAGAATGAAAGGATATGTGGGGAAGGCCTTGTAAGATTTAACAGGAGTGTGTAAAACAGCCTTCAAGAAGCCTCAAGCCATTTGTGCATAAGTCTGCTATGTAACAAAACTGAAGTTGGGGAAAAGCCATTTGGAATTCCACTGTCAAGTGGGCAGTGTGTTAACTTGCTGGTTCTGTTTTAAATCTAAAATCTACTTTGGACTGTTGCCTTAACTGGGAGTCAGATCAATTAGGAATTTTAGGATTTGTTATAGTAGTAAGTAATTGTAGTCTATGTATGTGCTTGAAATTTTTTATTTTGTTAATATTTTAGTTTAATTTTTAAAAAATCTCTAAAGCTCTTGGTGGACTCATTACACCTGAATTCAGGACACACATCTTCTCATAATAAATACAAATTGCAAAACCATTGTGATAGTGCGACCAAGTTTCCCTTGTGGATTTAGTCCGCCCGGCAGACATCACCTGCCACGTCATAACATGTGGGAAAAAGTGAACTTGTCCACTTTGGCAGGAAGAATAAAATAGCAACATTTATTTAAGTGGCGAGATATTGCAGAAATCAGAGGGACCTGGATTTCCTGAGACATGAATCTGGAAAAGTTAGAATGCAAGTACAGCAAGTGATTAGGAAGGCAAATGGAATGTTTTCATTTATTGCAAGGGGAATGGAATATAAAAGCAGGGATGTTTAAGAAGGAAGTAGATAGATTTCTGGACTTTAAAGGCATCAAGGGGTGTGGGGAGAGAGTGGGAGTATGGCACTGAGATAGAGGATCAGCCATAATCATATTGAATGATGGAGCAGGCTCGAAGGGCCAAATGACTTACTCCCGTTCCTATTTTCTATGTTTCTATTGTTTGCTACAGTTGTACAGGGTGTTGGTGAGACCACATCTAGAGTAATGTGTACAGTTTTGGTCTCCTTATTTAAGAAAGGATATAGATGCATTAGAAGCAGTTCAGAGAAGATTCACATGACATACCTGAGATGGGCTGTTATCTTATGAGGAAAGGTTGGGCCTCTATCCATTGGAGTTTAGAAGAATGAGAGGTGATGTTATTAAAACATATAAGTTCCTGAGGGGACTTGACAAGGTGGATGCTGAAAAGATGTTTCCCCTTGTGGGAGAGACTAGAACTAGGGGACACAGTTTAAAAATAAGGGGTCTCCCATTTAAGACGGAGATGAGAAGAAATTTTTTCTCTTCTAGGGTAGTGAATCTTTGGAACTCTCTTCCCCAGAGGGCGGTGTAGGCAGGGTTAATGAGTTTTTTTTAAGGCCAAGGCAGATATATTTTTGACTAACAAGGAAGTCGAAGGTTATCAGGGGTAGTTGGAATTTGGAGTTGAGGCCACAATCAGATCAGCCATGATCTTATTGAATGGTGGAGCAGGCTTGAGGGGTCGAATGGCCTACTCCTCCTAATTCATATGTTTGTATGTTAGGGAGTTTGAGGCACAATATTTTATATAAAAGCACATAATTAAAAGCATAGTCAACAAAGGCATTTGATATGGTATGAAGAAATGTAACGGAGTGGAGAGCAAGTTGGTTGACACCAGGGAACAGAGTTAGGATAAATGTGTTGTTCAGATTGGAGAAGTATTAGAGGTGGTGATACCATGGGTTGGTGCTAGGTCCAGTTTTGTACAAATATCAAGCATAAGGAACATAATTGTGAAATTTGCAAACAGCAGAGAAGTAGAGGGTTTGGCAAATCGTGAGAAGGACTGTTTAAAAAAAAATGTCAGGATATCATTTGGGCAGGTTGCAGTGGGTGGGGGGGGGGGTCAAAAAAAATATTTTCCAGGGGATCTCTTTGAGATTTTCCTGAGGGCTACTTTTTATTTTGAGGGGCTCTTTCTTTTCCCATTCTCATTAACTCCATTATTAGGTGATGCAGTCAAATAGCAACATTACCTTCTGTATTTGTGTTGAATATTTTTCAGGATTTCTTTGTTTAGACAGATAAGATGGCACAAATAGCAAAATTAAAAGATCCTATATAGCAGCCTGTCCAATCTCAAGCCAAGGATTAACCAGATCAAAATAGTATGCTAACCATATGTCAATGCTATAATGTCATGACCTATTTCCCATTCCGAATTACCCTTGAGAAGCTTGTGGTGAGCTGCCTTCTTGAATGGAACTGAGTGCCTTGCTGGGCCATTTCAGAGGGCAGCTAAGAGCCAACCATATTTATGTGGGTTTGGAATCATATGTCGGCCAGATTAGGTGAGGATAATTTCTTTAAAGATCATTAATGCTTTTTTAAAACAACATTCCAATTTATTTAATTAACTGAGTTTAAGTTCCCTCGTGAGAGGGAATGCCTGTCTCCTGATGATTAATTCAGGTCTCTGAATTACTAGCTAAGTAAGGTGAGCACTCTGCTCCACATCACGAACTGAACTGAACTAGTGTCAAACGTAAAAGCACATTAACACATTCCTGCCTTCACTGCTCCAAGTCATATGCCTGATATCCACTTATTTCAATGCCTTATCACATAAGGACCCAGGAGCCGTTTGTTCTTCGGTACTCTCCCCAAACATTGGTTGCATTCACACTGCAAACTAGAGTCAGCATGAGATGGTTCTGACGCCAGTTACAGTGCGAGGTGTAGGTTGAAGCTGAGCTGACACCAAAGCAAAGTGTGGTGAGGCATTCTGCAGCAGGGAGTTTTGCTCCCAATTCACTCCAGAGGCAATGTGGACTGCACTGATTTAAATCCATTGAAAAATGGAAACCACTTTCCAACTATTTAACACTTGTAAATGCAAATACAGCTGAAGCAGCAACATAACTATGGCCAGCGATAAATTTAGGGGCAGAGCTGCTGGGAAAAGTTGGTATTCAGAGGGACCTGGTTGTCCTTGTACAGGAATCAAAGAAAGTTAATGCAAGTACAGCAAGCAATTAAGAAAGCAACTGGTATGTTAGCCTTTATTACAAAGGGATTAGGGATTAGCGGCTCTGTATCAAATGCCTTTTGGAAGTCCATGTACACCACATCAACAACATTGCCCTGATCAACCCTCTCTGTTACCTCATCAAAAAACTCCAGCAAGTTAGTTAAACATGATTTTCCATGCAGAAATCCATTCCGGCCTTCCTTAGTTGGCTGGTATTTGTCCATGTGACTATTAACTTTGTCCCAAATTATTGTGTCTGGAAGTTTACCCACCACCAAAGTTAAACTGACTGGCCTGTATTGCTGGGCTTGTCCTTACACCCTTTTTTGAACAAGGGTGTAACAATTGCAATTCTCCAGTCCTCTGGCACCACCCCTGAGTCTAAGGAAGACTGAAAAATTATGAGCAGTGCCTCCACAATTTCCACTATCACTTCTCGCAGTGTCCTTGGGTTCATCTCATCTGGTCCTGGTGCCTTATGAAGTTTAAGTATTGACAACCTACCCAATACCACCTCCTTTACAATTTTAAACCCTTCTAGTGCCTGAATTACCTCCTCTTTTACCATGGCCTGGGTAGAATCTTGTTCCTCAGCAAAGACAGATGAAAAGTATTCATTTAATACCTCAGCTATGCCCACTGCCTTCATGTGTAAATTCCCTTTCTGGTCCCTCATCATCTTTACTCCTCCTTTTACCACCTTTTTACTATTTATATGCTATAGAAAACTTTGGGATTCCCTTTTATGTTAGCTGCCACTCTCATTTCATACTCCCTCTTTGGTTCTCTTATTTGCTTCTTCACCTTCTAGCTGAACCTTCTATATTCAACCTGCTTCTCAATGGTAGTTTCTATCTGACCCCTGTCAGAAGTACACCTTTTCTTCTATATCTTAATTTCTATCTCCTTTGTTATCCAGGGAACTCTGGATTTGTTTGCCCTACCTTTCCCTTTTGAGGGAATATACCTTGACTGTGCCCGAATTATATCTTCTTTGAAGGTAGCCCATTGATTAGCTACCGTTTTTCCTGCCAACCTTTGAATCTAATTTATTCAGCTCAGACCTGTTCTTATCCCATTGAAGTTGGCTTTCCTCCAGTTAATTTCTCATACACTGGATTGTTCTTTGTCCTTTTTCATAGTCAGCCTAAATTTTATGATACATTAATCATTGTCCTTTTAACGTTCTCCTACTGATACTTGATCCACTTGGCCCATCTCATTTCTAAGAACCAGATATTGCCATGCCTCCTTCTTTGTTGGACTGGAAACATACTGCTGAAGAAAATTTTCCTGACCACACTGTAGGAACTTTATTGAAATTTATTGTGAAATAGTGGTATCTGTGTCTGTGTTTGTCTTTGTATGTGCATGTGTGTGACTTAATTGGATTAAAGGCAGCTGGTCTGAAGGCTTTGATGTATTAGAAGATAAGCTAGCTTTGAAATGTTAAGTAGGTAAACATAGGGGTAAAGGGAACATTTACATTTTAAAATAAACTGGACTAGACTGGTTTCAAAGGAGGGGTGAAATGTGTCACCTAGCAAGGTGAAGTTCAGAAACAGCGTATTTATTTTTCCCAAAGATTACTGGTAAAATTAGTACTATGAGAGATATAAAAACATAGAAAATAGGAGCAGGAGTAGGCCATTCAGCCCTTCGAGCCTGCTCCGCCATTCACCATGATCATGGCTGACCATCCAACTCAATAGCCTGCTCCCGCTTTCTCCCCATATCTTTGATCCCTTTCGCCCCAAGAGCTATATCTAACTCCTTCTTGAAAACATACAATGTTTTGGCCTCAACTACTTTCTGTGGTAGCGAATTCCACAGGCTCACCACTCTCTAGGTGAAGAAATTTCTCCTCATCTCAGTCCTAAATGGTCTACCCAGTATCCTCGGACTGTGACCCCTGGTTCTGGACTCCCACACCATCGGGAACATCCTTCCTGCATCTACCCTGTCTAGTCCTGTTAGAATTTTATAGGTTTCTATGAGATCCCCCCTCATTCTTCTGAACTTCAGTGAATATAATCCTAACCAGCTCAATCTCTCCTCATATGTCAGTCCCGCCATCCCAGGAATCAGTCTGGTAAACTTTCACTGCACTCCCTCTATAGTAAGAACATCCTTCCTCAGATAAGGAGACCAAAACTGCACACAATATTCCAGGCGTTGTCTCTTAATTATCAGAGAGGTAAATTTCGAAGACATAGTGAAACAGTGGGAATTTGCATTCAAAGAGGAAAATATGTATAAAGGAGCAAAGGCTGTGTGTAAAGGTAGGCATTCTAAGATCTAACAAGTGCGAAAAGCCTGCAGCATCTAAGCCTCAAGCTGCTGTCTACAACAAACTGAAGTTAAGAAAACTCACTTTGAATTGGATTGTTCAGGGTATCGTGTTTCTTTGCCTGGGCCTTTTAAAATCTTTGTGTCTTACTGTTGCCTTAATGAAAGTGTAACTGGGAGTTAGATTAATTAGGGGATTTGGAAGTTATCTTAGTAGTAATTGTAGATCTATGCATGTATATAAAACCACTTCTTTTTAAATAAAGGTTTAATTTAGTTTTGTAAGAAACCTATAAGACTTGGTGGTCTTATTACTACTGAATTCAAGGCACACATCTCGAAATTTATACAAATTGCAAAACAAGTTGTGGCAGTTGTTTCGAGTTTCCCTTTGGGATTTGAGCAGCTCAGCATTTACTGTCGGCTGTGCCATAACAACTCTCTCTGTCCTTTACACTAATACTATTCCAGTCTACATTTGGAGAATTAAAGTCCCCCAAAGTCCCCCAGATCATGGTTGTGGTCTCAACTCCACTTTCCTGTCTGCCTCCATAACCCTTGACTCCCTTGTCCATCAAAAATCTATCTAACTCAGCCTTGAATAAATTCAATGACCCTGCCTCCACTGCTTTCTGGTGAAGAGAATTCCATAGCCTAAAGACCCTTTGAGAGAAAGAATATATCCTCATCTCCATGTTAAAAGGAGACCTCTTATTCTTAAACTATGTCCCCTAGTTCTAGTGTCACCCACAAGAGGAAACATCTTCCTGGTATCCACTCTATGAAGTCCCTTCAGGATTTTATATGTTTCAATAACACCACCTCTCATTCTCCTAAACTCCAATGGGTATACTCAAATCCAAAGCTTTTCCACCATCTACAAGGCACAACTCAGGAGTGTGATGGAATATTCTCCACTTGCCTGGATGAGTGCAGCTCCCAAACACTCAAGAAGCTTGACACCATCCAGGACAAAGCAGCCCACTTGATTGGCACCAATACCACAAACATTCACTTCCTTCACCACCGACAAACAGTGGCAGCAGTGTGTACCATCTACAAGATGCACTGCAGAAACTCACCAAGGCTCCTTAGGCAGCACTTTCCAAACCCACGACCACTACCATCTAAAAGGATAAAGGCAGCAGGTATATGGGAACACTACCATCTGGAAGTTCGCCCCCAAGCCACTCACTATCCTGGCTTGGAAATATATCTCCATTCCTTCACTGTGGCTGGGTCAAAATCCTGGAACTCCCTTCCTAACAGCACTTTGCGTGTACCTACCCCAAGAAGACAGCTCACCACCACCTTCTCAAGGGCAATTGGGAATGAGCAATAAATGCTGGCCTAGCCAATGACATCCACATCCCATCAATGAATGAAAAAAAATCCTGTTCAACCTTTCTTCATAAGATAAGTCCTTCATCCCAGGAATAAGTCAAGTGAACATTCTCTGAACTGCTTCTAACACTAATATCCTTTATCAAATAAGGAGACCATGACTGTACACAATACTCCAGATGTGGTCTCACTAAGACCCTGTACAGCTGCAGAAAGTATTTTTATATTCCGTTCCCCTTACAATAGACATCAACATTTCATTTGCCTTTCTAATCACTTGCTGTACCTGCATACTAACTTTTTTGTGATTCATGTATCAGGACACCCAGGTTCCTCTGTACCTCAGAGTTCTGCAATCTCTCTCCATTTAAAAAATATGATGCTTTTCTATTCTTCCTGGTAAAGTGGACAAGTTCATATTTTCACACATTATAATCTATTTGGCGAATTTTTGCCCAGTCAGTTAACCTATCGATATCCCTCTTTTTACTCTTTACCTCCTTTTGAAAGTTACTTTCCAACCTACCTTGGTGTCGTCAGCAAATTTAGCTACCATACATTCAGTCCCTTCATCCAAGTCATTGATATAGATTGTAAATAGCTGAGGCCATTGATCCCTGTGGCACTCCACGAGTTACAGCTTGCTAACCCGAAAAGACCCATTTATCCCTACTCTCTGCTTCCTGTTAGCTAATCAATCCTTTATCCATGCTAATATGTTACCTCCAAGACCATGTGCTCTTATCTTATTTAGTAACCTTTGATGTGACACCTTATCAAATGCCTTTAGAAATCCTAGTACACCACATCTACAGGTTCCCCTTTATCCACCATGCTTGTTACTTCTCCAAAGAACATTAAGAAATTAGTTAAACACGATTGCCCCTTCACAAAACCATGTTGACACTGCCTGATCACATTATGATTTTCTAAGTACCCTGCTATAAACTCCTTAATGGATTCTAGCAATTTCCCTATGATGAGATGCTAAGCTAACTGGCCTGTAGTTTCCTGCTTCTAGTATCCCTCCTTTCTTGAATAAAGGTCTCACATTTACTATTTTTCAATCTGCTGGGACCCTTCCAGAGTCTAAGGAATTTTTGGAAGATGATAACCAAAGTCTCTACTACCTCTGCAGACACTTCTTTTAAGACCCTAGTATGCAGGCCAACTGGTCCTGCGGTCTTGTCAGCTTTAATGTTTAATCATTTTCCCAGCACATTTTTCCCTGTGATGGTGATTATTTTAAGTTCCTCCTTCCTTTCATCTCTTGATTTTCAAGTATCTTTGGAAAGTTTTCAAGGTCTTCAACAGTGAAAGCAGACACAAAATACTTGTTCAATGCCTCTACCATTTCCTTGTTTTCCATTGTCAATTCCCCAGAACTCACTCTCTAGAGGACCAACACTGCCTTTAGTTACTTTTTTTCCTATTAAAATACTTGTAGAAGCTCTTACCGTCTATTTTTATATTACTAGCTAGGTTTCTCTCTTACTCTACTTTCTCCTTTATTTTTTTTAGTCATTCTTTGCTGGTTCCTAAAATCTGTCAAATCTTCTAACCTACCATTAATCTTTGCAGATTTGTACTGTGTTTCTTCAATTTGATACTAACCTTAACTCCCTTATTTAGTAATGAATGAAGCATCCTTCTCAAAGAGTCTTTCCTCCTCATTGGGATAAATCTTTGCTGAGAGTTATTAAATATCTCCTTAAAAGTCTGCCACTTTGTCTCTATTTTCCTACTTTTTAACCGAGTTTCCCAGTTCACTTTAGCTAGCTCTGCCTTTATTCCCTTATAATCACTTTTATTTAGGTTTAAAACACTAGTCTTAGGCCCACACTTCTCCCCTTCAAACTGAACTTGAAATTCTATCATGTTATGAAAGTTGTCTCCAAGAGGCACCTTTCGGTTATTGATTAATCTTGTCTCGTAGCACAATATCAGGTCTAGGATAACCTGCTCCCTGTTTGGCTCTAGAATGTACCACTTTAAGAAATTGTCCCAAATACATTCTATTGACACATTTTCCAGGCACATCCTATCTATATCCCTGCACAGCCTCTTTGCTTCCCTCATGACTTACTTTCGCAACTAACTTTGTACTGTCAGCAAACTTGGAGCAGGATTTTGATATGAGGGTGGGAACGGAGGTGGGCAGGCATGGAACTTCTCAATGCTGATTGGTGTGCCAGTTCCTTGCCACAGTCCCAATTCCCGGCCATTTTAGAGGCTGTATCAAGTGTGGAACGGCTAATGGCAGGAAGCTTGTTAATTCAATTAAAAGGCCAATTAAGGCCAATCGATATGAAGCCGATCTAATTTTCCACCTGACCTGCGGGCGTCCTGTGGCATTGGGAACAGGGCAGCTGCCTGGAGTCAGCCTCCCGACGGCAGACTAGGGGACCAGGGCTCCAGGATCACTTTGAGGCCTCCCCCCCCACCCTGCAGTCACCATATTTATTTGGCTACAGCTGCGGCCGCAGGCCACAACATTTGTCTGGCAGCTGTGGCCATTTTTAATTGCAAATATGTTAAAAGTGCTGAGAGGGCACCCCAATACAAAGGTGCCCTCTTTCTCCCCCTTATTTGCAACAGCAGGCTGCAGCACATTCTGTGCTGGAGGGCCTCCTTTTGGACCTTCGGCTTTGAGAGCCTGCCCCATAATGTCCTTAATTAGACAGCAAGCATGCCCTCTGGCCACTAATTGGCCAATCCATGAAAAATTCCTATCGGGTGGCAGGTCCCAACATGCAGCAGGGTGGGGACATGCATTTAATCCCAATGCTGGGGTCCTGACCCCAAACAGAAAATCCTATCCTCGAATACTGCGGTTTGATTGAGCAAGGGGAGCTAGGGTCTCAAATACATCATTCCCAGGAAGCATAAGTTGATAAATCTAAACGCTGTGGCTTCTATCAATAGGGTCTAGAGACAGAAGTAATGATAAATTTGTACAAAATACGGGATGAGTCACAAATATAAAAACAAAAAACTGCGGATGCTGGAAATCCAAACAGTTAGAGTGGTAAGTGCAGTTTGTCCTTTACATTTGATAAAAGATATTAACTAGCCCTAAAAAGCTTTCAACATAAATTCATCAGAATGATGCCAGGGATGGAAACTTATCGTATGATGAGAGGTTTAAGATTTGGGACTATCTTCATTGGAGCCAGGAAAGCAAAGAGATTTAATCGAGATTTGCCATTTAAAAAAAAAATATTTGATGAAATGAATAAAGACTATTTATTTTGGTTAGGTGTCACCAATGAGGAGGAAGGGCCAGGAATTTACATTTTTCACTGAGTGAGGAAGGAGGTTAGAGGAGATCCCTTTACGCAGCAGATTGTTGGAGCATTGAGCCAAGGAATGGCGGAGGTGGAGGCCGATGCATTGTTTCAGCGGAAATTGTATAAATATCTGAAGCAGATAAAGACACTAGGCTATTGAGAGGAAGTGGGGCAGTGGGATTAGTTCTGCATTGCTCTAACCAAGATCTACTGTTAATTGCATCAATTGAGGTTAAGTACATACAGGTGGAGGGCATTTTTTTTATTGTTTCACAACACATGGGCGTCACTGGCTGGGCCAGCATTTTTACTTCCTAATTGCCCTTGAGGAGATGATGGTGACCCCCCACCTTGAACTGACGTGGTCCAGGTGCACCCCCAGTGCTGTTAGGATGGGAGTTCCAGTATTTTGACCTGGCATTATGATGTGTGCCAGGTGGATCAAATCCACAAGGGAAACTTGGTCACACTACAGTAACGGTTATGCAATTTGTATTTATTATGAGAAGACATATGCATTGAATTCAGAAGTAATGAGTCCACTAAGACCTTTAGAGATTTAAAAAATTAAATTAAAGTATTTATTAACAAAAGAAAAGATTTCAAGCGCACACAAAAGATTACAGTTACTTAATACTATAACAAGTCCTAGAATTCTTAATTAACCTAACTCCCAACTATGCACCTCCTTAAAGGCAACAGTCCAAAATAGATTTAAATTTAAAAAGCAAGCCAACAAGTTACCACAGCACCACTTGACGGTAGAATTCCAAAGGCTTTTCTACAACTTTAGTTACTGGACACAGCAGACTTTTGCAAAAATGGCTGGAGTTTTCTTCAAGGCTGTTTCACACACTCCTGTTAGATCTTACATGGCCTCCCAATATAGGGCAGAATTTTCCCAGAATTGCACTAAGTGCGGTAGCGGGCAGGTCCTACCCGCCAATGAAAATGGTGGGTTTTCACGCCGTATCTTCCTGAGCCCGCCTCCTTATATATTCACTCCTGTGAAACATGCCGTTTCCATGGCACCCACTCACCATCACCCTGCTGTTGCATCACGCCGGCCGCCATCTTTAAAAGGCAGCCGCCAGCAAAGCGCTCATCACCACCAGCTCACCAACACTGCCTGGGAGACATGGCCAGCAAAGGCAAAAAGGCTGCAGCCCCCGCTTCAACGATGAGTCCCTCGAGCAACTGCTGGATGCGGTGGAGGCCTGATAGGATGTGCTCTACCCCCGCTCTGGCTGCAGAATGGGGAGCAAGTCACCGACCCAGCTTGGGAGGCGGTGGCAGTGATGGTCAGCACCAACACCCTGGAGGACATCCACCCAGTGCCACAAAAGGATGAATGATCTCCTCCATTCCGTCAGGGTAAGTCACTCTTTTCATCACTCTGAACTCACACACTCACAAACCCATCACACATCCACAGGGCCCTCATTCACTGCCAGTGCAAGGGACATCACCATTCACTCTCTCACACACACCTTCATTGTCCTCCTTCCATTCATGAGACCATTCACCACCCCCACAGGCCAGGCATACTTATCATCTGGCCCGGCAGGTGTCCTGATACACTCTCCCCATCTTTATCCATGCAGGACAAACTGGTTCACAACAGGAGGAAAGGTCGCAGACAGGTGAAGGGATGCCGGAATTCAAAGTTCCAACAGAATTCGAAAACAGAGCCATCCAGCTCGCCAGCGATGACCGGGACCGGTCCTGTGCTGACGCTGAGGTCGGCACTGCTCTACCAAGTGAGGATCCAGCAGTGCAACATCCATCAAACAACCATGCCATGAGCAATGTGTCCTTTTTCACAGGCCACTGCCATGCACTAATTATCTCCCCTTGCTTTCAAAAGGCACATCTGCCAAACAGCCAACAGAGTCCATGACCCAGGGCCTCCAATCAAGCCCCGAGGAAACCTCTGAAGAGGAATCTGAAGGCACCGTTCCTGAAGTCCCATCCCAGTGCTCACCCACACCCTCCACCAGTGCAGAGACACACATCTCGATGGGACTTAGCTTTAGAGTAGCCTTGGGATCACATCTGGTGAGCACATTGCACTTTCTAATCCACAGCAGGTGGAGGCAGGGACTTCCCAGTTCCCCGGCACTCAGAGGACTGCTGGAGGCCAGAACATTGCTGAGTCCAAGTCAGATGACAAGCCTCTGGACTTGGTCATAGCACAGTTGCTGGAGCTACAAGGGCAAGATCGGGAACATCAGGAAGGGATGTCCGCTGCACTCCTCAGATTGCAAGGCACGATGGAGAGTCTGTCCGACTTCAGGCTGAGGTGATAGTGCCAGAATTGCAACGCACCGAGGTCAACACTGGCAGGGTGGTGGCCGCCATGGAGACATCGCTGATGCATCGCTGATGCCATAGTTGGCTTCCAGCCGTGTGTATGTGAGAGGGGTGCTGGGCAGCTCGATCTCACTCCAGCTACCCCTTCTGCTCACAGAGTCAGCCAGGGGCCCTCGGGCACCCAGAGGGAGGAGGATCAGGAGGTGCACACTCTGGGGCCAGCCAACCAGGTGACTCTGGGAGTGACCGGCCCATCTGACTCCCCGTCGTCCTGTGACGTCCGCAGATCCAGCTTCACAGGCCGAGGAGGGTACCACTGCCACACAGCGGGACCCCGAAAGCAGGCCGGGGCCCTCCAAGCCTTGGCCCTCTAGAGGAAGCCCACCAAAGCCATCACAGACAGGGCGTCACAGTCAGCAGGCTGCCTCCACCTCTGCTGTCGATGTCCAGGGAGCACCAAGACGCAGTGGCAGGGTTAGGAAATTTAGGTAAAAGTAGTTGTACAGCCTGCCACGGTTGTTGATCAATTGTCCATACTGCTCACTATTGTCAATAAGCTCCTAAGAATGTCACCTTGCCTGTGGCTCCTTGTTCTGTTGAGCAGTGTTCTTGTCACTCTGTGAAACCTTTCTGCACAAGATAAAAGGCAGGTGTCTCAGTCCAGGGCCTTCTCCCTGCAGCCTTCAGAGCACAGTGATGGTCTGGCCTCACACTCCCTGGAAACATTACTGATGCCTGCACCTTGGCAGTGCCGGTTATTGCTGCCAGAATGTGGTGGGCAGGCAAAGTTCCCTCATACTCTCTATGTGCTCTCAGCACCTTTAAGTGCAAGTGAGTTGCCCTCGGCCAGACAGGAGTCAGACATTCTCAGAGGCTATGTGAAGATCTATGGAGTGTCCTCACTGCATGTTGTCATCATCTTCCTGCGATTGAGCGACTATTAGTGCGACTCCACTGCACCTCCATGGCAGGAGCATTCTCACAGAGGTTATTGGCGCTGCAATAAGCCAGACTGGAGTCAAACGTTCACAACTGCGATGAGAGGATCTACAAGGACACCTCATTACATGGCAATATCAGCTTCCACAAATCTGGCAGCTGTGAGGGCCTCCCGAGTGCGCCTACCTCATTTAGCCAGTGCAAGAGCCTCATCCCCATCGTCATCACCACCAAGGACTCTCTCACCCTCATCCCCATTGATGTCCTCATCGGAGAAGACCTGCAGATCCTCCATCTCCTCCTCAGCCAGCTCCTCACCCCGTTGCAGCGCCAGGTTGAAAAGGGCGCAGCAGACGATGAATTTGCATGACACCCTCTGCAGACTGTATTGCAGCGCTCCACCAGACCAGTCCAGACACCAGAACCACATCTTCAGCATCCTGATGGTCTGGTCCACCAAGTTGTGAGCTGCTGCATGAGCCTCGTTATAGCGTCGCTCTGCCGCAGTCTGAGGCTGCCGCACGGGTGTCATCAGCCACGTCCTCTGCGGGTAGCCCTTGTCCCCAAGGAGCCAACCCTGCAGCCTCTGTGGACCCTGGAAGACTGCAGGGATCTGCAAGCGACTCAGGATGTAGGCATCGTGCACACTCCCTGGAAACTGTGCGCATACTTGCAGGATGCGTTTCTGGTGGTCACATACCAGCTGCACATTCAGTGAGTGGAAGCCTTGCAGTTGATGAAGTCAACTGAGTATAGCGATGGAGACCTGAGTGCCACATAAGTGCAGTCAATCGCACCCTGCACCTGTGGGAATCCCGAAATCTGGGCAAATCCAATGGCCCTTGCATCCTGGCTGTCCTGGTTCTGGGTGAAATGCACAAAGTTTTGTGCCATGGAGAAGATGGCATCCGTGACCTCATGGATGCATTTGTGGGTGGCAGATTGTGAAATCCCACAGAGGTCACCAGTGGAGCCCTGAAAAGAGCCATTGGCATAGAAATTGAGCGTCACGGTCAATTTCACAGCCACTGGCAGTGGATGCCCTCCATGTCCCTTTGGCGCCAAGTCCTGCAGTAAGTGGCAGATGTGAGCCACCAGGTCCCTGGACCTGAGTAGTCGTCGGCGACACTGGTTCTCAGTCATTTGCAGGAGTGGCAGACAGCGTCTATAGACCCTGGGTGTCACTAGGCGCTGACCAGCCACGGCTCACTGTCACTCCTGGGCAGCGTGTGCGGGAGCCCCTGCTGCCCCTTCTTCATGAGGTTGCTGCTCCTGCCTTTGCATGGCCAGGTACCTTAGTCGCTCTCTCCTCCATCTTCTATGGTCTCTGTAGGCCATCAGGCATACAGCTAGGTCTCCATGATCCATGATCCTGATGTGGTCCTCCTGCAGCATGAAAGAGAGAGAGACATGGTTATCATGGCTGTACTTAGCATCTTTCCTGGCCCTGTGTGATTGCCCCTTAACGCTTCCTGGAGAGTGCTGGTCACCCCTCAGATGGTCAGAGATGAGTACGCTGCATGGCTTCCCTGTCAACCTTGACACAGGGGCCACTGGTCCAAACCAGGATGCTGAGATTGCAAGGGGCTTTGAGTGCCTCCAGCAGTGACTGCTACATGGCCAGTGTTGGCGAGGAGATTGTACAACGTGTGCAGCCCAAATGCTGCGCGGTCCAGTAAAGTGGAGACAGCCTCCAAGTCTGTGCCGGGGGAGGGTGGCGGGGGTAAGGTATGGAGCGCTTGGTGGCCCTTTGGTGCCTCCACGTTGCTTGCACGGGCCGGCAGGCTAGGAGCCCGACCCCAATCATATCACTGTGATCTATCTCAGTTGCAGAGGGATGGTCAGTTTATACAGGTATCCTTAATGCGTGACCACTGCCCTCGCTTACCCTGCCCCCCACCTCGATTGCCTGTACGCAGGATGCGGCGCCAGGGCAGCACTTGACTCCCCACTCCCCCACCCCCACCCCCCCAGCAGTCACCTCCGAGACTGGCCAACACTTGCCCCCAGACACCTCCCACATCTCAGAAGTTGCCCCCGAGGCTGACCAGCACTTGCCCCCACATAACCCCCACCCCTCAGCAGTCGCCTCTGAGGCCAGGCATTAGTTTCCCCCATCCCCCGGCGCCCCTGAGGCCTGTAAACAACGGGCGAGCTATGGAGAACGCTGCTGCTCACTCACCTCAGTTTCCCCAAAGTGAAGGCCGCCAAGTGCACATCACCTGCGTGCTGATGTGGACGGACAATATGGTGGGGTTCCAAGAGCCAGGCAGGATGGCCTTTCAATTATATGCTAATGTATTATAATTAGCTCCCCGTCGATGCAGGAAACGCGGACTGCTGTTGGCAGGCCAAGCAGAAGATCACGACCTGTCTTAATGCCGTTGTGAAGTAGGTCCTGCCATATTTTCTGTGCATGCTGCCTATCACGCCCGCCACCAGCGGGCTTGGAAAATTCTGCCCATAGTCTTTCATTCCCCTTTATATATGTTTCTCTCTCTTTAATCTGTAAATTCCATTTTTCCATATGTCTTTGCAAATTTACTTTTCCCACAATATAAAAATATTACATGTTGCCAATATGACCTCTTTCCTTTTGGAAAAAATAAACACACTGCTTGTCCTTGCTTATCTTACCATCCCTTTGAAATCCAAACAACTCCTTCACTTATCTAAAAATGCTAATTTCCTTTACACCTTATATGCTGAGTCCTCATCCATGTTTGGTCATGAGCATTTCATGGACCCATCTACACCTAACTCCTTTTGATAATTTCAAGTTTGCAGTCTAGCTGATTTCAACTCAATTAAATCACACACAGACAGAATCATCTATACTCACCCCTATAAACCTGCTTTACAATAACCCATAATAATATTATGAAAATGATTATAGTTTCATAACATTAGTGACAGTGAATATATGACAGCTATATAGTTCCACATCAGGATGGTGAGTGGCTTGAAGAGGAATTTGCAGCTGGTGGCATTCCCATGTATCTGCTGCTCTTGTCCTCCTGGGTGGTGGAGGTTGTGGGTTTGGAAGGTGCTGTCAAAGGAACCTTGGTAAGATGTTGCAGTACATCTTGTAGATGGTATACACTGCTGCCACTGTGCATTGGTTTTGCAGGTAGTGGATGTTGGAGGTGGTGGATGGGGTGCCAATCAAATGGGCAGCTTTGTTCTGGATGGTATCAGGCTCCTTGAGTGTTGGGGGCGCTGCACTCATCCAGGCAAGTAGAGAGTTGATTGAATGGTTACTTGAGTACATAGAAAGAGACACTTGCTGACACAGAAGTAGAGTGGAGTCAGGAAATATATACCTGTAATGTTTTGTGAATCAATCTGTTCCAGGTAAAGACTGGCTCTGGTTTCTTACTTCACCAACTGGCTATCAGGAGTATAACATCTAGTACTGACACAATGTGCTAAATGCCCTCTTATGCTATAAACTGTTTTGGTTCTATGGGGTTATCTAGGAATGTCAAGGGCCATTTGTATTTGAGAATGAAGAAATGGCAGAGATATGTAAGTATTTTGCATCAATTTTTATGCAGGACGGTGAAAACATCGAAGGAACATGTGAGGATGTGAAAGGTCCAATACTGGAAGTCACAATATTTTTGATTAAAATGTTAACTGGACAACAAATAAAAAATATCACCAGTGTTAAAAATCTCAAAATACAAGATGAGGTTGGAGAAAAGACAAGACACTTAATATAATATTCCAAAATTTCTTTGAAAATTTGAATTATGTTAAAGGGCATGTTCCCCATTCCTGTGTAAGGAAGAGGAAATGGATAAGGTCGGGAGTTACAGGCTAACTGGACTTTCCGAAACTGTAGGTAACAGCCTAGAGTCCATGACATGGAAAACGTTTTGGATGCAGTATATGTGAATTTTCATAAGGTGTTTGACAAAGTGCCACATATGAAAATTAAGGTACACGGTATTGTAGGCTACGTAAAAAAAGGCAAATAAGTATCTGGGTTCTGGGTGCTGAATATAAAATCAAGAAGGTGATGCTAAATCTGGTAGTGTTCTCCTTAAGGCTATAGGTCATGACATCAAGTCCCACTCCATGCGCATAATCACTAGACTGACTTTCAGTGCAAGACTGAGGGAATGCTGTTTTGTTGTAGGTGCCATCTTTTTAATGTGACAGTAAACTGAGGCTTCAGCTATCCTCTCAGATGATATAAAAGCTACAATTACATGTTAAAAACAGGGGAATTTTCCAGCTGTTCTATTCATCTTATCCCTCCACTAAAACCAATTTATCTCATTGCGATTTGTGCTTTTTAGCTGTTGCATTTGCACAAATTAAAATTATACGAACACATGAACAAGGAGCAGGAATAGGCCATTTGGCCGCTCGAGCCTGCTCCACCATTTAATAAAATCATGGCTGATCTGATAGTAACCTTAAATCTGCATCCCGCCTACCCCCAATAACCTAACACCCCCTTGTTTACCAAGAATCTATCCACCTCATCCTCAAAAAAATCCAAAGATTCTGCTTCCACCGCCTTTTCAGGAAAACAGTTCCAAAGACTCACGACCCTCTGAGAGAAAAATATTCACCTCATCTCAGTTTTAAATGGGCGACCCCTTACTTTTATGACCACATTTCAAAGAAGCTTCATCAGTTGTGGAGTGTTTAGGGACGTTCCATGAACATTTCTTAGATATTAGTTAGGCCATAGTTGGGGCTTTGAATGTTGTTCTCAGCCCTTCATTATGGGGAAGATATGAGAGCCATGAAAATGGTGTTGTGAAGATTCACTAGAATGCTGCCAAATGTTAGAGAAATAATTAGGAAGCAAGGTTCGGATGAGGATTTTTCACCACATCAGAGAAGGTTAAGGAGGATCCATTAGAGGCTTCAAAATTATCAACTGAGAGGCTAAGTATTAAAAAGCTGTTTCCACTGATTTGCAAAATGTCGACAAAAATGTCGACTCAGGATAATGACTGGAAGGGAAAAATCAGAAGATTATTTTTCACAGATATTTGAACATGTTAGTAGATAAATATTTGAAAAGAAAGAATGTGAAAGGATATTGGAAAGAGCAGTAAAATAGGATTGGTTTAGACAGCTTCAAATGATAACAGGCACCAGCACAGGCACAAATTAGCCGAAACAGAGATCGAACCCCATGTTGTTGGAGCTAATTTTTAAAAAAATGTTTTTCTTTCACGGGATGTGGGTGTCTTTGGCAAGGTGAGCATTTGTTGCCAGTCCCTAATTGCTTTTGAACATTTGTTCAGCACCATTCATGACTCCTCAGATACTGAAGCAGTCTATGTCCAAATGCATCAAGAATTGGACAATATTCAAGCTTGGGTTGACAGGTGGCAAGTAACATTCGCGTCACACAAGTGCCAGGCAATGACCATCTTCAACAGGAGAGAATTTAAGCATCGCCCCTTGACATTCAATGGCATAACCATAGCTGAATCCCCCGCTATCAACATCCTGGGGGTTACCATTGACCAAAAACTGAGTTGGACTAGCCATATGAATACTGTGGCTACAAGAGCAGGTCAGAGACTAGGAATCCAGTGGTGGGTAACTCCCCTCCTGACTCCCCAAAGCCTGTCCACTATCTAGAAGGCACAAGACAGCAATTAGCTGACGTCAACATGTATCTGTCAGCTACTCTTCTCCCAAATGGCTAGAAATTCATGATCGTAAGGGATTTCACATCGCCAAATCAGTCACAAATGTTGTAAGATACTTTTGACAGACTCCGAGTGTTCATCCATGTACCAATTTTGCTTTATGATCTACCTAATAATGATGAGGTGCTCCAGAAATAATGCAAAGAGATCCAAATGTGGAACTTAAAATGGTTTGAATGGAAAATAAGATTACAAAATAAAAGCTAAACCATTGATAAAGTAGGGATCTGATCTAGATGTAATTATAGACCAAAGGTGTCAAGTATTGAGTTACAAATACATACTGCAGATGGTATACAAGAAGGTCTTATGGTGTAGTGGGTAGTGTCCCTACCTCTGAGACAGAACCTCTGAGACAGAAGCTCTGGGCTCAAGTCCTGCTTGCCACTCTCCACTTACCTGGATGAGTGTAGCTCCAACGACACTCAAGAAGCTTGACACCATCCAGGACAAAGCAGCCTACTCAATTGGCACCCCATCCACAAACATTCACTTCCTCCACCACCGACACGCAGTGGCAGCAGTATGTGCCATCTGCAACATGCATTGCAGGAACTCACCAAGGCTCCTTAGACAGCACTTTCCAAACCAATAGATAAAAGCAAAAAACTGCAGATGCTGGAAATCCAAAACAAAAACAAAAATACCTGGAAAAACTCAGCAGGTCTGACAGCATCTGCGGAGAGGAATACAGTTAACGTTTCGAGTCCGAATGACTCTTCATCCAAACCCATGACCGCTACCATCTAGAAGGACAAGGGCAGCAGACACATGAGAACACCACACCTGGAAGTTCCTCTCCAAGTCACTCACCGTCCTGACTTGGAAATATATCACTGTTCCTTCACTGTCCCTGGGTCAAAATCCTGGAACTCCTCCCTAACAGCACTGTGGGTGAACCTACATCACCTGGACTGCAGTGGTTCAAGAAGGCAGCTCACCACCATCTTCTTAAGGGCAATTAGGGGTGGACAATAAATGCTGACCTCACCAGCTATGCCCACATCTCATAAATTCATTTTTTTAAAAACTGAGTGGCTTTTCAGAGGGCAGTTAAGAGTCAATCACATTGCTGTGGATCTGGTGTCACATGTAGGCCAGGCCAGGTAAGGATGGCAGATTTACTTCCCTAAAGGACATTAGTGAACCAAATGGATTTTTATGACAATTGATGACAGTTCCATGGTCACCATTACAGGGACTAGCTTTCAATTCCAGATTATATTAATTGAATTTAAATTCCAGGTAGGATTTGAATGTGTGTCCTAAGAGCATGAGCCTGGGCCTCTAGATTATTAGTCCAGTGACATTATCAATTCACCACCATCTCTCCCAATCTGATCTACACCGACCATCCAGCCAACAGAGACAACCCCCCCAAAAAGTCCAAGTTGCTGTGACAACATACACTTTTCCATGCATGTTGTAGTCTGGAGTTATGAATAGTGATGGTAGAGGCTCCAATTTATTTCCATCACATGGTTGACCAGGAATCACAGCCACTTTTACCACCTGCCATTGGTGTATGTTGGTAGAATTTGCAGATGGATACCCAATCTGTTTGGCCCTGTTATGAATGCACATTCCTTGGTCATCATGGCCTTGGATGATAATGTGGTGAATTGGATCAGCAAGTTTGCTGATGACACTAAGATTGGAGGCGTTGTGGACAGCGAGGAAGGCTTTCAAAGCTTGCAGAGTGATCTGGACCCACTGGAAAAATGAGCCAGAAAATGGCAGATGGAATTTAATGCGGAAAAGTGTGAGGTGTTACATTTTGGAAGGTCAAACCAAGGTAGGACATACACAGTAAATGGTAGGGCACTGAGGAGTGCGGAGGAACAAAGGGATCTGGGAGTTCAGATACATAATTCCCTGAAAGTGTTGTCACAGGTAGACAAGGTTGTAAAGAAAGCTTTTGGCATACTGGCCTTCATAAATCAAAGTATTGAGTATAGGAGTTGGGATGTTATGGTGAGGTTGTATAAGACATTGGTGAGGCCAACTTTGGAGTATTGTGTGCAGTTCTGGTCGCCTAACTACAGGAAGGATATCAGTAAGATTGAGAGAGTGCAGAGAAGATTTACTAGGATGTTGCTGGGTCTTAAGGAGTTGAGTTACAGGGAAAGATTAAACAGGTTGGGACTTTATTCCTTGGAGCGTAGAAGAATGAGGGGAGATTTGATAGAAGTTTACAAAATTATGAGGGGTATAGACAGAGTAAATGCGAGTAGACTCTTTCCACTTAGATTAGGAGAGATAAACACCAGAAGACATGGCTTTAGGGTGAAAGGGGAAAGGTTTAGGGGGAACCTTAGGAGGAACTTCTTCACTCAGAGAGTGGTGAGAGTGTGGAACGAGCTACCACCTGATGTGGTAAATGCGGGCTCACTCTTAAGTTTTAAGAATAAATTGGATAAATACATGGATGGGAGAGGTCTGGAGGGTTATGGACTGGGTGCAGGTCAATGGGACTAGCGGAATAATATTTTGGCACAGACTAGAAGGGCCGAATGGCCTGTTTTCTGTGCTGTAGTGTTCTATGGTTCTATCAAGTCCTGGAGTATGACTTGAGCCCAGATCTTCTGTCTCAGAGTTAGGGACACTACCCATTGCACCACAAGACCTCCTTGTATACCACCTGCAGTACGTATTTGTAACTCAATACTTGACACCACAACCCTTTGGTCTATAATTACAACTAGGTCAGATTCCTATTTTATCAATGGTTCAGCTTTTATTTTGTAAATTGATTTGCCATTCAATCCATTTTAAGTTCCACATTTGGATATCTATTTGCATTATTTCTGGAGCACCTCATCATTGTTAGGTAGATCATAAAGCAAAATTGGTACATGGGTGAACACTCGGAGTCTGTCAAGTATCTTACAACATTTGTGACTGATTTGGTGATGTGAAAACCCACACGATCATGAATTTCTAGCCATTTGGGAGAAGAGTTAGTTGACAGATACATGTTGATGTCAGCCAACTGCTGCCTTTTTATAGATGATATATTTAGTAACAGAACAGAGAAATCAACTGCTGGAAGTAATTTTGAGAACAAGGAAAATAGAAGGGAGGGTTGGAACTTGTTGAAGTCTAATGCAGAAGGTTGAGGGTGTGGGGTGTTATCAGGTGGACTGCAAGTAGGGAGGATGTATGCACAGTGAGTGGGTGAGCTGTGGTGGGCCTGACACCACAGGTTAGGCATGGCAATTTAAAAATGTGATTTTTCAGTGTGAAGTTTATTACCATTTATAAATAAAAACAAAATGCAGTAGTTCAAATCTTATTTAAACTTAGTAGCAGTCAGGCTGCAGATGGTGGCCACATCCTGCAGAAAATTAGCTTTTTGGTAGAATGCAATCGGTTGATTTTGTGGCTGAACAGTCAGAAATTATATCCTGGAGGTGGCTGTAGGATGTGGTTGATTGAAAGATAGATTTCGCGGACCAGATGCTTATACAAAAACTTGTGGAAATTTACAAACATATGAATTAGGAACAAGAGTAGGCCATGTGGCCCCTTGAGGTTGCTCCACCATTCAATGAGGTTATGGATTGTGACCTCAACTCCACATTCTGCCTACCTCCGATCATCTTTGACTCCCCTATTAGTCAAGAATCTATCTACATCTGCCTTAAAAATGTTAATTGACCCTGCCTCCACCACTCTTTGGAGAAGAGAGTTCCAAAGATTCATGACCCTCTGAGTGAAAAGATTTCTTCTCATCTACGTCTTAAGTGGGAGACACCTTATTTTTAAAATGTGTCTGTTAGTTCTAGTCTCTCCCACAAGAGAAAATATCCTACGAATATACGAAATAGGAGCAGGAGTAGGTCACTCAGCCCGTTGAGCCTCCTCCACCATTAAGTAATACACAGCTGATCTGATTATACCCTCAACTCCACATTCCCACCTACCCCTGATTCACCCCCTTGCTTATCAACAATCTATCTACCTCCACCTTAAAAATATTCAAACAAACTGTTTCCACTGTCTTTTGAGAAAGAGTTCCAAAGACTTAAGACCCTCTGAGAGAAAAAATTCTCCTCCTCTTTGTCTTAAATGGGAGACCCCTTATTTTTAAACAGTGATGCCTAATTCCAGATTCTCCCACAAGAGGAACATCCTTTCCACATCCACCCTGTTAAGAACCCACAGGATCTTATATGTTTCGATCAAGTCACCTCTTGCTCTTCAAAACTCCAGTGGATACAAGCCTAGCCTGTCCAATGTTTCCTCATAAAACAATCTGCCCATTCCAGGTATTAGCCCAGTAAACCTCCCTGAACTGTTTCCAATGCATTTACCTCCTTCCTTAAATAAGGAAGTACTCCAGATGTGGTCCCACCTTTACCCTGTATAATTAATGCATAACTTCTCTACTTTTGTATTCAATTTCGTTCGCAATAAAAGATAACATCTATTAACTTTCCTAATTACTTGCTGTACCTGCACACTAACCTTTTGCAATTCATGCAGTAGGACACCCAGATCCCTCTGCATCTCAGAGCTCTGCAGTCTCTCACCATTTAGATAATATGCTTATTTTTTATTCTTACTGCCAAAATGGACAATTTCACATTTTCCCACATTATACTCCATTTGCCAGATCTTTGCCCATTCACTTAACCTATGTATCCCTTTGTAACCTTCTTATGTCTTCTTCACAATTTACTATCCTAGCTATCTTTGTGTCATCAGCAAATTTAGCAACCCCCATACCTTTGGTCCCTTCATCCAAGTCATTTATATAAATTGTAAAAAATTGAAGCCACTGCACTGACCCCCATGGCACACTATTTGTTACATCTTGCCAACCAGAAAATGACTCATTTACACCTACTCGCTGTTTCCTGTTATTTAGCCAATCTTCTATCCATGCCATCTACACTATAAACTTTTATTTTCCCCAATAGCCTTTGACGTTGCACCTTATCAAATGCCTTGTGGAAATCTAGGTACAGTACATTCACCAGTTTATCTTTATCCACAACACGTGATACTTTTTTGAAGAACTCCAATAAATTGGTTAAACATGATTTCCCTCTCACAAAACTATGTTGACTCTGCCTGATTACCTTGAAGTAAGTGCCCTGCTATAACGTCTTTAACAATAGCTTCCAACATTTTCCCTATGAGAGATGTTAAGGTAACTGGCCTTTAGTTTCCTGTTTTCTGTCTACCTATCTTTTTGAATAAAGGAGTTACATTTGCTCTTTTCCAATCTCATGGAACCTTCCCTGAATCTAGGGAATTTTGGAAAATTAAAACCAATGCATCAACTATCTCATTAGCCACTTCTTTTAAGGCCCTAGGATGATGATCCTTTCTGCATCTACCCTGCCAAGTCCCCTCAAGATCTTATATGTTTTAATAAAATCACCTCTCAATCTTCTAAACTCCAATGGACACAAGCCCAACCTGTCCAATGTTTCTTCATAAGGTAACCAGCCCCCCATCCCAGGAATCAGCTGAGTGAACCTTCTCTGAACTGCTTCTAATGCATTTATATTATTTTGGACACATTTAGGACACACTTATCTCACTTCTTTTTAAAAGATTGGTTATGAAGCAATTAAAAACTGTTGAACACACCAGGATTTTGCAAATTTTCCTTGTGTAATTAGGAGGAGGAAAGTAGGTCTTTGGGGAATTTGCTTACTTTTCAAAAGCATTAGTCTTTTCTCCCAGTGAGACTCAATTATCAGTTGCTTCACTAACATGGATTCTAGACATATCCTGTATGCTTGTCTGCAATATCAAGGGACTGTGTTGTCTCTTCAGACAAACAAATTTTCCCCTGCAGATGTTGTGATCAATCCTCATTCTATTCACCATTGTAACATCTAATTTAAGTGACTGATGTTAAAAAGTGGTTGAGCGTGTCTGAATTGGAAGATAATAGGTCAAGTTTTCATTTACTGCCGAATTAAATTTGTAATCATGACGTAACTTCCTTAAAAAATGTTCATCCTTGAGCTGTGTCTGTCGCTGGCAAGTTCAGCATTTATTGCGTGTCCTACTTACCCTTGAGACGGTGTTGGTGAGCCTTTCCTTGAATTGCTGCAGTTCATATGGTCACAGTGTATCCACTATACTGTAAGGTATAGAGTTCCAAAATTCTGACCCAATAATTATGATTAGAAGATGATACTAGTCCAAGCTGAGATGGTGTATGATTTGGAGGGGAGCTTGAAGGTGTTGATACATGTATCCCCCATTTAAATTGCATGCTAATAGTGCATTTTCTTTTTCAAATTAGGGATGTTCCCCCAATAGCTCTGCCTCCATTTTCATTTTAGTGTGTATACAGCGCATGCTTTTTTTAAAAAAAGCAAACTGCCACTTCCCTCCCTGGTCCTTCTGCTTACCCTTTCCTCCCCGATTTCTCTTGCTTGCCGTTCCTAGATTTACCCTTGACGCTTCCTGCTTGCTGCCCCTCTCCTGAGCCCTCACTATGAGCAAGTGGGAGGAGGTGAGTGAGGGAGCAAGAGGGGCTGCGAGTGGGAGGGAAGTGGCTAGTGGATGGTCGGGAGAGTGAAGCAACGAGCAGGAGAGTTGGGAGATTGAGGCAGCAAACTGGAAGTGGTGAACAGGAGTTAAGTAGAAAGCGTTAGAAAGATAATAAGAGTTCTTAAGTTAGTAAGAGGATTTTTGGGCCAGTTAGGTTCAAGGCACCCAAAAAGTAAAAACGACAAGTAATGTAACCCACCCTTATTACATGGTTTCTTATGGGAAGGTGATTTTAGTTTAGCTCGCCATTTTTGGGAACAGTTTACAAGTACTAAATGAGGAATAGTTGAATTCACATTGTAGCTAAATGCACAGCCACCAATGGTGGAGTGAAGAAAATCAGAGATGCGCGAAAGGCTAAAATTAGAAGAGCGTAGAGATCTCAGAAGGTTGTAGGGCTACAGGAGGTCACAGAATTAGGGAGGATGCAAGGCCATGTAAATATTTGAAAACAAGTATGATAATTTTGAAATTGTGGTGTTGGTGGACCTGGAGCCAATGTGAGTCAACAAGCAGAGGAGTGTTGGGTGAACAGTGCTCGGTACAAGATAGGATACGGGCAGCTTAGTTTCAGATGACCTCTGGTATGTGGATCGTGAAAGTTGAGAGGCCAGCTGGAAAAACTGAAATAGTCTAGTCTAGCGGTAGCAAAGGCACAAATCATGACATCAGTTTTCACATGTATGCTGGCGACATCCAGCTGTACTTCAGCGCCATTTTTCTTGACTCCCCCAATGATGCTTATTCAACATATAGTACTGGAAATACTCAGCAGGTCTGACAGCATCTGTGGAGAGAGAAACAGAGTTAACATTTCAGGTCAATGGCCTTTCATCAGAACTGAAGAAAGATAGAAATATAAGAGTTTTTAAGTCAGTAGAAGGAGAGGGGGAGGTGGGGGGCGGCGCAGGAAGAACAAATGGGAAGGTATGAGGGCAGGAGAAATTAACTAACAAAAGATTTCATGATGCAAAAGCCAAAGAGAGTGGTAATGGGTATAGCAAAGAAACAAAGATGAAGCATGAATGGTATATAGAACAGCCATTTAAAAAAAATGGTTTACAAAATGTGGGCATCGCTGGCTAGGCCAGCATTTATCGCACATCCCTAATTGCCCTTGAAGGTGGTGGTGAGCTGCCTTCTTGAACCAGTGCAGTCCATGTGGTGTAGGTACATCCACAGTGCCATTAGGAAGGGAGTTCCAGGATTTTGACACGGTGACAATGAAGGTATGGCAGTATAGTTCAAAGTCAGGATGGTGTGTGGTTCGGAGGGGAACTACATTGAATTCAACAAATTTAGACCATGAACTCTCTCCTCCCTCTTGACTCATTTTTAAATCCAATTTGTATTTATTTATTTATTTTTGTTTAATTTTAATTTTTTTATATTTAATGATTTGTTCATTTTTAAATCCTTTTTTCCAAACCCCCTCTCCCCCCACAGGGCCATCTGTCAATTGTTTTTATGCTTTGCTTTCACGAGTGCTGACTGTTGTTCTGCTATTAACACCTTCTGCTGTTTTACCTTTATGCTACTCTCAGCACCTTCTTTACTCTTCACCACTACCATTAACACTCCCTCTGTCTTGTATCAATAACATCTTTGTCAATCTCTCCTTAGCTGTCACCCATCCCTGGCCTTCTATCTTGTTCCACCTGCTCCACCCCCTCTTAAACAGTATAAAATCCATCATATCTCTACTTCTCTTTAGCTCTGAAGAAGAGTCATATGGACTCAAAATGTTAAATCTGTTTCTCTTTCCACAGATGCTGCCAGACCTGCTGAGTTTTTCCAGCACTTTCTGTTTTATTTGCAGATTGTGGTGTTCCCATGCATCTGGTGTCCTTGTCCTTCTCGGTCATGGACAGGGTGACTAAGTCTTGTGGAGAAAATTAAGGGACAAGTGCCACTCTGGCATGGAGGTCCATTGGAGCGGTGGGGGGGGTGGCGAAAGGCGGTGCTGCCAGGATTGCGAGCACACGCAAACGGAGGAGGGTAGTTACTGCGCTTGGGTGAGATTTAAAGGTCTGAATTACGGGAAAAACAGCGGTATTCGACCCGGGGCACCGTGGAGTAGATTCAGATACGGGACTATCCCTTAAAATAAGAGTTGGTCACGGGTTTGGAAGGTGCCGTCGAAGGAGGCTCGGTGAGTTGCTGTCACGTGAAGGAATAAAGAAACAAAGCCAGCCAAAAAAACATGTAGGCTTTTATGTAGAGGCAAGGCGCTCAGACGGTTCAGACCAAGCCTCTCCCTCTCTTGTTGGCCTCTTGGCCAAATGGCTTCCCAGCCAAGTGACGGTTGGCCGCCCCCACAATGCCTTGCGGCAGGGTGCCGGGCCCGGGCCTGGCGCATGCTCAGTGGCTTCTGTCAACAGGAGGCTGTGTGTGTGTGTGTGTGTGTGTGTGAGAGAGAAAAGCAGCGACGTCGCGGAGCCGCATAATAGGAGACACCCCCCCCCCCCCTCGACTACCTACCCCTCTCCGCTTCAACCGAGATCTGGGGGGGGCCATCGATGGACTGGCGGACTCGCGGCCTGCCTGGCCCCGAGCCGGAGCGGTCGGTGAGTACGGCCTGGGCTTTGACCCTTTTTTCCCTTTGTGTATGTGTGTTATTGGGGCGGGGGAAGGTCTTGTAATCGAGGCCGAGGTGAAGCTATCGGCCTTTCCTCCTCCTCCTGCTGCTGCTGATGCCGCCGCCGCGTTGTTGTGGATGCAATGCGGGTAGGCCCTTCACACATTTTTTACATGTTCTTCCTTTCGTAAGAAAAAAAAAATTAAAGGAACAATTAAAAGTTATGCAAATACATATATAAGATTTATTTACAGCGCGAGCGGCCACACGGCGGCGGTGCCGGCTGGATGGGTTGGCGTGTCTCTTTTCTGACTTTTCCCCTTCAGCGTTTTGCTGTTGTGGAGGGAGGACTACTTCACATTGAGCTTTGGCGCCAAGGCCAGCCTGCCTGACTTGCAGCAACTGCCCTCCCCATCCCCATTCACTGTTCAATCTACCAGCCCCATTCACTCTGCAGATTGAGGAACTTTTCAGTACAAGTCCCGAGCTTTTGTTTTTGTTTGCATTGCGTTTTTAAAAAGCTCATTGTGTGATTAATTGGGTAGTAGTTCTAGGTTTAACTTGCAGTTTGTTGTCAAATGTTAAGCACCCTTCATGTGTAATATTTTCTCATTTTCAAGGTAGGCTTTAAAATAATGGAAGTAATAAATTCTGGCCTTTATTAAACTATAATTTTACATTGAAGAAAAACAAGCTTGTCCCCTCTCACTTTTTAAATACTTTCATGATCTACACTGAAAGAAAGAACATATTTTTTGGATAGCCCAAAGAGCTTTACAGCTAATGAAGTAGCCACATTTATAAGTTAGAAAACAGGACAGTGGCCAGATAATTTGTTTATGTGATCTTCAATGAGTGATTAATATCAGCCAAATCAGGGAGAACTCCCCTGTTCTAAAGTACTGTATTGCATTTTTCTTTCAAACATTTATGCAGTGGTAAAGCCAGCATATATGGTACATCCCTAATTGCCCTGGAGAAAGAGGTGGCAAGCTGCCTATTTGAACAGCTGTAGTTTGTGTGTTGAAGATACTCCCACAATTAGGTAGGATGTTCCAAGCTTTCACTCAGCGATGATAAAAGAACAACATTATACTGCATTTCCAAGTCAGGGTGGTGTGCGATTTGGATGGAAACTTAGAGATGTTGGCGTTACCATGCACTTACTGTCCTATTCTTCTGTTTGATAAGAGGTCATGGGTTTGGAAGGTACTATGATAGAACTTTGGGGAGTTGCTGCAGTGCATCTTGTAGATGGTGCACACTGCAGCAAGTGTGCTGGTGTGAGGGACTGTGTAGGTGGGGTGCCAATCAAACAAGCTGCTTTGGCCTGAATGTTGTCGAACTTCTTGTGTTGTCGGAGTTGTACTCATCTGGCAAGTGGAGAGTATTCCATCACACTCTTGAATTGTGCCTTTCTGGTCAGTGGTAGTCATTACCCGGCACTTGTGTGGCGCAAATGTTGCTTGCCATTTATCTGCCCAAATCTCATTATTGTCCAGGTTTTGTTGCATGTGGGCACATACTGCTTCAGTGTCCAAGGAATTCCGATTGGAACTGAACATTCCCACTTCTGACCTTATGACAGAGGGGAGGTGATTATGAGGCAGCTGAAGGTGGTTGGGCCTACGAAACTATTCTGAGGAACACCTGCAGCGTTGTCCTGGCGTTGAGTTGATTGACCTCCAAAAACCACAACCATCTTTCTTTGTGCTAGATACGACACCGGCCAGTGGAGAGTTTTCCCCGATTCCCATTGACTTCCGCTTTGCTTGGGCTCCTTGGTGCTACACTGCTGATATTAGATTATTGGCATCTATCTAACAATGTGAAAAATTGTTCACAAAAAGCAAGATAAATCCAATCCGTCCAATTACTGCCCAATCAGTTTACTTGCTAATTTAGATGTATCTTAGCCAGGGTAATGAGTGCTACAGTTGGCCTTAGTATTGGCAATCCAAGGATAGAGATAATCAGCTAGTGTTTTTAGCTCCAGATTGGGATCTGGTGTTTCCTGCTGAAAAATGTGTATATGGACTTGAGGCAAATGGGTGATTTTTTTTTTCAAAAGCTCCGAACTAATGTGTCTTGGGCATTTTTGTACAAAATGATTGCACTTGCACTTTAAATCATTCGACAGCACATCAGCCATGATCTCATTGAATGGCGGAACAGACTTGACGGGCTGAATGGCCTACTTCTGCTCCTATATCTTATGGTCTTATGGTGAGATGGATCATCTCGGCACTTCTGCTGAAAGGTAGTTGCAAATGCTACGGCCTTATATTTTGTACTCTTACGCTAGGCTCAGCCATTGTTGAGGATGGTGTTGTTCATTTTCCTCCTCCTTCCATTAGTTCAGTTCTCCACCACTTTTACAACTGCATGTGTTACAGCTGGATGTAGCAGAACTGCAGGGCTTTGATCTGTTTTTTTGGTTGTGGGTTTACTTAATCTGCCTGTAGCATGCTACTTCTGCTGTTTAACATGCATGTAGTCCTATGTTGTAGCTTCACCAGGTTGGCACATTATTTTTAGATATGCCTGGTGAGGTTCCAGGCATGCTCCTCTAGACTTGTCGAACCTGGGTTGGCCTCCTGGCTTGATGGTAATTGTAGAGTGAGGAGTATTCAGGCCCATGAGGTTACTGATTGTGGTGGAATACAATTCTGCTGCAATGGCCAACAGTGCCTTGTGGATACCCAGTTTTGAGCTCTTAGATAGTTCTGAATCTATCCCAATTAGCACAATAGTAGAGTGTCATTATGTGAAGGATGGTATCACAGAATCACAATCACAGAATCACAGTGCAGAAGAGGCCCTTCGGCCCATCGAGTCTGCACCGACACTGAGAAACACCTGACCTACCTACCTACCTAATCCCATTTACCAGCACTTGGCCCATAGCCTTGAGTGCTCGTCCAGGTACTTTTTAAAGGATGTGAGGCAACCCGCCTCCACCACCCTCCCAGGCATTCCAGACTGTCACCACCCTCTGGGTAAAAAGGTTTTTCCTCACATCCCCCCCAAACCTCCTGCCCCTCACCTTGAACTTATGCCCCTTGTGTGGTTGTCACTCCTGCCAGTACTGTTGTGGGCTGTTGCATCTGTGATGGGTTGATAGTTGTGGATGGGGGTCAAGTGGGTTTTTCTCCTTGTGTTGGTTCTCATGCTGCAGGCGCAGTCTGGCAGCTATGTCCTTCAGGGCTTGTCAGTACTACCAAACCACTCTTCGTTATGGGGATTGAAGCCCCCATTTAGAGCATATTCTGTCTCCTTGTTGCCCTCAGTGCCTCTTCCAAGTGTTCCTTAAAATGGAATTGTACTGATCCATCAGTTGAGGGAGAGCAGTACTTATGTTTGATCTGATGCCATGAGTCAATGTGTGGGATCCCTAGGGCCACACTCATCTGATATCCCTGGTGGTTCGGTCCTGCTGGTAGACTAGGACATGCCCACGAATCGTTTTGGAAAAGTCTAGGATGTTGGCTGAACCATATGATTCTATGAGCATGACTGTCATGCTGTGGCTTGATTAGTCTGTAGGATGGCTCTCCCAATTTTGTCCCCAGATGTTTGAGGAGGATTTTGCAGAATTGTCTGGACTTTGTTTATCTTTATGTCCAAAACTGGTGCCTAGGTCAATATTGACTGGTCCAGTCAATTCTATTGTGGTTTGCTAACCCAAATTAGGGTCAACCAGACTGCTCTGGAGCTGCATTTAAGCCAGATAAGGAGTCTAGTTTGGCAGGCATTCTGTCCTTATAGCTAATTTAGATGTATCTTAGCCAGGGTAATGAGTGTGACAATTGGCTTTAGTATCGGCAATCCAAGGATAGAGATAATCAGCTAGTGTTTTTAGCTCTAGATTGGGATCTGGCGTTTCCTGCTGAAAAATGTGTATATGGACTTGAGGCAAATGGATGATTTGTTTTTTTTTTCAAAAGCTTCGAACTAACATGTCTCTCGGGCATTTTTGTACAAAATGATTGCACTTGCACTTTAAATCATTCGACGACACATCGTTTGGCGAAGCATGGCACCAAGGAGTTCTAGTAAAACTCAAGTCACTGCGGCTTTGGCAGGGAAGAGAGTAAACTCCAGTGTCTAGAGTCCTATCTGGCACAAAGGAAGATGTGCTTTTCATTGGAGGCCAATCATCTCAGCCTCAGAGCTTTGTCAGGGCAGCCTCTGAGGCCCAATTATCTTTAACTGTCATCAGTGATCTTGTCATCAATGATGTTGCCTCCATCATAAGATCATAACTGGGATTGTTTGATGATAATTGCACAGGGTTCAGCTCCGTTCATAATTCCTCATGTAACGAAGCAGTACGTAGCCTACATGCAAAAAGATTGAGGCTTGGGCTGATGTGTGGTGTGAATGTTCCTTACCACTTGAGTGTGAGGCAGTGACCATTTACATGATGAGAGCATAACCACCTCCCTTTTAATATTCAATAACATTACCATCTCTGAGTCTCCAACCATCAGTATCCTGGGAATCACCATTGACCAAAAACTGAACCAGTAACATAAATGTCATGATTACTGCTGCCAGTGGCTCACACCCTGACTCCCCAAAACCTCTCTACTACCTGCAAGGCGCAAATTGGGAGTGTTATGGAATGCTCTCCACTTGCTTTTTTTATTCATTCATGGAGTGTGGGCATTGTTGGCTAGGCCAGCGTTACTGCCTCTGAGAAAGTGGTGGCGAGCTGCCTTCTTGAACCGCTGCAGGCAAATGTGGTGTAGGTGCACCCACAGTGCTGTTAGAGAGGGAGTTCCAGGATTTTGACCTAGCAACAGTGAAGGAACGGCGGTATATTTCCACATCAGGGTGGTGTGTGGCCTAGAGGGGAATTTCCAGGTGACGGTGTTCCTGTGTATCTGCTGCCCTTGTCCTTCTAGATGGTAGTGGTCGTGAGTTTGGAAGATGCTGTTGAGGGAGGCTTGGTGAGTCTCTGCAGTGCATCTTGTAGATGGTACACGCTGCTGCTACTGTGGTGGTGGAGGGAGTGAATGTTTGTGGTGTTAATCAAGTGGGCTGCTTTGTCCTGGATGGTGTCCAGCTTGTGTTGTTGGAGGTGCACTCATCCAGGCAAGTGGAGAGTGGCCCATCACACTTCTGACTTGTGCCTTGTGGATGGTGGACAGGCTTTGGGGAGTCAGGAGGTGAGTTACTTGCTGCAGGATTTCTAGCCTCTGACCTGCTCTTGTAGCCATAGTATGTATATGGCTAGTCCATTTCAGTTTCTGATCAATGGTAACCCCCAGGATGTTGATAGTGGGGGATTCAGCGATGGTGATGCCATTGAATGTCAAGGGGCGATGGTTAGATTCTCTCTTGTTGGAGATGGTCATTGCCTGACACTTGTGTGGCGTGAATGTTACTTGCCACTTGTCAGCTCAAGCCTGGATATTGTCCAGGTCTTGCTACATTTGGACATGGACTGCTTCAGTGTCTGAGTCGTCATGAATGGTGCTGAACGTTGTGCAATCATAAGCAAACATCCCCACTTCTGACCTTATGATTTAAGGAAGGTCATTGATGAAGCAGCTGAAGATGTTTGGGCCTAGGACACTACCTTGTGGAACTCCTGCAGTGATGTTCTGGAACTGAGATGATTGACCTCCAACAACCACAACCATCTTCCTTTGTGTTAGGAATGACTCCAGCAGGTGGAGAGTTTGCCCCCTTGATTCCCATTGACTTCAGCTTTGCTAGGACTCCTTGATGCCACACTCAGTCAAATGCTGCCGTGATGTCACCTCACCTCTGGCATTCAGCGCTTTTGTCCATGTTTGAACCAAGGCTGTAATGAGGTCAAGAGCTGAGTAATCCTGGCGGAACCTAGACTGCGCATCAGTGATTAGGTTATTGGTAAGCAAGTGCCTCTTGAATAGCACTATTGATGATCTTTTCCATCACTTCACTGATGATGGAAAGTAGACTTTTGGGGTGGTAATTGGCCAGGTTGGATTTGTCCTGCTTTTTGTGTTCAGGGCAATTTTCTACATTGCTGGATAGGTGCCAATGTTGTTGTACTGGACCAATTTGGCTAGGCACACGGCAAGTTCTAGAGCACAAGCCTTCAGTACTATTGCCAGAATATTGTCAGGGATCAAAGCCTTTGCAATATCCAGTGCCTTCAGCCGTTTCTCGATGTCATGTGGAGTGAATCGAATTGGCTGAAGACTGGCATCTGTGATGCTGGGGACCTCCGGAGGACACTGAGATGGATCATCCACTCGGCGCGTCTGACTTAATATTTGTCGCAAATGCTTGAGCCTTAACTTTTGCACTGATGTGTTAGGCTCCCCTTCATTGAGGATGAGGATATTTGTGGAGCCGCCTCCTCCAATGAGTTATTTGTTTGTCTAACACCATTCGTGACTGGATGTTGCAGGACTACAGAGCTTAGATCTGATCCATTGTGGGATCGCCTAGCTCCGTCTATCGCATGTTGCTTGTCATCCAAGTAGACCTGAGTTGTGGCTTCACCAGGTTGACACCTTATTTATAGGTATACCTGGTGCTGCTCCTGGCATGCCCTCCTGCACTCTTCATTGAACCAGGGTTGGTCCCTGCCTTAATGGTAGAGTAGGGGATATGCTGGTCCATGAGGTTACAGATTGTGGTTATATACAATTCTGCTGCTGCTGATGGCCCACAGTGCCTCATGGATGCCCAGTCTTGAGTTGCTGGATCTGTTTGAAATCTATCCCATTTAGCGCAATGATAGTGCCACACAACATGATGGGCGGTAACCTCAATGCGAAGACTGGACTTCGTCTCCACAACGATTGTATGGTGGTCACTCCTACTGATACTGTTATGGCATGTGCATCTGTGGCAGGCAGGTTGGTGAGGATGAGGTCAAGTATGGTTTTTCCCCCTTGTCGGTTCCCTTATCACCTGCCACAGTACCAGTCTAGCACCTATGCCCTTTAGGACTCTGCCAGCTTGGTCAGTAGTGGTGCTACCGAGCCAGTCTTGGTGATGGATACTGAAATCCCCCACCCAGAGTACATTCTGTGCCCTTGCCACCCTCCGTGCTTCCCCCAAGTGGTGTTCAACCTTGAGGAGTACTGATTCATCAGCTGGGGGAGGGAAGTTCCCTTGGCCGTGTTCGACCAGATGCCATTTGTGGGATGCCTTCATGGGGTCCAGTTTCAATGCTGAGGACTCCCAGGGCAACTCCCTCCTGGCTATATACCACTGTACCGCCACCCCTGCAGGTGGAACAGGATGTACCCAGGGATGGTGGTGTCTGGGACGTGATCTGTAAGGTATGATTCTGTGGGTACGACTATGTCAGGCTGTTGCTTGACTAGTCTGTGGGACAACCCTCCCAATTTTGGCACAAGCCCCAGATGTTCGTAAGGAGGACTTTGCAGGGTTGAAAGGGCTGAGTTTGCCGTTGTCATTTCCGGTGCCTAAGTCGATGCCGAGTGGTCTGTCTGGTTTCATTCCTTATAGACTTCGTAGCGGTTTGCTACAACTGAGTGGCTTATTAGGCCATTTCAGAGTCAACCACATTGTTGTGGGTCTGGAGTCACCTGTACACCAGACCAGGTAAGGACAGCAGATTTCCTTCCCTAAAGGGCATTAGTGAACCAGATGGGTTCTTACAACAATCACATCATTAGACTTCAATTCCAGACCTTTATTGAATTCAAATTTCACCATCTACCACAGTGGGATTGAAACCCGGGTCCCCAGAGCATAACTCTGGGTCTCTGGATTACTAGTTCAGTGACAATACCATGGTGCCACTGCCTCCCCTCCGCCTGGATGAGTGCAGCTCCAATAGAACTTGAAACTTGACACCATCCAAGGAAAATTATGACAAAACAAAAACAAAAATACCTGGAAAAACTCAGCAGGTCTGGCAGCATCTGCGGATAGGAGCACAGTTAACGTTTCGAGTCTGAATGACCCTTCAACAGAACAGTTCTGTTGAAGGGTCATTTGGACTTGAAACGTTAACTGTGCTCCTATCCACAGATGCTGCCAGACCTGCTGAGTTTTTCCAGGTATTTTTGTTTTTGTTTTGGATTTCCAGCATCCGCAGTCTTTTGCTTTTATCTTAAGGAAAATAATGACCTGTGTTTCTTAAAAGCTTATCCTTGTGCTTGGCATCAAACTTAATCAATTTGGGTAATGGAGTACAAAGCTGCATCTCGCCATTCTTTAGAGCAACGTGTTTGTATATGAGTGTGTGTAAATTGAGTTTCCTAGACAACCTTGTCTGTTTTAAGAAGTCAAGTAAATGTTTTACTTGCAACTGAGGAGGTCTCACTAATGAGTATAAACTACATTCCTTTTAACAGTTAACAAAAACCCATATACTTAGTTGCAAGGAACAAGGATTCAAATTAAATCTATTTAATTCTACATATATTAATCTCTGTCCTTCACCCAAAATTGATAATTGTGCCTTCAGTGGGCTCGGCCCCTGAAATTCCCTGTCTATGTCTCTCCAACTCCCTTTCCTTAAAGACCTACCTTAGAGCTCATTTGGTAACCCCCTCCGAATATCTCCTCCCTTGGCTGCGTAAAGCACTGAGAAATGTTTCTCTACGTTGACAGCTTTATGTAAATGCAAGTTTTTGACAGTGTAATTATTATTGTGTATTGATGTTCCTGCAAATCAACTCAGTGCTGATCCTTTTCTGACACTTCAAGATTCATTTTACGCTGCAGGAAGGAATTCCTGTCTGGCCAGCTTAGATAAGATAATTAAATGGGATGTGGGCATTGCTGCCAAGGCTGGTAACCATTGTCCCTCCCCTGTTGAGAAGAAGGTGCTGGACCCTATTCTTGAACCACTGCTGTCCATGTGAAGGAGGGACTCCAACAATGCAGTTAGGTAGGGAGTTCCAATATTTTAACTGAGCAACAATGAAGAAATTGTGTTATGGTGTGTGACTTGGAGGGGAGTTTTGGAACTGCTGTTCCCATCCATCCGCTGTCCTTCCAGATTGTAGAGGTTTCTCGTTGGAAGCCGCTTCCAAGGAAGCGTTAGCAAGTTGCTGAAGTGCATTCTGTATACAGTGCAGTCATGTTGTCTGTCCTTCACTTATTGTAAGCTTCCCACACCTCCCCAAATCATTCGTCCATAATACACTTGCATTTAGTTTTTTTTGTCTGTCTTTTGATTTTGGAATTATAAATTTTGTAATGTGTATATTTTTAAACGTTCTGAATATTTTTTTTGTTAATTTATTTCTTGCATTATTCAGGAAAAACCATCATGTATTTTAATTAACAGTTTCACTGGTAAACTGAGGTAGTTACCACTGACCTGGTTGCATTTTTTTCTACTCTGCTGCCTGTGATTGCTGGCTTTGGAAAAAGGATCATTGCACTTTAGGAGTGAAATTTGTCATAAAAACAGAAAGCCCATGATGAGATGCCAGTGATGACTGGATGCTGATATCTTTAACAATTTGAGAAACTTTCATGACTCGGAACCAAGTTGCTGCCTGGTGTTATTTAACAATCCAGAGTTGCATTCCAAGTTTGCATTTCTGATACATTTCAGGTAATTGACTGTAGCAGGGTGGCAGCAAGAGTGCTGTGAGTGGTCTTAGTGCTCCTGAGTTGTAGAGGGGAGGGGTGAGGTGTGGGAGCAACCACAGCATCTCTTGATTTTTGTCCACTGACTTGGAAAATGCCGCATTGTGAACTTGGGCGGTGTCAGATAGATCTTGAGCTATGGTGACATTCATGGTTGAATAGCCTAGTAACTTGAGAAATGATCACTTAGATGAGTTAATGGAGGACTATCAGCTTCCATGGATACTGAACCCAGGAAAAAGTTTTAGGAGAGGAAAGAAGTTGGACTGTGATTTCTATTTCTTCCTTAAATTGGAGAATCAGAGAGCATTTACTAGCCAGGTAAATTTTATGTTGTGCTAAAAGTCAGTCATTGCACAGCTGCTGTAATAAATTTATTTTTTGACCATGGTTATTAGCTCACTTCAAATGTTCATAGAATCATGAATAGTACTGATGGGGGCTGCCAATTGGTCCAAAAGTCTGCACAGACTTTATTGCATCAAGTACAGGAGAACAAAGTTAAATTAAACATTTACAGATACTGGTTAGGCCTCAGCTAGAGTATTGTGTCCAATTTTGGGTGTTTGGGAAGGATGTCAAAACTTGGAAACAGTGCAGAGGAGATTTACTGGAATGATACCAGGGGTGAGGGATGTCAGTTAGCTGGGGCAGCTGAGATTGTTTTTCCTTAGAGCAGAGAAGGTTGTTGGGAGATTTAATAGAGGTATTCAAAATCATGAAGGGTTTTGATAGAGCAAATAAGGGGATAACTGTTTCTACTGACTGAAGGGTAAGTAACCAGAAGACTTGGCTTTAAGGTAATTGGCAAAAAGGAATTAGTAACATGGGAACAGGAGTAGGCCATTTGGCCACTTGAGCCTGTTACGCCATAGAATGAGATCACAGCTAATCTGTATCCCAAGGCTTGGTTCCATATCCCTTAATACCCTTGGCTGGCAAAAATCTATCAATCTCAATTTTGGATAAATGCCTGAAGGGGAGGAAATGGCAGGACAAGGGCGTGGGACTAATTGGATAGCTCTTTCTGATACAAGCACAATAGGCACAATGACCTCCTCTTATGTAAGATTTTATGATTCTAATTGTAGACAGTTAAGCTCACAGGCAGCCAAATTGGCCCTCTTATAGTTTATTATACAGATGAGCCCTCTTAAATTTAATTGAGGCTTTAGATCAGAACTGATGGCAGTGAACTTTTGATAGTTTTTAACAACTTACGTTACTCTAACACTAAAACGTTCCAAGGTACTTCCCAGGAGCATCATAAAACAAAGTATAACCACATGAGATTAATCCAAGAGTAGCCTCTCTTATCTCGATTCTTCCTGGGGCAGCGGGGAGCTGGTGTAAGTAGAAAACAATGTTATCGTTAAGCTTTCAGTGAAACACATGTGAAATTTTGATGCTATGCCCACTTGAACTGTGAAAAGTGGCCAGGATTGCAATGATAAATTTTGTCCTTGCATCTTTTGGTTGCCTGGGGAGGGAAACTGTTTTAATTCTAGGGTGAAGAATTGATGGTTTCAGGTTAGTTATTCATTGTTACTGGTCACAGGAATTTGAATTAAACAGTTTTATAACACTCTTCGCTTAAATACTCTCCCCCTTCCATAGTGTGTTGTTACTGATGTCTGCTAAATAACAATTTTGCTGGCCAGGAAGGGGATAATAGCATTGTTAGAAAATGTTTAGTTTGTGATCATTTGGTTCTATGAATGTAGTTGTAATGACAATAATTATGGAAAAAAAAAATCAGTGTCAACATACGCACCCATGAGGCACTGTGCACCAACAGCAGCAGCAGGATTGTATTCTACTGCAGTTTATAAACTTGTGGCCTCTACCATTACCTGGGGATCAAACCTGGTTCAATGATGTCTCTGGAAGAGCATACCATGAGCAGTATCAGGTATACCTAAAAATGATATACCAACCTAATGAGGTTACAACAAAGGACTACATGCATACTATATGGTGGAAGCAGCATGCTGTAGACAGAGCTAAACAATCATGCGACCAACAGATCAGTAATTGGAAGTGGTGACTCCACAAACATCCTCGCCATCAATGATGGTGGAGCCCAGCATCTGAGTACAAAAGACGAGGCTGAAGTATTTGCACCCATCTTCAGCCAGAACTACTGAATGGATGTTCCATCTCAGCCTCCTGAGATCCCACCATGATAGATGCCAGTCTCTAGCCAATTCAGTTCACTCCATGAGAAAGGAAGAAATAGCTGAGTGTACTGGATACTACAACATTCCGGCTGTAGTCCTGAAAACATGTGCTTCAGATCCCACTGAGCTCCAAGCCATTCTGTTCCAGTTCAGCTACTCTGGAAAATTGCCCAGGTTTGTCCTGTACACAAAAAGCAGGCTAAATCCCATCTAGCCTTTTATTGTGCCATCAGTCTACTCTCAATCATCGTCAAAGTAATGGGAGGTGTCATTGACAATGCTATTTGAGTGGCACTTACTCACCAATAACCTGCTCACCAATTTCCAGCATTGGGTTCCAGCAGGACCACTTGGCTCCAGATCTCATTGCAGCTTTGGTCAAAACAGAGACAAAAGAGCTGAATTCCAGAAGTGAAGCGAGAGTGACTGCCATTGATATCAAGGCAATATTTTAGTGAGTGTGGCATCAAGGAGCCCTAGCAAAATGGAAGTCATTGTGAATCAAGGGGAATACTCTCCACTGGCTGGTGTTGTGCCTAGCATAAAGGAAAGTGGTTGTGGTTTTTGGAGGTCAATCGTCTTGCCTTCAGGCTGTTGCTGCAGGAATTCCTCAGAGCAGTGTCCTCGGCCCAACCAATTTTAACTGTTTCATCAATGACCTTTCCTCTATTATAAGGTCAGAGGTGAGGATGTTTGCTGATGATTGCAGTGTGTTCAGTACATTCTCAACACCTCATGAAGTAGTCAATACCTACAAGCAGCAAGACCTGGATAACATTGAGTGGATAACTGCTTAGTGGCAAGTAACATTTGTGGCACAAAAGTGCTGGGAAATAACTGTTACCAACATGAGAGAATCTGATTATCTCCCCATGATGTTCATTGGCATTACCATCACTGAATCCCGCCACACCGCCCCCAACCATCAACATCCTTAGGGTAACCATTGGCTCAGCTGAACCAGCCATAAGTACTGGATTAGAAGCAGGCCAGACACTGGATATTCTGTGGCATTTAAAGGGATATTTCTAAATACTCAGAATAGATGCATTACGGCGAGAAAGAAAAATTCCAAAGGGCGGATCCACCACCCGTGGTTAACTAAAAAAGCTAAAGAGCATAAAAAAGCATATGATTGTGCAAGAATGGGTGGCAGGTCAGAAGACTGGGCAGATTATAAAGAACAAAGAAAGACCAAAAGATTAATAAGGAGGGAATAAGTAGAGTACGAGAGAAATGGTAAGCGTTTCTATAGGTATTTAAATAAAAGAGTTAACAAAGTGAGCATTAGCCCTGTAGCAAGCGAGTCTGGGGAATTAATACTGCAAAATAAGGAGATGACAGATGACTTGAACAGGTATTTTGTATTCGTCTTCACTATAGAGGATACAAGTAACATCCCAGAAATGGCTGGAAATCAGGAATTGGAAGGGAGGGCAGAACTCAGGAAAATTACAATCATTAGGGAAGAGGTACTTATCAAATTGTTGGAGCTGAGGGCTGGCAAATCCCTGGGTATGTTAAACTTCACCCAGCGTCTTAAAAGAAGTGGCTAGTGAGTTTGTTGATGCATTGGTTTTAATTTTCCAAAATTCCCTAGATTCGTGGAAGGTTCCATTAGATTGGAAAATTAGAAATTGTAACTCCTTTATTTAGAAAGGGAGGAAGACAGGAAACTACAGGTCAGCTAGCTTAACATCTGTCTTAGAGAAAATGTTAGAAGCTGTTTTTTTAATTCCCTCATTATTGGCTAGGCCAGCATTTATTGCCAATCCATAATTGTCCTCGAAAAGGTGGTGGTGAGCTGCCTTGAATGCAGCAGTTCATGTGTGCAGCTACACCCACAATGCTGTTAGGGAGGGGGTTCCAAGATTTTGACCCAGCAACAGTGAAGGAATGGTGATTTATTTCCAAGTCAGGATGGTATGTGGCTTGGAGGGGAACTTGCAGGTGGTGATGTTCCCATGTACTTGCTATCCTTGTCCTTCTAGGTGTCAGAGGTCACGGTTTGGAAGGTGCTATTTAAGGAGCCATGATAAATTCCTGTAGTGCATCTTGTAGATGGTGTACACTGCTGCCACATGGGCATCGTTGGTGGAGGGAGTGAATGTTGTGAATGGGGTGCCAATCAAGTGGGCTGCGTTATTCTGGGTGGTGTCAAGCTTCTTGAGTGTTGTTGGAGCTGCACTCATCCTTGGAAGTGGAGAGCATTCCATCACACTCCTTACTTGTGACTTGTAGATGGTGGAGGTGCTTTGGGGAGTCAGGAGGTGATTACCCACTGCAGGATTCCTAGCCTCTGACCTGCTTTTGTAGCCACAGTATTTATATGGCTAGTCCAGTTCAGTTTCTGGTCAATAGTAACCCCCAGAATGTTAATAGTGGGGTATTCAGCGATTGCAATGCCATTGAACAGCAAGGGGCGATGGTTGGATTCTCTCTTGTTAGAGATGGTCATTGCCTGACACTTCTGTGGCGTGAGTTACCTGCCACTTATCAACCCAAGCCTGGATATTTTTCAGATCTTGTTGCATTTGAACATGGACTGCTTCAGTATCCGAGGAGTCGTGAATGTAACAGAACAATGTGCAACCATCATTTCTGACCTTTTATGATTGAAGGAAGGTCATTAATGAAGCAGCTGAAGACCTTTTGGCCTAGAACACTACCCTGAGGAACTCCTTGCAGTGATGTGCTGAAACTGAGATGATTGACCTCCAATAGCCACAACCATTTTCCTTTGTGGTAGGCATGACTGCAACCAGCGACGAGCTTTCCTCCTGATTCCCATTGATTCCAGTTTTGCTAGGGCTCCTTGATGCCATACTCAGTCAAACGCTGCCTTGATATCAAAGGCAGTAACTCTTGCCTCAACTCTGGAATTGAGCTCTTTTGTCTATGTTGGAACCAAGGCTGTAATGAGGTCAGGAGCTGCGTGATCCTGGCGGAACCCAAACTGAGCATCATTGAGCAGGTTATTGCCAAGCAAATGCTGCTTGATAGCACTGTTGATGACCCATTCCGCTACTTTACTGGTGAGTCGACTGATGGGGGGGGTAATTGGCTGTTGGATTTGTCCTGCTTTTTGTGTTTGGGATGTACCTGCGCAATTTTTCGCATTGCTAGGTAGATGCCAGTGTTGTAGCTTGGCTACGGGTGCGGCAAGTCCTGGAGCACAAGCCTTCAGTACTATTGCTGGAATATTGTCTGGGCCCATAGCCTTTGCAATATCCAGTGCCATCAGCTGTTTCTTGATATCACGTGGAGTGAATCGAATTGGCTTAAGACTGGCATCTGTGATGTCGGTGACCTCCAGAGGAGGCCGAGATGGATCACCTACTTGGCACTTCTGGCTGAAGATTGTTGCAAATGCTTCAATCTTATCTTTTGCACTGATGTGTTGGGCTCCCCCATCATTGAGGATGGGGATATTTCTGAACCCTCCTACTCCAGTGAGTTGTTTAATTGTCCATGACCATTCATTACTGGATGTGGCAGGACTGCAGAGCTTGGATCCGATCCGTTGGTTGTGGGATCTCTTTCTATCACTTGCTGTTTGGCACACAAATAGTCCTGTGTTGTAGCTTGACCACATTTTTGTTGACACCTCATTTTTAGGTATGCCTGGCACTGCTCCTGGCATGCCCCCCTGCACTCTTAATTGAACCAGTGTTGACTCCCTGACTTGGTGGAAATGGTAGAGTTGGGGATATGGTGGGCCATGAGGTTATAGATTGTGATTGTATACAATTCTGCAGCTGCTGATGGCCCACAGTGCCTCATGGATGTTCAGTCTTGAGTTGCTATATCTGTTTGAAGTCTATCCTGCTGAGCATGGTGTAGTGTCTCACAACACGATGGAGGGTATCCTAAATGTGAAGACGGGACCTCATCTCCACAAGGACTGTGCAGTGGTTACGCCTGCCGATTCTGTCATGGACAAATGCATCTGTGGCAGGCAGATTGGTGAGGATGAGGTCAAAAATGTTTTTCCCTCTTTGCTTCTCTCATCACCTGCCACAGTACCAGTCTAGTGGCTATGTCCTTTAGGGCTCAGTCAGCAGCTGTGCTACTGAGCCACTCTTGGTGATGGACATTGAAGCCCCCACCCAGAGTATATTCTGTGCCCATGCCTCCCTCAGTGCCTCTTCCAAGTGGTATTCAACATGGAAGAGTACTGATTCATCAGCTGAGGGGGGCAGGTGTGGTATGTGGCAATCAGCAGGCCGTTTCCTTGCCCAGGTTTGCCCTGATTTCAAGAAACTTCTTGGGGTCTGGAGTCGATGTTGAGGACTCCCAGGGCATTCCCTCCTGACTATATATACCACTCTGCTGCCACCTCTGCAGGGTCTATCCTGCCGATGGGACAGGACAACCTTGGTGATGATGGTAAACAAAAACAGAAATACCTGGAAAAACTCAGCAGGTCTGGCAGCATCGGCGGAGAAGAGCAAAGTGAGGGACTCGAAACGTCAACTTTGCTCTTCTCCGCCGATGCTGCCAGACCTGCTGAGTTTTTCCAGGTATTTCTGTTTTTGTTTTGGATTTCCAGCATCCGCAGTTTTTTGTTTTTATCTTGGTGATGATGGTATCTGGGACACTATCTGTAAGGTACGAAATTATTATTAAAGATGTGAAATCCTGTTTAGCCATTTTATTGGCATTCTTTGAAGAGCTTGCATGTGCTGTGGATAAAGGGGAACCGGTGGATGTACTATCCTTAGATTTCTAGAAGGCATTTGATAAGGTTCCACATCAAAGGTTATTGCGGGTAACATATTGGCATGGATAGAAAATTGGCTAGCTAACAGGAGACAGAGTAGGCGTAAATGGGCCTTTTTCTGGTTGGCAGGATGTAATGTACCACAGGGATCAGTGCTGGGGCCTTGACTTTTTACAATTTATATAAATGACTTGGAGGAAGGGACCGAAGGTAATGTTGCTAAATTTGATGACACTAAGAAAGGCAGTAAAGTAAGTTATGAAGAGGACATAAGGAGGCTACAAAGGGACATAGGTTATGAGTGGGCAAAAACCTAGCAAATGGAGCACAATGTGGGAAAATGTGAAATTGTCCATTTTGGCAGGAATAATAAAGAAGAAGCATATTATCTAAATGGTGAGAGGTTGCAGAGCTCTGAGGTGCAGAGGGATTTGGGTGTCCTAGTGCTTGAATCCCAAAAGGCTAGAATGCAGGTACAGCAAGTAATTAGGAAAGCTAATAGAATGTTATCTTTTATTGCAAGGGGAATGGAATATAAAAGTAGGGAGGTTATGCTTCAGTTGTAGAAGATACTGGTGAGACCACAAAATCTGGAGCACTGTGTACAGTATTGCTCTCCATATTTAAGGAAGGTTGTAAATGTGCGGGAGGCAGTTCAGACAAGGTTTATGTGACTAATACCAGGAATGGGTAGGTTGTCTTATGAGGAAAGGTTGGACAGGCTATGCTTGTATCCGCTGGAGTTTAGAAGAATAAGATGCGACTTGATTGAAACCTTTAAGATCCTGACGGTTCTTGACAGGGTGGATGTGGAGGGAATGTTTCCTCTTGTCAGAGAATCTAGAACTCGGGATCGCTCCTTAAAAATAAGGGGTCGCCCATTTAAGACAGATGAGGAGAAATTTTTTCCTCAGAGGGTAGTGGATAAATGGAATCCTTTCCTCAAAAGACAGTGGAAGCAGAGTCTTTGAATATTTTAAAGGCAGAGGTAGATAGATTCTTGAGAAACAAGAGAGCGAAAGGTTATTGGTAGGTGGGAGGTTACAATCAGATCAGCCATGATCTTATTGAATGGCTGAGCGAGCTTGAGGGGCCAAGTGGCCTACTCCTGTTCCTAATTCATATGTTCGTATGGAGGGATTGGTCTATATGTTTACTGATACTGAAAGTTGTGCGAGTGTTAGTGTAGAGTAGAACAAATCTTAGCAACCAAATTTAGATCCGCTGGGGGAGTTGCCAAACTGGCAAATGGAATTTAACCTAACTAAGTAAAGTTTTTGCATTTGAACAGAAGCAACACTAAGCACACTTGAACTTCTCATGGAATAAAACTGGATTACTTGAGAAAAGGATCTTGCTGTTATAGTTCATAATTCTTTAAAGGTTTATGACCAATGCCCAGAAACTGTAGCCAAAGCAAATAAGGTGTTAGGTTGTATTAATAGGACTATTCAATATAAAACAGTGCACCATTTTGTTCTCTACGACCTTGGTTAGACTGCATTTAGAATACTGTCTCTAGTTTTGGTGGTCTCACATAGTGGGTGATATAGAAGCTATGCAAAAGGTTTGGGCAAGGCGCAGGCCAGAGTAAAATCATAGTTATTCATGAAAAGAAAAACTGGATCTATTCACTCTAGAGATGTGTAGAAAGATGCTTAAGGTCCCTTATGGACTATGGTTAATTATCTTGCCTTATGCTGAAATTATCCAAGGATATGACCTAGATAATAGATCAGGGGTCATGTGTATATGTACTGTAAGTATTAAAGGTTGGCCATATCTTAGGAAATTCCTCTTTACAGAGGATCTTTTATTACTAGTTGCTGGCTGATGCAGTGAGTACTTATCTGCAAACCTTCAGTAGAAAGCTGGACCGGTTCCTAGCCGGGCTGAAGCACAAGTCTCAGGTAGTTGAAATACCCATCAATATAACCCTGATCAATGTGATGATCTGGACTAATTTTTCAACATCTAAGGGTGTCTGAGATGAATACTTGCAAGTAAAAGTTGAGAAGCTTTATACTGCTCCAGACTTTTGATGTTTGCGCATGGTGGATAATGTGGATGTAGCATTTTTCGTGGCTGGAAATTCTTGTTTTGCAGGGGCTGAAGGAGCATGGAAAGCTCCCACAAGTGCTTACGTTGTTTATGCAGTTCAGTTATTGGTTATGTAATCCATAGCTATAGGGACTTACCCTCCTGATTCTGAATTGGAAGCAGTTTTACTATTCTTAGTCTATCCTTTTTGCTTCCCTGAACTTTGCGTGCTGTTTACCTGTTACATTACTGGAGGCATGCTTTCTGTGGATGTGAAATTGTCCAAGTATCTCCAACTAAAAATTCCTTGAATATGAGTGATTTCAAATACTAGGTTAATGTTTGATTTCTTACCATTGCAAGGAGAAACTAGCATCCTGACTGCTATACAATTAATCTGATTTTCAACTAAGTAAATTGAGGGGAAAAAAAACCCCTCCATTTCACATGAAGGTGCAGGGGTGTACTTTCATGACTGTTCTCCAGTAACTTGAGCACTGTTCATTTTTGAGCATCGGTACTGAATATGTGTGGGATACTCGTGGATCATCATGGGCTAACTCAGTACTATCCAACTTGATGTCTCCACATGCCCATTTTCTATAGCAGGAAGTTGAGGCTGATCCCAGCTGCTTCCCCGTCTGAGGTCAAATTAACTTGGCATTGCTCTACAGAGACTTTGTTGACTGGGCCCTCAGGGAACTAAATCTGCTTTTAAACGTTTTCTTTATGTAAAATGCAAAGGAGTGCATATAATACAGACCATTTTTTTGATCTATATAAATCCAACCTTGAAAATGTCCATGTCTTTGTTCAGAATGATTACTCATTGAGCCTGTACTGGCATTTGCAGGTCTAGGTCTGCGAAAGTTGAGTGAAGACATTGTGCTTGGCTGAAATGTCCCACCAGAATACGGTCAGCTGGTGATCACTCTGGTTTACGTTTGTGAACAGCGGCCAAGACAAATGCTGGCACTTGCAGATTCGTATTGCAGCATGAAATAATCTGCTCAGAGGAGATGGGTGGTTAATCCAAGGATCTGTCTGCCCCTTCATGTGAATGTAAAAATCCAGTGGTGCCATTTCATAGAAGAGCAGGGGTGTTCTTCCCGGGGTCCCTCAATCAATATCACAAAACAATTTTCCTGGTCATTATCTCATTGCTGTTTGTGGGAGTTTGCTGTGTGCAAATTAGCTGCTACAATAGTGATTACACTTCAAGAGTACTTCACTGCTATAAATGCTTTGGTATGTCCTGAGGCCCTTTTTATATTTGCCACTCATCGGCCCACCACACCAACCGATGTGCAGAGCTCTTAAAAGTTTCTTTGCCTGTTTCCTATTGCTTCCAACCTGCCCAATTCAGTATAATTTGAAAGTTTTAGTATTTTGTTCTCCATCTAGCAGTGAGTGGCCTTAGCACTGAGTCACATGGCACTAGTTGAGGTTGTACCATTCATAATTGCATTTTGTTTACTTTGGGTTAGACAGTTTCAATCCAGAAGCTTATTTCCCATTCCATGCTTTCCTATGCTTGTGTGATATGGTATCAAAATTCTTGCTGAAATCTAAATAGAATTTATGTTGTCAACGCAGCCTTTCATTTCTTTGAAGATCCTGGTAAATTTATTGTGCACAACTTTTTCGTAACCCGGTCTCTCATAATGAATCATTTCATATTTTCAGCTTCATCTGTTATATGGCAAGTCATTCAATCACCTGGGTAGATCTTAGTGTCCCATTTCATTGATGAAATGCAATTTCATTGTTTTTGAATGAGTCCGTGCTTTTTCCCTCCACTATTGTAACTGGAAGTCCATTCCATGTGTTGACCACTCTCTTTTCTAGTTTGAACCCATGGCTTCTTGTTGTACTCTGCATTTGTAGAGTTGTAGTCATTACCCATTTGCATTTAGCTTTTTCATGTCCTTAACTATCTTTCATATACTTGTAAAAGGCTATCTCAGATACATTTGTTTTAAATGAGAAGGCCGCTCCTCTCCGGTCTGTATCTTTAATTCAGACATCCGAACTGATATCAGCCCTGTAGCTCTTTTCTGCATTCCCTTCAGTATCAGAATCTGTTTTGCTTCTTGGCAACCAGAACTCAACACAGTATTCAAGATGTGGTGTCATCAGAGCACTGTATACTTTGACCACAACTTGCATGATTAGTATTCTACTGTTTGATATAGGATTTAGTATAATTTTGGCTTTGTTTGCTGCTGTGCATTGGCTGGACGTGTTGAGCATCAAGTCTACTAAAACTTAAGGCCTCCTTCAGTTCCTTCCTTGGCTATTTAAGCACCACTTATGGAACATGTGTGATGCATGTTTTGCTTTCCAAGTGGCACACTTCCTACCAATCCGCTTTAAACGTCATCTGTTATTATTCTGATCATATACATTTTTTCCCAGACTGTAATTTCTGTGATACCTCCTTCGATTCCACTCCCCAATTTTTTATTATCTGCAGTGTGACTGACTAACTTTGAATTTCTGAACCCAAGTTATTGGTAAACATTAGAAACAGTAATGGTGGTCCCAAAACTGACCCCTTGGGCATGTCACACAGAAGAACTCCAAAATAACATTACTAACAATTATCCTGTGAATATTTCATTTGTTTGATGTGATTTTGTACCATTGCTTTCATATTGGCTTTGTGCCATTCTAGGGCTGACAGCTTTTAAAGTGCTAATCTTGTAAAGCTGACAAAAACACTAAAATTATTGGACACTTGCCTGAAGAAAAAGATGCTGTTGAAGCTTTTCTTCTAATGCTCATCAGGGCTGTTCGCAAGAATGCCAGTAGTAAAGGAAACAACAATTTATACTGTGAGAAGAAAGTACTGATTCGTTGGCAGGTGGCCTCTGGTAGAAGTGTTGCCATGGAGAATGCACCATGGCTTAACTTCCCCGTGAGTTGAATTATGTTGTTATCCCGAATTTGATCTTTGTTGTACTTCAGTCTCAGGTATACAAATAGTTGTTCTGTAGTATAGAATGAGTATTGCTGAAAAAAGAGACATGCTGTTGAAGCTTTTCATCTTGCACTCATCAGAACAATTTGTAAGAATACCAATAGTAAAGGGAACAACGACTTATACTGCATGAGAAGAAACAACATACTTCAACTTGTGGGCAAGTTAAGCCCTGGTGCATTCCCTTTGGCAAAGCCTCACCAGAGGCCAACCAATCAGCACTCTCTTCTCATTAGCAGATTTCTCAGCTAGTACATCAAGAAATGACTGTTGAGGTGTCAGCTGTGGCTCAGTTCATAGCACCCTCGCCTTTGAATCAGAGGGTTGTGGGTTCATGTCCCACTCCCGGAAACCAAGAACTGTGATTGTACTCGAAAGAGTTGCAATCTGTGACTGTTGATAACTCGAAAGAAAGAAATGACTGTTCCATTTCAAAGATGAATTTGAGTGCAACCCAGTAAGACCTGTAAGGAGATTATTAAGTGTAGCTGCGGATTTAAATATAGCAAACATATGACTCACATATCGGAAATATGCAAGGGGTAGGATGTTAGGTGTCACTCCATCGAAGACACATTTCTCTTGGAACCCAACAAGATGTTTGCAAGAGCTGGACCTAGAGGGGGGATCCATGGCAACAGCATCTATTTGTGCATACATTGTGTTATTAAAATTGAACTCAACTGTGCGAGTTGCTGAGTTCATGAGTTCAATGAATACTGATTAGACATGATTACCTGATTGGACAACATTTGCTAAATAGTCCTCAGTGTGTTAAGAATTACGCTGACAATGAATTTAAGGTGGTCAGTCTGGCTTGCAGTGTGGTGCATTTGCATGCACTGGAAGCTACGTATATTAATACACAGGGCCCTGTTCTTTGCAAACGGAAAAAACATGTACACACATTTCACCTGTTTCAGTTGAACAAAATAAGTGACAGCCAATCATTGACTCATTCCTCAGGGCAATGCCTTAACCAATCAGGGCAAGCTGCCTGGTTTCAATTTCAAACAATGCTAGCCAGTTAACTGTCAGTCATCATCACTGGTGCATTCTCCATGGCAACACCTCTGAGTCCACTTGCCAACCAATCAGCACTCTCTTCACATACAGTATAAATTGTTGTTTTCCCCTTATATTGGTATTCTTGCGAAGCACCTGAGAAGTGCAAGATGAAAAGCTTTGACATGTCACTTTTTTCAGCAATACTAAAGTACAATCAAACAACTAAAATCAACTATGTTCCAATCTCCCGGAATGACTAAGCCTAGATATCCTCAGTTTTTTAAATCAATGGAACATTGGCATTCCAAGATGAGATAAGACTATGGCCCATCTATTTTGTTTTCTACCATGCTGGTAGTCGCATGATACAGTGATAGTGAGTTGTGTGCTAATCATGGTAATCTGATGGCCTACAACAGATCCAGGCATGTGGAAAAATCCCCCAGTGGTGGAGCACTTTGGGGACCAGATACTGTATAGCAAAATATTTTGTGAAAGAAATCTAGTTTGCATTTGACTTGCACGGTCGCCACAGGATAAATTGGAACGGTTCGTCATGATCTACATCATCTAATCCCTTTAGAATCCGAGAAACAGAAATCGTGTCACCTCTCAGCCTTCTCTTCTGCAGAGAGAGCATGCTGCCTATGTAATAGCTCACCCAGGATCCAATCCCTCTATCCGCTCACATCATTCTGGTCGCCCGCCCCTGTATCCTTTCTATGCTGTGGCTACCAGTATTGCATGCCGTATTCAAAGTGCGGCCACACCAATTATTTACAAAGTGGGATTACTTCAGTATTTCGGCTCAATATTCACCTTTTAATTTGCTTTGCTCACCACCACTGATCTTTTGTTTCAATAGCTTCAATTTAGTCAGTCAGAAACCCCAGATCTCTTTCAATTTCCAAGAACATTATTATTTAAATGTAACAAAAATAGTCCCTTCTCACATTTAGCCCCATGTGAAGCACTTTGCATTTTTCTATGTTGAAATTCATCTACCACCTGTTTGCTCAATTTCCAAGTATATTCAAATCCTCCTGTAAGCTTAGCCTGTTCAACTTTGAGGTTTTCAACCTTCACTAGCTTTGTATCATCTGCACATTTAACCACAATGCTCTTTTATTTAATAACTTCAAACAGCCTATGCAACCCCACTGGTAATGTTCCCCAATTCCTCTCGCCCTCTTGATTCTATTATGTATCCATTGTGTGGTATTTTTATTGATTCCCACTACCTTTATTTTCAGTACCAGCCTTTGGAGAGCAACTGTATCAAAGCCCTGATGAAATCCAAGTACACCGCATCGCTGCTTTCCATTTGTCATGCCCTCAGAGAAAACCAAGAAGTTAGATTGGCAAGATCTTTCCTTCATGAACCCATATCTAGACCAAAATAAAAGATGACCAATGCTCCATGATCTTCTATTTAGATAGAATTTGTGTTTCCATAACTTCCATACACTCACTTGTGATTATCATATGTAGTGTACCAGCACTATTGTACAGCTGCTTCTGATTGTGTCTTTTAAGATAGTACAAATAAACTTGAGTGCCACAGCAAATCAGGTTCTTTAAATTATATAACTATCAATTTCACTATGTGTATCATTCTCTGGCATATAATTTCCAGAGTCATTTTTGCACCTTATTTTTTTAAGTAAGAATAAAGTCTGACTTCCTCCAGTCCTTTGAACCTCTCCAGTCTTTAGTGATCTCACAGTTTTGCTTGAACCAGTAAGTAAACCCATAAATAACTCTGTGGCAGTGAACGTTATTTAATTTTTGAGCCCAGTTTGCTTCTATTTAAATACTGTATGTAGCCTTTATTAAACTACAGATGTACATCATCCCTTGAATTTTATAATTTCAGTGCAGGTTAATGTCTCTTCATCTGCAACCTGCTCTTGTTAGGTCTCTTAATGTGTCCTGAAACTCATGTATAGGCAACTGTGCAACCCTTTGAAAACACGGCAAGAGTGCCAAAGACCTCTTGTAAGCAGCTTGGGCTTTCACATTATCATTATTATAAGGAAGTTAACTGCCACTTCCCCGATGAACTGTACTAGACCTTTTTTGTTCAGTAGCAAATATTCTTGTTTCAAAATTGTCTGCAATTTTTTTTTCTTGTATAGCCTATCGTCCTTGAAAAAATAATCTTCCCCTACACCTTCTACCAATTATGAAATAGAATATCAGAGCTCCGGAGCATTTTAAAAAAAATATTTCATGGGATGTGGGCTTTGCTGGCTAGGCTGGCATTTTTATTGCCCTTGAGAAGGTGGTGAGCTGCAGCCTTCAGCTGCTGCAGTCCATATGGTGTAGGTACACCCACAGTGCTGTTAGGGAGGGAATTCCAGGAGTTCCAGCCACCGTGAAGGAATGGTGATACATTTCCAAGTCAGGAAGGTGTGTGGCTTGGAGGGGAACTTCCAGGCGGTGGTGTTCCCATGCATCTGCTGCCCTTGTCCTTCTAGATGGTAGAGGTTGTGGTTTTGGAAGGTGCTGTCAAAGGATCCTTGGTGAGTTGTTGCAGTGCACCTTGTAGATGGTACACACTGCTACACTGCTGCAACTGGCATTGGTGTTGGAGGTGGTGGATGGGGTACCAATCAAATAAGCTGCTTGTCCTGGATGGTGTTGAGCTTCTTGTGATGTTGGAGCTGCACTCATCCAATTCCATCACACCCCTGACTTGTGCCTTGTAGTTGGTGGCAATGCTTTGGGGAGCCAGGAGGTGAGTTACTCTCTGCAGAATGCTCAGCCTCCGACCTGCTCTTGTAGCCACTGTATTTATATGGCTAGTCGAGTTCAGTTTGTGGTCAGTGGTAATTCCCAGGATGTTGATAGTGGGGGATTCAGCGATGGTAATGCCGTTGAATATCAAGGGGTGATGGTTGGATTCTTTCTTGTTGGAGATGGTCATTGCCTGGCACTTAAGTGGCAACCTAACTTTTGCACCACACATCAGCCCAAGCCTGAATGTTGCTCAGGTCTTTAACCTTTAACTCTTCAGTATTTTGTCTTAATTGTTTTATTTTGATTTTTGCAACAGATCATTAATGACTGTAATCTTTAATATTGAATTTGCAGGGGAACACTTTGATATAACAGTTTTGGAAATAGGTAATATTTGCTGAGTGAAATTTTTACTCCAGGGAGGCAGGTATTGTGCAAATTTGGCTTTTGGTAAACTTGCGTAAGGTGATTTGTAACTGTAAGCCCCATCGTGTATACAAAAATTCCTGGTTTGCAAATGTGAATCTAATATTTATTCTGAACTGTCTTTGTTTTAAAGTCGCTTCAAGGATAGTATCACAGCTGAGCCTTACCCTCGATTGTGTTCTCACTCGAGGTGCCCATATGTGAATTTTCTAGCAAGGGTGACCAGATAATGATTAGGAACCCTGGTTGCTGGCTTTTACTACTTGCGTTTTCCAACCCAGATGTTTTAAGAGAAATTTTACACCCAACCATTTCTTCAGCTCAGCACTAAGTACAGAATTGAATATTGAACCACAGGTATTCTGGTTAGTACTGGTTTGTAGTTTTCTCCTATTAGGCTATCAAATGAGCTAAGGCATTGTTTCAACATTGGACGATGCAAAATACAATGACAATTTTGACTGAGTCACCAAAATCCTTGAAGTACATGCATAAATTCTGAAACTTTAAAGGATATAACATGTTTGCTGAATTAGATTAATGGAACATTTTTCTTTTCCCTTTGCAGAGCTAATTTGTGTGGATGATGGATTCAGCGCATGATCTACAATATTGAATTAGTATGTGCATATACTTAGAATTGATGGTAAGTCAGATTTGCATATTTGAAGATCCTCTGTGCTGTGGGATTAAGTCAATACTGAATTTGATACACTAGAATTGGAAAACTAAACCTCTTCCTTTCATTAAAGGGCATGACAGGATGAAACGCAACAGACATTTGAGCAGCAGTGACAGTTCAGACAATGAGAGTAAGTAAAATGATATTTAACCCCTTCTACCCATGTGCATTTTTTTTTAACCATTCATAGGACGTGGGTGTTGCTGGGTAGGCCAGCATTTATTGTGCATCCCTAATTGCCCTTGAGAGGATGTTGGTGAGCTGTCTTCTTGAACCACTGTAGCCCATGTGCTGTAGGTACACCCACAGTACTGTTAGGGAGCGAGCTCCAGGATTTTGACCTAGTGACAGTGAAGGAACGGTGATATATTTCCAAGTCAGGATGGTGTGTGGCTTGGAAGGGAACTTCCAGGTGGTGGTGTTCCCATGTATCTGCTACCCTTGTCCTTCTAGATGGTAGTGGTTGAGGTTTTGGAAGGTGCTGTCGAAGGAGCCTTGGTGAATTCCTGCAGTGCGTCTTGTCGATGGCATACACTGCTGCCAGTGTGCATCGGTGGTGGAAGGAGTGAATGTTTGTGGATGGGGTGCCAATCAAGTGAGCTGCTTTGTCCTGGATAGTGTCAAGCTTCTTGAGTGCTGTTGGAGCTGCACAAGTGGAGAGTATTCCATCACACTCTTGACCTCTGCCTTGTAGATGGTGGAAAGGCTATGGGGAGTCAGGAGGTGAGTTACTCGCTGCAGAATTCCTAGCCTCTGACCTGCTCTTGTAGCCACAGTATTTATATGCCAATCCAGTCACGAATGGTGCTAAAGATTGTGCAATCATCAGCGAGCATCCCCACTTCTGACCTTATGGTGGAAGGAAGATCATTGATGAAGCAGCTGAAGATGGTTGGGACTAGGACACTACCCTGCGGAACTCCAGCAGTGATGTCCTGGAACTGAGATGATTGACCTCGAACGACCACAACCATTTTCCTTTGCTAGGTATGACTCCAACCAGTAAGAGTTTTCTCCCTGATCCCCATTGACTTCAGTTTTGCTAGGACTCCCTGATGCCTTGATGTCAAGGCTAGTCACTCACACCTCACTCTGGAGTTCAGCTCTTTTGTCCATGTTTGAACCAAGGCTGTGATGAGGTCAGGAGCTGAGTGACCCTGCTGGAACCCAAACTGAGCATCTGTGAGCAGATTATTGCTAAGCAAGTGCTGCTTGATAGCACTGTTGATGACCCTTTCATCACTTTACTGATGATGGAGAGCAGACTGACGGGGCAGTAATTGGCTGGGTTGGAAGTGTCCTGCTTTTTGTGTACAGGACGTACCCGGAGAATTTTTTACATTGCTGGGTAGATGCCAGTTTTGTAGCTGTACTGGAACAGCTTGGCTAGGGATGCGGAAAGTTCTGGAGCACAAGACTTTAGTACTGTTGCCAGAATATTGTCAGGGCCCGTAGCCTTTGCAGTATCCAGTGCCTTGTGATGCTGTGGCAATCTATTTTTTTTTATTTGCCCAAGATCTCTAGATGTTAACTCTAGAATTGTTATGCCGGAGAAGTGCATGATGTGAGTTGGGATATTAATTTTGATTCTCTTGGAAGTGAATCCTTATTTCAAAGGCTTTAGTTTGGCATAAATTGGCTTTCATGCAAGCAACAGAAGCAATAAAGGTAGTTCTGAAAGTGGAAATGTTACTTTGGGAGATCTCACTTCTCTGAAATTGCAGCAATACAGCTCAGGCAATGTGTTTCAGAGAGTCTCTGTGAACTACCAATTCTTTGAAAAAGACGAAAATTGATCAAAATGTACCAGGAGAGAAAAATATTCGAAGAAGGGAAGCTTTTGCCATGTTGTACTGACAGACCACTGCAGTCTTCCAAACTCAAAACCTGTGATTGAGTTGTCTATGGGCATCGCTCCGGGTGACCTGGGGACACAAGTGAGAAAAGACCATCACTGTCACCAAAGTTTCCTGCAGATGAATTACCTAAGACTATTGAAATGCAAACTCTGCAACATGTGTGAACGCTCATAATATCTGGGATTAACACAGCCCCTGGTCCAGAGGTTTTTTTACATTTGTCCTTGAGGTGCAGCTGATACTTGTGAGACACCATTTATTTCCCATCGTCAGTTCTGATGGAAATATGTCAATCACATAGATTGGACTGGAATCAAAATTATTGCAGACCGGGTAAAGCAGGCTTCCATTGCTGAAGAGCATATATAATAAATGAGGAATTGATTCCCTTAATTTTTATTTGATAAAGTTTCCCAAACTTACCTGTTAGTGTTATTCCTGTTATGAGTATCTTAGATTATTGTATGCACAGATTTTGTACTGGAAGAGTATGGCATTGGTGAAATAATTGTTTGTCTGTATTGTGTTGGTTGCATCAAACTTCTGTAATATTGCTTTTGCAACATGTATCAGTTAGACCTCAAATTGTGTGGTCTCTTGTGTCTTATCCTTGGCTTTGTTATGTTCTTAGTATTGATTATTGTAACTTTCTGCATAGGCCCTTCAACGTCATTGTCCTCCCATTCAAAGTATAGGAGTGACCGGCATGTTTCAGCACGTGGGAAGAAGAAGCCTGCTGAGGTTAGTACTTCATAAGAAAAAAGTTGTTATAAACTCTTAATTTGTAAGGCTAAAAAAAACTGGATTTTCATTGCATGACAAGTAGACCATGAGCTTTTTGAAAAAACCCCTAGCAATCTCTTACTCGAGGAAGGAAAAATTGCAGGAAAGGTACATGCTATCCCTGCACCCCTGGGAGATTAATTTTTCAAGCACAAGCTCCAGTAAACGTAGAATATTTATTTTTCCTCACCTGAAGTCTTCTAGAGTTTGCGGAATTTTTTGTTTCATAACCAAAAAGCCAGATATTTAAAGGTGATCTATAATTTTCTTTGTAAAGAAAATTCTAAATTGGGTAAGTGTCCTGCTGAGAACCCAGTGTATAAACAATTGATCCCAGTGATTCCTATTTGAAGTGGGGGCGGACTGCAGGTTCACAAGAATGGCACCATGACTTAGTGGATTGAATTGTGAGCTTGTCATAAACCTGGCTTGAATTCCATTGAGTATAGGAGATTTGATTGCGATCTTATTTGAGGTGTTTAAAATGCTATAAAGATTTAATTGAGTAGATGCAGAAAAAACTGTTTCCTCTGGTGTGGGAAATCAAGAACAAGGAGGCATAATCTTAAAATTAGAACCAAGCCATTCAGCAGCACAATCAGGAAACATTTTTTTTCCCCCCCGCCTACAGCGCAGTAAAATTTTGGAGCATTCTTCCACCCGCTTCCTCTTCATCTCATGCTCCCCAAAAAGTCTGAGATTACTAGGACAATTTGAGCTATCAAGATTGAGAGAGGTTTTGTTAGCTAAGGGTATATACAGGGTTAAGGGACATAGGTGGAAAAATAAGAGTTCAGTTATAGATCAGCAATGATCTAATTTAATGGCAGAACAGGCCTCAGGGGCTGAATGACCTTCTCCCTTTTCCAACTGCATCACTGTTTTACAGGGAGAGTGGACTCATTTGCACCTAAACCGTAATATTCTGGACAGTGTACTTCAGCTGTGTTTATTTGCAAATATAAACTAGATAGAATTGAATTCAAATAATTGAGATCTCCTTAAAGTTCATCAGACTGGCTTTCTCTTGTGTTACTCTTACTGGAGAATTAAAAGTTAGGACAAATCAAAGATTAGTGAATGAAATTACCCATCAGGTTTCTTAATCCGAATCTGATGTTGGCATAGTCAACATTAGACACCTTCAGAAAACTGAACATGTCATTGAGCATTTAAAAGTGTATTGGCAAAGGGTCTCCGTTTTTTCTCATGCTTTTTAGGAAAAAGATAAAGGTTATGTGCATATTATCTTCCTTCCGCTCTTATGTTCTCCTTGGTTGAGATGGTGGGCGATCTATCCCAATAAGCCTCTGCTTATTTTGCTATATATTTAATCACTGGATAGTGCACAAGAGCTACCTTGGATGACACACTCTTGTCGACTAGCCACGCGCGGAACTATGGATTTGAACCAGATTCCTGCCATGGCGTAGCACAGTGCATTACCGCCTTGTGGCAACCTCTTTTAATGTTCACTTAAATATTTAGATTTGCTTTTATAGGTATTCAGGAAGGATCTCATCAGTGCCATGAAGATTCCAGACTCCCACCATGTGAACCAGGATGAATACTATCTCTTGGCTGATCAGTGGAAGCAAGAGTGGGAGAAAGGAGTTCAGGTTCCAGCCAGCCCAGAAACAATTCCAGATCCATCTGTTAGGTAACAGTTGTTTTTCAAGAGGAATATTCTGTTCTTTCCATTAATTGTTACAGGTGACTGGCACCTACAAATACAGTTTTGTGTTAGAATTGAGTGGACATTGCATATTGGTGTCCTCCTGTTGGTTTCTTGGTAAAGTTAATCCTATTCACCAAGAAGTTGTTTTGTTCATAGCAAGGCACCAGCATAACGGTAAATAAGCCTATAAGTCAGGAAATGTATGTGGCAGAAGAATATCTGAAGTGGAAAAATAAGATGTGAGTTAGAAATGTTAACTATGACACTCTGAAGTTTAGGCCTAAAACAGTAACGGGTACTTGTCAGAGGAGTTACATTGGGTGGTAGGAAGTACTGAGTGGTGTGTCCCATCGATCATTATTGGACCAGTTATTTCCAACTTATAATTTGAACTCAAACCCAAAGCAACTTGATAAATTAGCAGTTGAAAGCAAACTAGTATGAACAGTGAATTTGAAAGTGAGGAATTGGAGAATGACCTGGATTTACAAACTATGCAAGTAGGCAGAGCAATGGCAAATGAACTCTAATATAGACAAATGTAAATCACTGTACCAAGTAAGGCAAAATGGACAAAACAGGTACTCGGTCAGTGGTGTTGAAATAGCGATGGATGAACTTGGTGGGGGTGTGGGGGAATACCAAAGAGTCTTAATGGATTTGACACTCAGTCCTGCAGAGCAGCATTCAAAAAACCTAGTATAATAGTGAACGATTTAAGCTAAACAGCAGGATACAAATCAGAAAAAGTTGTGAACAAAGTGCAGAGTGCTCTGGTCAGCTCACACCTTGAGTACTGCCTGTTTTTGATCATCAAGTTGTAAGGGAGGCATTCAAGCCCTGGAGGCAGTGCAAGTGTGAAGCACCGGGCTGATTTCTAGTCTTGTCTCTGATGAGCAAAGATTGGAAAAAAATTGGACCTTTTTGCCTTGAAAGGAGAAGTCCAAGAGGTGAGAGATGTATATGATATTGTAAATCTATAGAAAAAAAACAAATTTATCAAGTTGCTTTAAGTTAAATTGCAAGAGTAAGACAGGGAAGTATTTGATTGTGCACTTGCGATGCCATGGCATACAAGGCTATGGGCCTAGTGCTGGAAAATGGGATTAGAATAGTTAGGTACTTGTTTGACTGGCGCAGACTCAATGGGCCGAAGGGCCTTTTTCTGTGCTGTAGACCTCTATGAATCTCAGCATCAAAGTAGTAGAAAGCAAATTTAGGACTGGCCTCAGGAGAAATTGTTTTTCACAAAATGAGCAATACATGAAATAGAATCCTGGCTACAATAGTGGAGACAAAAACCCTGGAATCGTTTTAAGATAGACTTAAGGGTTCATTCCAGCTAGGTGAGCTAAGATGGGCCTAATGGCCTTTTGCATCTATAATTATTCTGTAAAGTGAGTGAATGTGTTCTGACAGCTAAAGCTGAAGGTTTGAATAGATTTCTCAACTTTTTACAGCACAACAATGTAATATGCCGTCTGAAGAGGGAAATTATAATTTAAAATTCTTGTTTATAATGTAACGCTCTGCTTCTCCAACCCTACGTAAATTCCATAGTTCTGTTTCTGACTGTTCCTCTGTAGCCATGAATAATGATCTCTTTCTTAACTAATACTGCTTCCCTGATAGCAAAGAGGGCACAGATTCAAAAACTTGAAATTTATTTTTATGGAAAGGAATATTTCATTATAGTTTGTAAATGTTGTTAATTTATACCTATTTGTTTGTGACACTTCATACATTGGAATAGCAACTTTCTACTGAGTGAAAAGAAATTCTGTAAACATTTTTGCCTACATAAATCCATTATTCACACTCCTACTATCCCACACAGACCAGGAAGGTCCCAGGTTCAATCTATGGCCTATGCTTAATTAGGAGATTGGATCTGAACTTTAGTAGGGTAAAATAAGTAGTCTCAGTACCACTGGGTTTGAAAGGGGAAATTAGGCTTTGATTCAAAGAATGCAAGAAGACTTTCACACTCTTGTCTAATGAAATGTTTTGCTGTAAAGTTAAGCTTGTTTGGGATTACTTGCACTGAATTGGTTCTATTCCTGTGTTTGATTTTTATGTTTGGCTGTTTTAGGGTTATTGTGGAAAAGGTAAAGGAGACTTTGTTCACTAAACCACGGAAGTATATCCGCTGCTCTACCACTGAACCCTCAGACCCTGGATATCTTAACATCCTGGAACTGGCAGATACTGTGTGCCGTTATGACTTGGATGATGTGGACATTTACTGGTTACATGCGGCAAATGAAGAACTGAGAGAAATGGGTAAGCCTAAGTTTATCCGGTATAATGTGCATTTATTTACTACAGTGGATGCAATCATCTCTCTTTGTTAACTTTCATTCTGGGGTTTCACTTGAATGTTTCTTGGCAAATAAAGGGCAGGATTTTACCGTCGGCGAGCGGGGGTGGGGCCCGCTCGCTGTCGCGGGATGATGTCACCCTGCTCCATTTAAATTTTCAAGAAGGCGGGAGTGCAGCAAAATCAGCTGCAGGCCTGCCTACCTGACAATGGCCAATTGAGGCTATTGACAGGATCAGCTAAGCAATTAAGGGACCTGCCCGTCCAACCTTAAGGTTGGCGGGCAGGCCAGGAGCCCTGGCGGCAACTAGAAAAAACATGAAACCTTATCCAGCGGCGGGATGAGGTTTCATGTAGGGTTTTAAAAATTTTAATAAAGTTGTTATGGAAATTATGAACATGTCCCAACTCATGTGACATTGGCACATGAGGGGACATGTAAGGGAATTTTATTTTCTATTTTTAATATTGTTGAAAGTAGAGCCGATCTCCTTAAGGCAGCACTTAACCTCGGAGATGAGGGTGCTCTTTCGTGTGCGTGAGCGAAAGAGCGCACTCTTGATTTTAGGGATTCCCCCTGGCCTGCTGGGCGGGCCTTAATTGGCCAGCCCACGTAAAATGGCGCCGCGTCTCCAATCAGGGGTGCCGATCGGAAGCATGCCCACATGCGCCAGGCCATCAACTTCCCCCCCAACAGGATAAAAGAGTGTGAGGAAAGCGGCGGAGACACAGGATAAAATTGAATGAGGAGAGCGGCGGAGACACAGGATAAAAGAGCGCGAGGAGAGCAGCGGAGACACAGGATAAAAGAGCGCGAGGAGAGCTGCAGAGACACAGGATAAAAGAGAACGAGGAGAGCAGTGGAGACACAGGATAAAAGAGCACGAGGAGAGCGGAGACACAGGATAAAAGAGCGCAAAGAGAGCAGCGGAGATGCAGGATAAAAGAGGGGGAGGAGAGCGGCGGAGACACAGGATAAAATTGAATGAGGAGAGCGGCGGAGACACAGGATAAAAGAGCGCAAGGAGAGCAGCGGAGATGCAGGATAAAAGAGGGGGAGGAGAGCGGCGGAGACACAGGATAAAATTGAATGAGGAGAGCGGCAGGGACACAGGATAAAAGAGCGTGAGGAGCGAGGTAGTGACACAGGATAAAAGAGCGCGAGGAGAGCGGCGGAGATGCAGGATAAAAGAGCGCGAGGAGAGCGGCAGAGATGCAGGATGAAAGAACGCAAGGAGAGCGGCAGAGACGCAGGATAAAAGAACGCAAGGAGAGCGGCAGAGACGCAGGATAAAAGAACGCAAGGAGAGCGGCAGAGACGCAGGATAAAAGAACGCAAGGAGAGCGGCAGAGACGCAGGATAAAAGAACGCAAGGAGAGCGGCAGAGACACAGGATAAAATTGAATGAGGAGAGCGGCGGAGACACAGGATAAAAGAGCGCGAGGAGAACGGCGGAGACACAGGATAAAAGAGCGCGAGGAGAGCGGTGGAGACACAGGTTAAAAGAGCGCGAGGAGAGAGGCGGAGACACAGGATAAAAGAGCGGCGGAGACGGGATAAAAGAGCGCGAGGAGAGCAGTGGAGACACAGGATAAAAGAGCGCAAGAAGAGCGGCGGAGACACAGGATAAAAGAGAGGGGAGAGCGGCAGGGACACAGGATAAAAGAACGCGTGGAGAGCGGCAGAGACACAGGGTAAAAGGGGGGGGCGCGGCAGGGACACAGGATAAAAGAGCTCAAGGAGAGCGGCGAAGACACAGGATAAACGTGAATGAGGAGAGCGGCGGAGACACAGGATAAAAGTGAAAAACTGACGTCACAGGAAAGCTGTGACCTGATTGGTCAGTAGGAAACCTGCACCAAATTTGAAAAAAAAAACACTGACAAGCTAATTAATAAATTAACTATCTAAGTCGAGATGGCTGGGCAGGTGATGTGCTGTAGTTGTATGATGTGGGAGCTGGCAGATCCCATTGCGAGCCGCAGTGACCACATCTGCAGCAAGTGTTGGTTGCTGGAGGAACTCCGGCTCAGAATTGATGAGCTGGAGTCCGAGCTCCAGACACTGCGGCACATCCCGGAGGGGGAGAGTTACCTGGACGCTTTGTTTCAGGAGGCGATCACACCTGGTAAATTAAGTACCTCAAATTCGGTCAGTGGTCGGGGTCAGCAGGGTGTTACTGCAAGTGAGGCAGGTAGAGGGATCCTGTGTTCAGGAACAGAGGAGCCTCAGCTCTTGACCTTGTCCAACAGGTACAATGTACTTGCTCCCTGTGTGGATGAGGAACAGGGCTGTAGGGAGGATGAGCCAATTGACCACGGCACCATGGCACAGGAGGCCATTCAAGAGGGGGGAACAAAAAGACAAGTGGTAGTTGTAGGGGATTCTATAATTAGGGAAATTGATAGCATCCTTTGCAAGCAGGATCGAGAGTCCCGCATGGTATGTTGCCTGCCTGGTGCCAGGGTAAGAGAAATCTCTGACCGGCTTGAATTGATATTGGAGAGGGAGGGGGAGGATCCAGTTGTTGTGGTCCACATCGGGACAAATAACATAGGTAAGACTAGGAAAGAGGACCTGTTTGGGGATTATCAGGAACTAGGAACTAAATTAAAGAACAGGTCCTCAAGGGTTATAATCTCCGGATTACTACCCGAGCCATGTGCAAATTGGCATAGGGACGCGAGAATAAGGGAAGTAAACACGTGGCTAAAGGAGTGGTGCGGGAAAGAGGGGTTCCATTTCGTGGGGCACTGGCATCGGTATTGGAACAGGTGGGATCTGTACCGTTGGGACAGTCTCCACCTGAACTGATCTGGGACCAATGTTCTAGCGAAAAGGGTAAATAGGGTGGTCAACAGGACTTTAAACTAGAAAGTGGGGGGGAAAGGGAAGGGCAAAACTCCAAGAAGTATGACTAATGGGAAACAAAGCAGCAAGTTAGCGTATGGGGGTGTGGACTCAACTTCATGGAAAATTATGAAAAAACTGAAAAGGGAGGAGAGCCCAGAAGAAGCTATTAAAGTCTCCAGAACACAAAATAGGACAGAGTATTTGGAAATGGCTAGGAATATAACTTCAAGCACATCACATACAGCGACGACAATGAGAAGGGGGACGGGAAATACAGGACTGAAGGTGTTGTATCTGAATGCACGCAGTATACGAAATAAGGTAAATGAGTTTGTGGCGCAGATTGAAATTGGCAGGTATGATGTGGTGGGCGTTGCAGAGATTTGGCTGCAGGGGGATCAGGACTGGGAGCTAAATATCCAAGGATATACATCCTATCGAAAAGATAGGCAGGTTGGTAGAGGGGGTGGTGGGGTTGCTTTGTCAGTAAGAAATGAAATTAAATCGATAGCAAGAAACGACGTAGGGTCAGATGATGTAGAATCTGTGTAGGTAGAGTTGAGGAACCGCAAAAGTAAAAAAACCATAATGGGAGTTATGTACAGGCCTCCGAACAGTAGTCAGGATGTGGGGCACAAGATACACCAGGAGATAGGAAAGGCGTGTAAGAAAGGCAAGGTTACAGTGATCATGGGGGATTTCAATATGCAGGTAGACTGGGAAAATCAGGTTGGTCGTGGATCCCAAGAAAAGGAATTTGTGGAATGGCTTTTTGGAGCAGCTTGTGGCGGAGCCCACTAGGGAACAGGCAATTCTAGATTTAGCGATGTGTAATGAGGCAGATTTGATAAGGGAGCTTAAGGTGAAGGAGCCCTTAGGAGGAAGTGACCATAATATGATAGAATTTACGCTGCAATTTGAGAGGAAAAAGCTGGAATCAGATGTAATGGTATTACAGTTGAATAAAGGTAACAACAGAGGCATGAGGGAGGAGCTGGCCAGAATTGACTGGAAGATGAGCCTAGCAGGAAAGACATTGGAACAGCAATGGCAGGAGTTTCTGGGAGTAATTTGGGAGATACAGCAAAAATTTATCCCTAGGAAGAAGAAGCATACTAAAGGGAGGACGAGGCAACCATGGCTGACAAGGGAAGTCAAGGACAGCATAAAAGCTAAAGAGAAAGCATACAATGCGGCGAAGAGCAGTGGGAAGCCAGGGGATTGGGAAGCCTACAAAGACCAACAGAGGACAACTAAAAAAGAAATAAGGAGGGAGAAGATTAAATATGAGGATAAACTAACCAGTAATATAAAAGAAGATTGCAAGAGTTTTTTTTAAATATATAAAGGGTAAGAGAGAGGCAAGTGGACATTGGGCCGCTGGAAAATGACGCTGGAGAAGTAATAATGAGGCACAAAGAAACGGTGGAGGAACTGAATAGGTACTTTGCGTCAGTCTTCACGGTGGAAGACACGAGTAACATCCCTAAAATTTAAGAGTTGGGGGGCAGAGGTGAGTATGGTGGCCATTACCAAGGAGAAGGTGCTAGGAAAACTGAAAGGTCTGAAGGTGGATAAATCACCTGGACCAGATGGATTACACCCCAGAGTTCTGAAGGAGATAGCTGAAGAGATAGTGGAGGCGTTAGTGGTGATCTTTCAGGAATCACTGAAGTCAGGGAGGGTCCCAGAGGACTGGAAAATAGCTAATGTAACCCCCCCTGTTTAAGAAGGGAGTGAGGCAAAAGGCGGGAAATTACAGGCCGATTAGCCTGACCTCGGTCGTTGGTAAGATTTTAGAGTCCATTATTAAGGATGAGATTTCACAATACTTAGAAGTGCATGGTAAAATAGGGCAAAGTCAGCATAGTTTCATCAAGAGGAGGTCATGCCTGACAAATCTGTTAGAATTCTTTGAGGAGGTAACGAGTAGGTTAGACAAAGGACAACCAATGGATGTTATCTACTTGGACTTCCAGAAGGCCTTTGACAAGGTGCCGCACAGGAGGCTGCTCAGTAAGATAAGAGCCCATGGTGTTAGAGGCAAGGTACAAGCATGGATAGAAGATTGGCTGTCTGGCAGGAGGCAGAGAGTGGGGATAAGGGGGTCCTTCTCAGGATGGCGGCCGGTGACTAGTGGAGATCTGCAGGGGTCAGTGTTGGGACCACAACTTTTCACTTTATACATTAATGATCTAGATGAAGGAACTGAGGGCATTCTGGCTAAGTTTGCAGATGATACAAAGATAGGTGGAGGGACAGGTAGTATTGAGGAGGCAGGGAGGCTGCAGAAGGATTTGGACAGGTTAGGAGAATGGGCAAAGAAGTGGCAGATGGAATACAACGTTGGGAAATGTGAGGTCATGCACTTTGGTAGGAAGAATAGAGACATAGACTATTTTCTAAAAGGGGAGAGAATTCAGAAATCTGGAGCGCAAAGGGGCTTGGGAGCCCTAGTCCAGGATTCTCTTAAGGTTAACTTGCAGGTTGAGTCGGTAGTTAGGAAGGCAAATGCAATGTTGGCATTTATTTTGAGAGGACTAGAATATCAAAGCAGGGATGTGCTGCTGAGGCTTTATAAGGCTCTGGTGAGACCACATTTAGAATATTATGAGCAATTTCGGGCCCCGTATCTCAGGAAGGATGTGCTGGCCCTGGAGAGGGTCCAGAGGAGGTTCACGAGAACGATCCCAGGAATGAAAGGCTTAACATATGAGGAACTTTTGAGGACTCTGGGTCTATACTCGATGGAGTTTAGAAGGATGAGGGGGGATCTGATTGAAACTTACAGAATACTGAAAGGCCTGGATAGAGTGGACGTGTGGAAGATGTTTCCATTAGTAGGAGAGACTCGGACCCGAGGGCATGGCCTCAGAGTAAAGGGAAGACCTTTTAGAACAGAGATGAGGAGAAACTTCTTTAGCCAAAGAGTGGTGAATCTATGGAATTCATTGCCACAGAAAGCTGTGGAGGCCAGGTCATTGAGTGTAATTAAGACGGAGATAGATAGGTTCTTGATTGGTAAGGGGATCAAAGGTTACGGGGAGAAGGCGGGAGAATGGGGTTGAGAAACTTATCAGCCATGATTGAATGGCGGAGCAGACTCGAGGGGCCGAATGCTCTAATTTCTGCTCCTATATCTTATGGTCTTATGGTCAACGTGGGGGTAAATTCTGCCCAAAGTGTTTGAGAATTCAAAGCACTTATTGTTCCGAATTGCGAGGTTGCAGGGTATGGTAGATTTAAAACAGAGGAAATGTCTTGCATCTCATTTTCTATATGGGATGTTAAATACTAAATTTTTATTCGATGTCATTTTATCATATGCCTGCTGCTCATGGTAATGGAGGACATAAATGATGGATTAAGTAGTACTGTTCTGTTTTTTCCCTTTCAGCGCTAATCTTCTACAGAGAAATGTGACATTTCTTTTTCATTTTAAGATTTGGGCTTGGTTTTCTTATGTATAATAGGAAAGTTAGAGAATAATATTAGATGGAGAAATTTAAGAAAATATTTTTCCTCCATGAGCTGCAATCTTTAACTTGGGTCAGGGAACCAATAAGCTGTAATTTTCCCCCCAAAATAATCAATGTAATTTAATTTATCTGCTTGTGCAGAAAGACTTTAGTGATTTGTGGGCTGCTGCAAAATGGCGCATCAGGTGAGCAACCGTTTTTGCAATATCGAAGCATTGGTCTCACCAAACTGATTTGTGCCGTCACTAAACCTGCCTATTTCCATCTCCATAACATCACCTGACTTCGCCCCTGTCTCAGCTCATCTGCTGAAACCCTCATTCATGCCTTCATTATATCTAGACTCGACTATTCCAACACATTCCTGGCTAGACTCCCACATTCCATCCTCTGTAAACTTGAGGATATCCAGTGGCCTGCTGTCCATGCTTTAACTTGCACCCCAGTCCCTTTCCCAGTTTCCCTATAACCCTTGAGCTCGCTGACCTACGTTGGCTCCCTGCCAAGCAATGGTTTGATTTTAAAATTCTCACACTTGTTTTAAAATCCCTCCATTGCCTTGATCTTCCCTAAGTCTACAGCTCCACAATCTCCTGAGAATTCTGTCGTCTTGTACAATCCTGATTTTAATTGCATCAAAGTTCCCTATATCCTAAGCTCTGGAATACCCTCCCTACACCTCTTCGCCTCGCTGACTCACTCTTCTCCCTTTAAGACCCTCCTTAAAATCTACCTCTTTGACCAAGCGTTTGGTCATCTGACCTCATATCTCGGTGTTGTATTTTGTTTTATAATGCTCCTGCAAAACGCCTTGGGTTGTTTTGTGACATTAAAGGCACCATACAAAAGTTGTTTTATCTGTGCATCCAATATAGAATTGGAGGACTTCAGAGCATATTAAATCCTTAAGAGGAGCAATGTCTTAAAGTGGTTTCCCGTTGTTTGATGATCGGTAATCATGAAGATTCATTTGATAATATTAAAAGCAAGTTTTTTTTCTTAAAATTGTCTCCATTAGGATGTGGTTTGATTCATGAATGCACTATGGAGAAAATTATAGAAGCACTGGAGCGTCACTGCTATGAAAACATGAACCATGCCATAGAAACTGAGGAAGGGCTTGGAATTGAGTATGATGAAGATGTTATTTGTGACGTATGCCGCTCCCCTGATAGTGAAGAGGGCAATGAGATGGTCTTCTGTGATCGGTGTAATATCTGTGTCCATCAAGTAAGTTAAAATAATACCTATTCAAAAATGGATGGTCGAACCCCAGAAGATTCTCTGGGGGCCTCCAATCAATCCCAACGCAAGGACCCCATGGGAATTGCCTGGGAAGCTTCAACCTCGGAAGGGCATTTCCTCTGTGTCTGGAACCCTCCAAAACTCTTTGAGTTAAAGTCGGAGACTTTGGTTGGTTCCGACTCACCAGAATAGTTATCCAGGAAAAGTTAGAAGGATTTAAAACCAGTTCTAAATCCTGGGTGAACTATACTACTGATCTCCCGCCACTCCTAACTCCCCACTGGACCCCCTGACCCCCTCTGACCACATCCCAACATCTAGACAGTTTGGCTTCCCCTGACGCTCCTGCACTACAAAGGAAGGTTCTACACTCCACGTTTCTGAGGGTACCTGGTTTGGAAGCACAGGCAAGAAATGAGCTCTGGTGCAAGATAAGTAAATAGGAGCAGAGTGGCAATCCGTCATCTAATCTTTATTGCAAAATGGAGGCCTTCGTTCTAAACACTACTTGGTTGGGTCATTGTAGTACATTTCTACATTACGGTGAAAACCATCTAAGGTATTTAACTTTTAACCTATACAAATGTAGTGGGTACTGATGACTTTCTGTTTCGTCTCTGTTAGCTAAGTAACATTGATCACGTGGTCAGCAGGTGTTGATGAGATTATATTCCAGAATGAACAAACAAAACATCACAGTTTCATACCAAAGTGACCAGTGGAGTGGGTGCAGAGATATTGTGGGTGGGGGGGTGTTGGGCAGGGAAGCTCTGACCGTTTAAGTAAGTCAAATAAAACACAATTATTTAAAAGTTTGTATTTTAACTGCAGAATCCTGGGGAAGGATTTGTAAAAGTAGATAAAAGCAAAATTCTGCGGCTGCTGGAAATCTGAAACAGAATCAGAAATTGCTGGAAAAACTCAGCAGGCCCAGCAGCATCTGTGGAGAGAGAAACAGAGTTAACGTTTCAAGTCCGAAAGGGCCTGCTGAGTTTTTCCAGCAATTTCTGATTCTGTAAATGTGTATATGTTTTCCCAAAAATTAATTCTTGGGATGCAGGCATCACTGGCAAGACCAGTTCTTAATACATACAAACATATGTATTAGGAACAGGCGTAGGCCACTCAGCCCCTTGAACCTGGTCTGCCATTCAATAAGATCAGGGCTGATCTGAATGTAATCTCAACCCCACATACCTGCCAACCCCGATAACCTTTCACCACTAACTACCCCCCCCCCCCCAATCAAGGATCTCTATTTATTGTACTTTCCCAGATTTCCTAATGGCATTAGGGGGAACTATTAATGTGGGATTTGACGTGAGTTGTGGGCTAGATCCTGAAAGACATTAATGAACAAGTTGGGTCTTTACAACAATCTGGCCCACAAATTATATTTTATTGAACACAATTTTAAATCTGATAGGAATTGCATATTTAACTGCTAGGTTGCTGGTCCAATACCAAAAACCCAAGGCTACCATACGCACCGTAATGAAACAAAAAAATACACTAGAAGTACCAGTGTACCCAATAGTGTCTGTAAATGAAAAGGCTGGACTATCATTTTCTCCAAACTGGAAAATACAAATGTATATTTAATGGGTGAATAAAGAAAACTGGAAGGAACCAAATCATGGCTGAATGCATAGTATCTTTGGCTTAATTGCCTGAAAATCCAGGTTGTGTGGGAGGACAGATCATTTTCCTGGGGCTTAAATTTGGGATGGATTCTCGATCCGTCAGAATCTGTCCAACAGTGCCATGTTAAAAATTTTGACAAGTGATTGCTGGTTGAAGAACTGCTAGCCCTCTGACTTGCACAGCCATGCAAATATTTAATTTATAATCGGCAGATGTTCCCATCCTAAACTTTTCATTCCTGTCCTACGGATTCTATAATGAATGCCTGCACATGGTAGACGTTCTTCCAGGATCTTTTGATATATACGCAGATCATTTTTTAAAGGGAAACTGCAGAAGTTGATAACATAGAAAATTATTTTAACTGGAACTTGAAGGAACAATGAGGCGTGACAATAGAAACTTAATGGTGAAATTTTTAAATTGAGGCTGCAGGAACTGAGAAATTTGAGGATTCACATATCCAAAATGTGACAGGCCAAGGCATTAAAACTGCTAAAATATATGCTGAACTTTTCAAGGAGAGGCATGCAGAAGTTTTTAATGCCCATTCCTAATTACCCTGGGGCAGTATGATGCAACTAAGTGGTGTTATTCAAAACTTCACTTCAAAGAGCAATTTAAGAAGCAATAACATTGATGTGGGACTGGAGGCACACATTTGCAGACCAGTTAAGGATGGCAGATTTCCTTCCCTAATTTGAACCGGTTGGGTTTTTACGACAGTCTGATCCCTTCTGGTGACTTAGTCCAGATTTTTTGTCTATAGAATTCAAATTCTCAAACTGCCGTTGTTCCTGGAATTGTTACAGATCTCTGGATTACTAGCTTAGTAGCATAATAGTATTAGTGTACCCATATGCTTTTTCTGGTTAACTGAAAATAGAAAAATGAGTCAGATGTTAATTGCTGAGTATTTCAAAATAGAAAAACAGAATTGAGCTGGATTTCAGCTAACTCGAGGCTAGTGGCTCAGAAAGCTCTTCCTTGCATTTGATTAGATTTATGATTAATAATAGTTTCTTTCAACATTGTAATCTGTGAACATGCAGAGGGAGTCTGGACTTTGCCTGGAGATGTTAGCATTCTGTAATTGTGTTCAATAAATCAAATTGTCACCTTTACAGTTCCTTTGCTGACAAATTTAAATTTTACTTCGGTGAAGTGAACAGTAGCGGAACCAATAGAATTGCCAGTGCAATACTAATGAGATCAAACCATTGAAGAATTCTATAACTTTCATTTCTGACCCTGTAAACTTTCATCTAACAGCATCTTAACGGAGTTTACTGAGACCTTAAAATGTTTACCCTTACCATTTTCTAACTAGTGTCGATATGAGTAACAATTTTTAAAATGGGATTATAGTGCTGTACATTTGCTGAATGAGTTAATCAGCCTGCATGAAGTCCCAATTCCCAGCTCTGGCAAACTTGTTAACAGTGAGATGGCAAGAAGGTATCACTTAAAATACCTGGGGAGCTACGCTCACCATTTTTTCTTGATAGCTGCTATCCATTGCTATCCCTGTCTTAAGCATCAAAAGGATGGTGGAGACCCACACCTTGTACAGCTATCAGCTGCAGCCTTGGGACCACGAAATGTTGGGCAGCAGGCTGTTGCTTACCCTACATCTTTTTTATCAGTCTCAAATTCCCAAAGAGTTAGATTTATATTTAATATGGTATGTTTGAATCAATTGAAGTGAAGGGTTTGGGTAATATTTACAATGTTCGGTAGGGACCTGGGGATTGGACCTGTATTTTTAAATGATGGTTAGTTTTAGTAAACTTTCAATGTATGTAAGCTCCTATCACTTCCATCTTTGGACCATTACTAATAGTAAAACTTAACTTTTATTTCAAACGGTTGAATTGAAGCCCAAAGCTGCAGGGCTAGTGTGTGTCTCTTCACTTTAGAGAGACAGGTTTGAATTACAGACTAATCTGGCATTTGAATTCCATTAACAGTGTGCATACATATAGCACCTTTTAAAGTAGTGAAATGTCCCAAAGTGCTTCATGGGAGCATTATCGAACAAAACTTGATACGGAGTCACAAATAAGATATTGAGACAGATGACCATAAGCTTCATCACAAGAGTAGGCTTTAAAGAGCACCTTACAGATGGAGAGAGAGAGAAGTAAAGAGAAAGAAGTTTAAGGAGAGAATTCCAGAACTTAGTGCTTCCGCAGCTGAAAGCATGTCTGTCACTGATGAAGTGATTAAAATAGTGGTTGCACAAGAGGCCAGATTTGAAGGTACATGGATATTGCGGAGGGCTATAGGGCTGATGGAAATAGGGCGGGCAGAGGCTATGGACTGATTTGAAGATAAGGATGAGAATTATTGGAAGGTGAGGTGTTGCCAGATGACAACCATTGTAGGTCAGAGTTATTTAATGATCATGTACCAAGTAGGTGAAAGCCAAGTGCATCTGCTCATCTTGGCCTTGAGTGAGCGAGCCCTACACTGATGTCTTTTTTATTCATTCAGGGGATATGAGCTTCACTGGCAAGGCCAACACTTATTACCCAATCCTAATTGCCCTTGAGTGGTGAGGTGCCTTCTTCAACCTCTGCAGTCCATGTATAGGTACACCCAAAATGCGGTTAGGGAGAGAGGGAGTTCCAGGATTTTGACCCAGTGACAGTGAAGGGGAATGGTGATATAGTTCCAAGTCTGGATGCTGTGTGGTTTAGAGGGGAAGTTGGGAGGGACTGCTGCCCTGTCCTTCTAAGTGGTAAAGATCGCAGGTTTAGAAGGTGCTATAAAAGAGCCTTGGTGAGTTGCTGCAGTGCATCTTATAAATGATCAGCAGCACTGCCACTGTGTGCCAGGGGCAGAAGGAGTGAATGTTGAAGGAATGAGGTATTGATCAAGCAGGCTTCTTTGTCTTGCTACATTCATGTCTGCACTTTTTTTTTTGGAAGGTGAGGACTGACTATGGTGTGCTATATATTTGAGAAATACAAATGATTTTTTATAACTTTCACATCAACTGTTGATGTGGGATCCAACTCATGAAAGTCATAAATATGAGTATTATTGCTTATTTGTTAGTCGAATTTTGTTGACTAATATGTTTTCTGCCAAATTTCTTTTACACTCAGGCATGCTATGGGATTCTGAAAGTGCCTGAAGGTAGCTGGTTGTGTCGCACTTGTGTACTTGGAATTTATCCTCAGTGTCTTCTGTGCCCAAAGCAAGGCGGAGCAATGAAAGCTACACGCGCTGGGACCAAGTGGGCACATGTCAGCTGTGCCTTGTGGATACCTGAGGTAAAAAGTGACTTTATGGAATTATTTTAGCAGAAATCTCTGTCTACATCCTTATTGTCACTTCTTTTTCCTCCTAGTGTACTTACACATCTGAATTCTGGTAAAGTTAAAAGCTCTACATGCATTATTTAAAATCCTTCATTAAAATATTGGCTTGACGTGAAAATAAATCCCTTTTTAATATATTTTTTAAAAATAAAAAATAATTCAAGATGCCAACTGTTTTGGGATCCGATCCTATCAGTCTTGTCCTGGGACAAGAAATGACATTCTTGGATGTTATTGTAAGAGCTATACCTGTATTTCTAGTTAGGAAATTGTTAACCAGAAACATTGGGTTAGCAGAGCTTGTGTGGTCAAGAAGCAAAATAAATCCCAGATGATTTTTTAAAAACTAGTGAAGTAATATGACTTGTTTCATGGTAGAATTTTCTTACTCCTTCTGAGTGGAGTTTATCCTATGTCCAAGACATGGCAGAAAAATAGTGTTCTCATTTTTAATTCTGAGTTGGTCTCCCATACCACCCTTCTCAATGACACAATTTATTTTAATAAGCCGCTGTTGCTGCTGCACCTTGGTTGTCTTGTCAGGGGGTTGATTCAATATTAGGAAAAGTACGAAAAAGTACGCACCCACTGTGCCACCTCTCCTCCATGCTGATTTTCCTGGCACTGCTGCCCCTGGCCAGGGTCACAAATCAACAGTGCAGCGGTGGGCTCGTTCATAATCCAGTGAATGACATTTTGGGAAATGTGATTATTTCCTATTTAATTCTGCATAAAGATTTAATTGATGTTGCACAAATTCTGAGTGCCCATGTTGGGCCTATGTGTATAATCAGGTAGATTACTTCAGTTGTCACTTCCTGTCTGTGTGTACTGAATTTTTACTTGTCAGCCATGGTTAAGCCGGTAGCATTCTTATATGAGTCACAAGGTTCCTGGTTTGAGTCCCACTACAGGGCTTGAGCACAAAAATCAAGGCTGACACTCCAGTGCTGCACTGTCAGAGGTGCTGTCTTTCGGATGATGTGAACTGAGACCCCATCTGCCTGCTCGGGTGGATGCAAAAGATCTCATGACACTATTTTGAAGAAATGGGAAGTTATCCCTGGTGTCCTGGCCAATATTTTATTCCTCAGTCAACATCACAAAATCAGTTCATTAACACATTGCTGTTTGTGGGAGTTTGCTGTGTGCAAATTGACTGCCACTTTTCCTAAATCACAACAGTGACTACACTTCAAAAAATACTCCTTTGGCTGTAAAGTTCTTTGAGATGTCCAGTGGTCATGAAAAGTGCTATATAAATGCAAGTCTGACTTTCTTTTGCTGCTGATTTAATAAAATTGAAGTAGAAGTTACTTATTGTTTCACTTGGTCCTTCTTTGATTTTGGGAGACGATTGTGCTTGATGCCTCTGTTAAATGCAGTCAACTTAGGTTGGAAGAGATGACCTTTTAGGTGTTTTGTAGATTTTGGTTTTGTGCTTATGAACCAATGCCACCCTAATTTGCTAATATGTGGAGAGGTGCAGAATGAACAATCACTACTGCTTTGAGGTACTTGTGACAGAGAAGTATAATCATTGGACTTAATTGTATTTTGTGGGATGAGATTAATCCAATTGTAATTTACAACTGTGCACTGACCAGCCAATATTTATTGATGTTTATGAATTTGCACTTGAGCATATCTGAATGATCTTTGCTTTTTACAAAATGTGTAGTATCACGCAGACAAGTTCTTCGTCTTGAATGATAAATATATTTGAATTGTGGCAGCATTTCTGTAGTATGTTTCCCTTGAATAAAATAAAATATTAGATTTTCATCTCCACAGTAGAAATATTGCTATCGTGTGCAATGAAAATTGTTTATTTTTTAAATGTTTCTCAGCTGCTTAACTGAAAATGAGTTCAATGTTGTGGATCCGCACCCAATAAGTGGGTTGTTAGACTTTTTAGGAGGATGTTGCTTAAGAAAATCTACCTATTTGCGCTGGTATTCTTTGTTTCTTTAATCCCATTGAGGACTCCTTGTTGACAATTGACACAATTGGTCGGTACACCATTCTCGAAAAGTGATTAAGCTGCTCCACTTTAAAAGAAGCTAACATACTAACATTGCATATAAGTTGATTCAAAACAGAATTCCCAAATCAGGATCAACTTTTTGATTTTTTTCAATTTGGGGAAATGCTTTAATCTATTTTATTATGACCATAGGTCAGTATTGCCTGTCCTGAAAGAATGGAACCAATTACAAAAGTGTCTCACATTCCACCGAGCCGATGGTCATTAGTCTGCAGCCTTTGCAAATTGAAGACTGGTGCCTGCATTCAGGTATGCCTCTCCCAGGAGACTGTGTGGTTAAGGGGTGGATAAATGGTGGATGTGGTTGCATTGTATCTAGGTGGCCCTCTTCTGCCCTTGTCATATATATGCATGTATAAATCCAACTGCTGCAGAATTGATTCTGACTGCTTTGATCAGATGTCTTTGGATGAATTTGAAGAAATTAACTAGGCACTTAGGTCAGGGAGCTGATCGTCTTATCTGAATGTTATGCAGCTAAAACTATTGCTAGTTGAAAATAGATTTCCGGTAGACATATTCAAATAAATACTAATCTACTTTATAATGGTTATAGTCACTGAAACTGCTTATGAATATTCCGAGAACCAGAACTATTGTCAGCTGCTGTTTCCAAATGGAATTCAATTTTCTGTTTACAAATTATTAAAAACTTGAATTATTTTTATTACAACCATGTAATCTACCTTTTACTAGCTCTATGATATTGACTTTAATTGTTGATGAGGCGCACCGAGTTAGAAGTCCTCCAACAAAGGTACAAATGGGGAGAATTTTTCATTTGGTGTGTGGGCGTGCATCCGACATGTTCGATCGTAAAATAGCACGTGATGACGTCGGGCAAGCGTCCTGACATCATTGCAAACTCGCGCGATATTTGGGTTGGTGGGCATGTGCTAAACTCGGAAGTGCGCCTGCTGACATTTAAGAGGGCTATTAAGCCCATTAACAGTGCAATTAACTGGGATTTTTTGCTTCCCACCCAACCTTACGGTTGGCAGGCAGGCAAATTGGCCAGGTGGCCTTTGCATTTTTCAGGAAACCTTATCCGAGGGTGAGACGAGGCTTCTGTTGTTAAAGTTAAAAAAATGTTTGGACAGAATTTTTATGTTGCATATGTTCAGGTGACTGTTTCTGATGTATGGGCATTTTTTCCCAATTTTTAAAACCTTTATTTTTTTGTATTTAAATTCTTCAGCTCCCTGAGGCAGCTGCCTTCAGGGAGCTTTTATTCTGTGCTCCCCCACACCTGCGCTGACTCCAGCGTTCTCCCTTCTCCCACCCCCAACCCAGTTAGTGCTGATCGTATCAGCCCGCTGGGCTGAAAATTCAAGCCATGGAAACAGGAATTTTGGAATAGAGATATGAGAAGACAAAATATTTTACCCATACCATGGCAGCCCTGTCCCATTCATAAAGCACTGGTATTGTAGAACTATTTCCATTGAAAGTGACCCTACAAGCAGGATCAGTTTCTTGAGGTGTGACTTTGCCTCGTTTATACACTCTGCAATTTGAAGATCCGTGATAAAGTCAAAACATACTGAAGCATGATTCTAAGCAGACTCTTCAAATGCTCGCTGAACTATAAAGACAGTTTAAATCTTTTTAACACTGCAAGATTCCTTCCAGTCTCGCGACATTGCCTGTATTTTCCTTCATAATTCATGAATTTTCTACAATTGTGAGGCGATTGTAATGCTAACTCAGAGAGCATTGTCACAGGCAGAAGTGCTACAGGATTAAAATATGAAATTATAAGCAAATGTGCCAATAATTAGTGCACATACAATAATCAAAGCTCTGGCAGGTAAATGGGTTATATACCTGGAGTCTGTCTTTATATAAAGACTATTGCTTCACTTAAACATTTTGACCAGTGGGCCAAAATGGCTGCCTTCTCTGTGTAACCACTTTATGCTCCAAACTTGCTGTTTATCACAAGCTCCAGGAGTGCTTTGTTTAAATCATTTGTGTTTTCTCATTAATTCTCAGTGCTCAGTGAAGAGTTGCATCACAGCCTTTCATGTAACTTGTGCTTTTGAGCATAGTCTGGAGATGAAGACAATCCTGGACGATGGCGATGAGGTGAAGTTCAAGTCTTACTGTCTCAAGCACAGCAAAAATAGGCAGAACCAAGAAGGTGACTGTGAACAAAATGCAAAAATCAGTGAGCAAAAGCAGAAACAGACTGAAACCGAGAAGAAGGGCTTGCGTGCACAGAAGCTTCAGGAGCTGGAGGAAGAATTTTACACTTTGGTAAAGGTTGCCGATGTGGCTGGTGAACTGCATCTCTCCGAGCAGGTGGTAGAATACATTTTTGAATACTGGAAGCTGAAGCGAAAAAGCAATTTTAGTAAACCACTGTTGCCTCCAAAGGAAGGTGAAGAAAATTGCTTGGGTCTGCAGAAGGAGGACCGGATCCATTCCAGAATGAAGATGTTTATGCACCTACGCCAAGACTTGGAAAGGGTTTGAATTTATTTTTTTGTTTCTTATCTGTAATAAAGCAGTAATTTGGGATTACAGATAACTTGAAGGGAATACTAAAAACTGAAGTTGCTGTTCATTCCCTTTAGGTGAGAAATCTTTGCTACATGGTGAGCAGAAGAGAGAAACTGAAGTTGTCGCAGAGTAAAGTACAAGAACAACTTTTCAACTTGCATATTCAACTGGTGAATCAGCAAATTTCTGCAGGTAAATATGAACCAGTACTTGCGTTCCTGGTTGCCCTTGCATTACGATGTTGCATTGGATAAGATTGTGGGCTAGGCAGTCCTTAAACATTTTATTTTGAGGATAATGAACATGTGAAACACTTACAGATAAAATAACTGATCGCTTTTAAAAGGGATTTAGATCGATAGCTGTTAAGAAGGATTGAGGATTGTAGAGATAGAAAATCTTACTGTGTTGTTACCCTTTTTTTTTTGAAAAGAAATGGGGAAAGAAATTCTTCAAGCTGGGAGATGGGTGGGAACACAACCCCTGCAAGCTTTCCTCCAAGTTAATACTATACTGACTTGGAATTATATGGACAGCCCTTCATTGTCACTGGCTTAAAATCCTGGAACTCCCTAACTCCGGCACTGTGGGTGCGCCCACACTTTACGGATAGCAGCAGTTCAAGAAGGAGCTCACCCAGCGCCTTCTTGGGGATAATTAGGGATGGGCAATAAATGTTAGTCTCGTCAGCAATGTCCATAATCCCATGAGTGATTTTTAAAAAAAAGACGATGGTGGAAGGAGGAGTTCATAATAGAAATATTAAGACCCTGCCTAGACTGAGGCATTACTATTGAATGGCCAAATGGTGTTTATTCTCATTAGAATTTTATAGTTTTCTTTGTTTCAACTGAAAAACGTTTTAGAGAGCTTTTGGGCTAAGGATGATCAAGATACCTTAATCGTTGCAAGATTGAATTTAAGGCAGTGATATTTGAAATATATTTTTCTCTCTCCCCCTCTCTCTCATTGGTATTTTCTACACCATCTTGCTTTACATTTCTTTATTATATTGAAGAATTTTTGTTTTCAGCATCTTTCCTGAATTCTTCACCTATTCATTTGGCTGTGGGTGCTGATATTATCCTCAAACTTTCACAAGCTATAAATCTAATTTCCACCTTCACTATATTCAACTTTAACTTACCATTTCTTCTCCTACAGTTTTCTTTTCCGTATTTGAATTCCCCACTTTTGAAGAAAATTACTGTACATTGGTTCTTCTGACATATCCAGTGCTTATTATCTCTAATTCTGGTCTCTTGAACATCCCCAATTTTAATTTCTCCACCATTGGAGGCTGTGCCTTCAGCTGCCTAGACCCGAAGCTCTGGGATTCCCTCCCTCAACCTCTGTACCTCATTTCTCTCCTCTGTGACACTCCTTAAAACTACCTCTTTGACCTAAGCTTCAGATCATCACTTCTTATGTGTATCATGTCATAATTTCTTTTATAATGCTTCTGTAAAAATGGCTTGAGACATTTTATTACATTAAAGGCGCTATATAAATACAAGTTGTTGGTAGTGTCATTGACTCTTGAAATGTGCATCCTGCTGAGTCAGAAATACTATTAAAGGTACAGCAAGCCTGACATCAGCTTGTTTGTGCTGGGTCTCTTAATTTTCTGCTAGCTCCCGCAGCACTTTGGCATATGCCGGTTGCTTTCCCATACATCCACATAGTTGGCTACACTTAAGCCAGTTCTAGAATCTGAAGCCACTTAATCTCGCACATACATTCAGCTAGTGTTTGATTGAGGACTGCATGTGAAAAATATTGATGTGGTGACATTGTGCTGCGGGTGTCCTGAATCCGAGTCTGTACTTTTATGGCAAAGACAGTTCTGCTACAAGGCTGATTCCTTCCACAGGGCTGGTCATTGTAGACTGGAGCCCTCCCTCCCTGCAATCAATTTGCCACAAATTAACCTGACAGCGCATTCCAGATCCTAACCATTTGCATGAAAATTTTTTTCCTCATGTCGCTTTTGGTTCTTTTGCCATTCACCTTTTAAATTGGTGTCCTCTGGTTCTCAACCCTTCCACCAATGGGAACAATTTCTCCTTGTCTAACCCGTCCAGATTTTTCAGGATTTTGAACACATTTAGCAACCTTTACTTCCCTCAAGTATCCTCAGATACATCTGATCCGGCCCTGGTGACTTATCGAGCTGAAGTACAGCCAGACTTTCTGATGCCTCTTTAGCAATTTTTAGCCTATCCAGTATCTCAACTACCCCCCCCTTTCATTATGACTTTGACGGCATCTGCTTACTTGGTAAAGGTATATGCAAAGTACTCATTTAGCACCTTAGTCATGCCCTCTGCCTTCATGGGGAAATAATAATTTTGTTCCCCAAACGGCCCCACTCCTTTTTAATCACCGTTTCGCTATTTATTTGCCTATAGAAACTTTTGGATTCCCTTTTATGTTAACTGACAGTCCTTCTAGTTGGAGGCCTATAGAATGCATCCAGTAATATAATGGTACCTCTACTGTTTCTTGCTTTAATGCAGGGGTGTCCAACCTTTTCACTGAGAGGCCACATTTCAAATTTTTTCTCACTCACCGGGCCAGTGAGAAAAATTTGGAAAGATAAGGCATTAGAAATTTATCTTGCTATTAAATTAAAATTGTGCATTTTTATGAACAAGCTTCAAATTTATTAGCTTGCTTTCTCATCACCGTATTGGGCATTGACCTAGTGCGATATCTAGCATTGTAGCCTCTAGACCAAGGCGTTAGGTGATAATGCAATGATCTGATGGTGCTAAAACAATTGCCCATCACACAATTGAATCACCTCTCATTTACCTATGTGTGCACAGCCCAGCATGATTGCTTTCTGGGGGCAGATCAGATCAACTCCCCTACCAAAGTATATACAGAGACTCTGGAATTCGCTCCCTAAATCTCTCTGCCTCTTTTGAGATAGCACATCTCGGTGTTAATCAGGAAAATATAAATAAATGGTCACAGGGACCCAAATGGTGATAAATTTCATTGTATAAATAAGTTGAAACAATTCTTTGTTATTAACAACAGTGGCTTCTCCTCCATCCTTACTAAAGCATTAGTCACTGGTTTTGCACCATATATTCAGGTTTTCAAAGGTGTGCAAAAACCGACTATGCAATTCAGCCATGTTGAAATGTGAGGTGATATCTGGATGCTTGTTCCTATTGTTACACTCTGTCTAAATTTCCTCTGACTCAGTGTTTTTATTTTCAAACCAACATCAGTAAAACTTTACCTAGACTCTTAACATGCTGTCATATTTTGTGCAATAGAGCACACTTTTCATGAAAATAATGTATCACTCCATACAATGTGCATATTCCCAAGACAGTACAGAAGAAACTTCCTTGAAGGCTCAAAGCTAAAGGCACTGCAATATGTGGAGCCAACTCGCGTAGACCAGGAAGTTTCCACATTCAAGTGCTGACTGGGTGACCTTAGCGGGGCTGGAAGCAAACATGCTGTTATTGGCCTCATTACTTCTGACTTAGTGAAGTGAAAGAAGAAATCATTCTTCTCTTGGTCATTTTTCAGTGACCCTTGCTGGAAAGTGCATGTTAGAGGATAGGACTAGGCTTGGCTCAAATGACTGAATACTATGCCACCATTCACTGTCTATACAAAAAAATCATAAGGGGACACTATCAAGTTCTTGAAAGTTTCCCTCCCCCACCCTGGCAGACAGCCTCTTGCTTGCAGCCTCTCCCCCCACCCCACTTTAGCAGGCAGCCTTTCCCTCATAGCCTCTTCCTCACATCGCCGCCGCACACCCCCCCAACAAACTCACCACTACCACTCTGATCCTCTGTGCCGCAACTCACTTCCCCACTGCTCGCTGCTCCTCCTCTCAGACTATTTCTCTGTCTCATTAGTGAGCCTATCAGCAGCAAATGCAGGAGAGAAACAGCCTGTGATTGGAGGAGCAGCTCCTTGTGGAATCTGTCACTTCCACTTGCATGTATTTTGAACACTGGTTGAAAACCCTTGGCGGGCTGGATTCTGGTCCGTAGGCTCTATGTTGGACAGCCTTGCACTATCCAAATAAGATTCTGTCATTGACCCCTCTAGGACCCCTCCACCATTTTAATATTCTCTTTAATCAATATGGCCACTGCTCCTCCTTCCTTTCCTTTCCTATCTTTCCTGAACATCTTGTACCCAGTCTGCCCTTTTTTTTGAGCCAAGTCTCTGTTATTGCCACAACACCAAATTCCCACTTAGCTATCTGTGCCTGGAGCTCACCAATCTTATTTACCACACTCTGCGCGTTCACATATGCACACGGTAAACCTAATTTAAACCTTATTGCATTTCCTGTTACTTTGAACCTCACTTAATGCTTAATGTTATGATCATAGACCAGACCCCCAAGTTTTTGGTAAGACCCAGTTAGAGACCAATAACGTTTTGTTTAAAGTAAAGCAAGTTTGAGATTCAAGATGCTTGCTAAAGACACAAGATTCCACAGGTTTTGGGCAAAAATAAACTCTACTATATAAGGTCAAAAAAAATAAACAATTTACAATGTCTATCCTATACCCTAACATTTGGGATTAATGTGAGATGCATGTGAACTAACAGGCAAACTATGGTCGAAAATACCAACCTGCAGAATAAATAGCAAATATGACCAAGGCACATCCCACAGATTTTTCAGCAATACACCCAGACATCAGTGAACACTGAATTAAACAATCTTGTTAAAACTCTGTCTCCTTCACGAGTGACTCCAAACTTTTTGCTTTCAAAGGTCAAACCTCTGAATTCCCTCAAAGCCACTCCAACTCTGATTGTCTCAACGACTGAAACCCTGGGAGGTGTGCAGTCTCGTCTCCCGCGACTCCGTTCCCCTGGGTTTCCGAGTCTGCACTTCAGCCTCTATTACTGCCGCAATTTCAGCTCTTTAATAGCTGGCTAGCTTCACTGGGCTGGCATGGCCCCTGGATTTCACTAACCTCCAATCTCCCCAGCCATGCCAAACTATAAAACGCTCCCAGGGCTGCTTCTGAGCCCTAACCCTTTTACAGCATGGAGCCAGTGACCTTCTGCCATCTTTTCAGCTCTGCAGGACTTCTGAGCCCTTACTGCACAGAGCTATAAAATGGCTCCTGAGCCCCAACTGCACAGAGTCATCTAACAGCAATGCTTTTGCTGCCTGGATCCTGCTAACAGCAGCACCTTTACCCCTACTACAGAACTTGCTCTTCCCCAGCAAACACACAGCTAAATTGAAAGTGTGGAACTTTCTTAAGCTCCACCCATCTCCATGACGATGCAGCCTTCCAGGGCTCATTGAACGCTTTTAAATTAATTGTAGCTTTAACTCTAAAAACAAAAGTAACTCTCTGGGCTGCATTTTTTTTTGCCAGCAGTGGAGACCCCTCATCTCCAATTCTCCAGCCCACCTGCTGTTTTATGATCTTACCTTTAAACATGGCCCCAATCTTTTAAGCGTGCTAATCTTCAAGCTGCTTTTGTTGCATTTATCCCAGTTTCTACGGTTAACTTTAATCTTCCCAGAACTAAAAATTACCTCTAAAATATCACCATGAACTAGGTATTCATAACATTATTTCTTACTCTAGTGCTATCTCTCCCAATTCTGTGTGCACCTTGTTTTTCCTCTCTAATGGTACGCCCTAGTTTCCCATCTCTCTGCCAAGTTAGTTTAAGCCCTCCCCAATGTTGAGAGATATTTACTTTTACATTTTGGGGTTGGGAGCGGGTGTGTGTTTGCAAAACTAGCTTCTCAACTTTTTCCCCTTATTTTAAGGTCTGCCCTTGTCATTACCACGGGAAGGATTGATGTTCCATGACCCTCCAAGAATCACAATAAAGCTAAAAACAGCTACAAAACCTTCACGAAACATCAACAGTAATGCTACCACTCCTGTCAATGGCCCACTTTCACTCAACGTTGATGGTAGTTTATACAGTAAAAACAATTTGGCAACACCACAAGGCTCCAGAACTAGTGAAAGGAAGTTACAGTCCAATCACTGGCTTAAACATGAGGAAAGAAGCAATGGACTGTTGCTGACTGGTAGCCGCCATAGGCAGGATGTTCAGGCAGGCAGTTCACTGCTATCCTCCGAATGTCGTGTGGAGCAGGCATCTGGCAAGCCATCAGCGCTTCATATATCACTACGTGGACAATCGACCGATGCCAATGGAAAGATGCGAGACAACAATAATCCAGGGTTACTCAAATCAAATGGCCTAACAGGCAGGTCAGGCATTATTATTCAGAGAGACAGTTCCAGTCAAACCTCCTATGATAAAGTAACAACTCTTACAAATCATTTTGCCAACCAGGGCACTTTCAGAAAATCAAAACTGGGAGAATTTGGTCAGCCTTGCAAAGACAGGTTGGGCAGTTTAGTGAGGACTTCAGAAGACTTCCGAAACTGTGAAAAGCCTTTGAAAAGGGGGTCGGCCAAAGATCGCCTGTGGAGTAAGCAGCTTTCTGAGCACCAAGCCACAACTGCATACCAGGATAATGATGGCTACTGTCCCGATGTTGAATTGAGCGACTCGGAGACTGAGGCTGACGTTAGACAGGAGAGGAGCAGGCTACGGAAAAGAAACTCTGAAGAAAACCCTGGCCAGGACTACGGGAGAGATTCTCGGTCACAGCAACATAACAAGGACAGCAGAACTAGGTTAAACATGCTTTGTCACATCAATTCAGTACAGAGGTGATCAATACTTGAATGAATAAGGACACTGTGCTATATGTAATTGAGCCAATATTAGTCCATTTTTTATAGCTCTGTGTGGGCAGCAATGTTTGAACATGCTGTAGATTACACTCCAGAATGATCTGCCCCATGAACAGAGATGAATGACAAGTGTGTTTCTATCAAAGTTTTTAAAGATGCAAGTTTTACTTTAAAACTGAATGCCTTATGGTGGACTGGGGTATTCTAACAATTGAACTATCAAGGAACCTTTTAATTATTTTTCCTGATGACTGGCATTGTTTTATTATTTGCAGCATGTTCTTAGACACAACCAGCTGTACTGAAAGTTTTTGATAATCTTGTGAGAAGAAACCACGATTTAGCTACTAATTGCCTCCAAAAAAAGTGTAGAAGTTTTCTCAGACTGAAAGCACTTGGATTGGTGTTTTGCAATTGCAAATCGCGTAGAAAGTATATGTATTCCATGAAACGTTCTGCATTGCCAGCCAACTTTTTTTTAATTATTGTGGTGGATAAAATATTTTTCTTTGTCATCTAGGCCAATCTGATTCTTGATTTTTGAGACGCAATCTGCTTTTTCTCATACACATTCTACATCGTAAGTCTCTTTCGTTGATGAGATACACTGATTTTTTTTTTTTGCCCACGTGCCCCCCCGCCCCAAAACACCGAGTGGGCTCTGATCAGCTTTGCAGTGATCTCAGCTTTTCTTGTCGAGTTGCAACCAATTATAAATTTCAACTTCTCAATGCAATGCAGCATCTCATGTTCTAGTTAAAATGTCCAGAAAGGGTTAGGTTTTCATAGCTTGATTATTTTAGACTAACATGGTAGTTGCAGTGAACTGCTGCCTTGTCCAGGAAGCCAGGGAAGAAGAGGATTATCAGAAGGTGAGAGGGAGGAAGTGAAAGCTTCATTCATTTTGCTAAAGAGAGGAAGCACTTGAGTTTTTTCATAACACAGGTTTAGGGTGTCCTTGTGTTGGAGAGGATTATGGCGATGCATCAATGCCAATCTGACCCAATGTCCAAATGGTCAATGCACGTGATTCCTGCTGCCATATTTCTTGAGTTAACCATATGGAATATTACCTCAAATTTGCAGCTTTCTACGATGATGCTTTTTTTCAATGCCAGCTCTACTAGCCTTTAATGTATGTTTTGTTAGTGTGTGCACAGCTTTTTATGTAACGTTATTGTACTTTTTATTTCTAGTTTTTATTAATGTTGCAGCAAAGAATATAGTTAGCCTCAGCTACTCCTTTAAAGGTAAGCAGGGAGACCAAGATTTGCCAGTTCTTCTACCATGAGTATTTGTATTGGACCCTTACAACCAAAAGTTCAAAGTTTTACCAAAAAGAGTACACAATGAGAAAGCATGATGGTAAACCTGCATAATATTCTTATTACTGATGCTAGAAAATGATAATTTAGTTCTACTGTTTAAGCACTAAACTACAGTGAATTTGCACAAGCTATTATATAATCCAGAATAGATGAAATGTACCACTCTTCCCCACCCCACCTCCCCACCATTGCAATGTGTCGTGAAAATATGTTTCTAGCCTTTGAAATTCAAGCCTCAAGTTTCATCCCATGTATTATTGTATTCGAAGGCCAAGCATTCCTATAGCTGTCTGCCTCTTTCACCCAACTTTATCCACATGTATGAAACTTTGTAAGGTTGGGGACAGGGTTGTTAACATCTCTCTGGATGTCCTTCCCCTATCTTGAACTTGACATTTCTGACAAACGCCACCCCAGCGCCCCCTCCCAACGCCCTTCCCCAGTCCTTGTTTCGTACACCATTCCGTTTGTACTATGTTTAATGTTATGTGAGTTTTTTTTAAAGGTTTTACAGTTCTTTCATTATTCACATTACATGGGACAAAAAGCAACATTAGTTCCCTTTAGAAATAACGGGTTTTAGGTGCTCTGAGCAGCAGAAGCTGTTGTATAACTTTTGCTCCCTCTGCCTCTGGTGAATAATATGCATGAAATGTTTTGTGGTGCTACCATAATAGATTCTGCTGCAAATTTACACCATAAAGCTCTTGGTGTTATTTCTTGCCTTGAGTTGAGGCATTTTTTTTTTTTATTTTTGAAGAAAATTTTGCATCCTTCTCTAGAAATGAAGGAGAGCACAAAATGTTACTGCTGTGTTTTAAAACACAAATCATTCTTAAGTAATGGGAGAAAGGAAAGAAAATGGGCTGTCCTTAAGACGTGTACAATAGTTCATGTGTTCAGATTCACTGATAATTGTCTTTAAAGTATGAATCTTATTTGTTATCTGAATTTTGTGTTTATGTACTTCAATTGTTTTATATATTGAAATTTCTGGAGTTTTGTCGCTGACATTTTTTTCCAGAGCATCCTCTTTTACAGGTAGTTTTCTGATTAAAAAAAAATAGATGAAATGCTCTGTAGTATTTATTTTAGAGATACTTGCACTAAGTGTTAATTATGAATTCTTGGACATTAGACCTAACGCAGCACTTGCATCAAACCTCTTGGGAAAGAGCAGCTGAAATCGGATCTGGTTCAGCCATAAAATGGGTGCAATGAGGGCCAGTTTCGGGGAGCAACTTTCTGCGACTAGTCAGTACTAGGGTTAATCTTTGTAACTTTCTTCCCCAGAGAGCAGTGAAGGTAGGGTCAATGTATATTTTTAAGGCAGAGGTAGGTAGATTCTGGACTAACAAGGGAGTTGAAGGTTATCATGGAATGTGGACTTGAGGCCACGATCAGGTCAACCATGACTTTAATGAATGGCGGAGCAGGCTCAAGGGGCCATAGAACCATAGAAAAGTTATGGCACAGAAAGAGGCCATTCAGCCATCGTGTCTGCACCAAATGGCCTACTTCTGCTAATTTGTATGTTCGTATATTACCAATCTGGCATGGGTGGCTGCACTGGCGCCACATGAAACAGGCATTGGGTCCCTTTCGTAGGTCTCACATTTACATAACAGCTGTCTTAGGAGCCCTGCACTAAATTAGTAAGTCACAAGTGCAGCATGCTAGGCCCTTTCTGGAACTTTTAGTGGCTGCAACCAAAAATGTAAATTTTTTAAAAAAAATGTCCCTGGAGCCAGAATGCTGCTCCTGAGCATCACTGCCAATGAAGCTGCTGGTCTGAATACTTACAATGGGTAAGCTGATTCTAGATGTGCAATGCACATCAACACCTTCTTAAAATTAGATTTGAGGCGCAAATTAGGAGGAACCTCTAGTTTCCTAGTTGGGCGTGTGCTGCCTGTGCCCAAAAATGAGCTCTGACCAATTTGTACCCCAGTGGATTACCCCCTGCACTTCCAAATCTGAATTTCAACTCATCCACTGAAATGACACAGGCCTCATTATCCAATTGGTGTGACTTGGGTAACTGTTTTTGGATACTAACTAGGCACCAAAGATTTTCAAGCAACTTTGAACAAAAGGAATTCTCGACAGGATTTCATTTTTACCAATTTTCCTCTTGGCTGTTTAATTCGTTAAATTTGCTGCTGCTTCTGGATTGATAATTCAGTCAGCTATTATCTGTTCAGAGATTCTCATCCCCCAAAGCACACAACCAGCATTCCTCTCTGCCTTGAGTTTAATGTTTTATCCTACAAAAGTGAAGTCCTAATTCCTTTTGTGAAAAAACTTTACATGCCCAGCATTCATCATAATATACTAACAATTAATAATTTATCCCATGGCTGCTTCCATGTAAAATATTGTTTTTTACCCTCTCCTGGCTTAATGTCTTTTAAGGGCTGCCTTTATGATCTGTATGCTTGATTCCTTTCAAGTAATTTATTTACCCTTATTTTATCTACACCCTTCGGTGTGCTATCTGCAGCATTAAAAGATCAAGCCAATTACTGTTTGTTCTGCAAAGTTTCTGAGCTTTCTTCTGTAGCACCCATTCAGTTTAATGGCTTGGTAAATGGCCTGTGATTGAGTGAACAGTCAATGAAGCTAACTGGAAAAACCTTTAGCAGCAGGCCGTGATAATGCTCGGGATGATAAGTGGCTGGTAACATTTTCACCAGACATCAACACCTGCAAGAATAAAAGTTCCAAACAACTCTCTTGACATTCAGTAGCAGCACCATTGCTGCCTCCCCCACCATCAACATTGTGGAGCTATCCCTGGCCTGAAGTTTAATTGAATCAGCTATCATCACCATGGTTACATCAGAAATCTCACTTCTTTTCTCCTGTGGCTGTGCTCGATTGAAATTTGGCAATCTTGCGTTGGTCCTGATGAATGCAAAATGAAAAGCTTTGACAACATGTCTCTCTTTTCAACAATAGTCAAGAAATTAAATGGGAATTTAAAAAAATACAAAATAGAATAATTTTGAGGAAGCTTTCACTTTCAACTCTATTGAAGATGATGTCAGGTAATTTACCTGCTTTGACCAAATATTTGGATTGGATTTAGAAAGGGGCCAATAATGAAGGAGAAGCTTGCTCATAATGAAATAATTCTCATTTTTCTTAAAGATGCCTGTGTAAGATGTGCTTGGAAGTGCAAAGCCCTCCATTTTGCTTTGTCTTTGGATTTCATTTTAGTTTGGGTTGGCTGAATTGTGAACCTCTGCACCAGCTACCGAGGGGTTTGCTCACCTTAATTTTTGTTTTCACTTGTGCCTTCAGACACAGCCAATCATGTAAGACTTCAAACATGAAGCCTGGCAAGGAGAACTGAAAATCATGTTGAAAAATTAGTGTTCATAAAATGCAAGAGTGAAGCAAAGACACCTGATCTTTCAGGTTGACGAGTGCTTGTTCATCCCATTAATAGAAATAAACAGGAAATCTTTTGAAGATTTTATGAAACGTGTTGCATCCTGAATGTATTTAGTTTCTTTTGAAGACCTCCAGTATAGATTGCATATTCAGTTTTCTCTAGAGTGCTGTCCCTCTACTGCACAGATGAATTAACGTTGAGACAGTGCCAGATGAAAATGCTGATTATTTGAACATGGGTCAGACTTAATTAAAAGAAATAGCAGATGTGAAACAAAAACAAAAATACGTGGAAAAACTCAGCAGGTCTGGCAGCATCTGCGGAGAGGAACACAGTTAACGTTTCGAGTCCGTATGACTCTTCACCAGAACTAAGGAAAAATAGAAAAGAGGTGAAATATAAGCTGGTTTAAGGGGGGGTGGGACAGGTAGAGCTGGATAGAAGGCCAGTGATAGGTGGAGATTGCCAAAAGATGTCATAGGCATAAGGACAAAGAGGTGTTGACGATGGCGATATTAGCTAAGAAATGTGCTAATGCTGACATTAAGGGTAGAAAGTAGGACGAGCAGGTACGGATAGCCCTAGTGGGGGTGGGGTGGGGTGAAGGGAAGGGATCAAAATAGGCTAAAAGGTAGAGATAAAACAATGGATGGAAGTACATTTAAAAATAATGGAAATAGGTGGGAATAGAAAAATCTATACAAATTATTGGAAAAAGGGGGATCGGAAAGGGGATGGGGATGGAGGAGAGAGTTCATGATCTAAAGTTGTTGAACTCAATATTCAGTCCAGAAGGCTGTAAAGTGCCTAGTCAGAAGATGAGGTGCTGTTTCTCCAGTTTGCGTTGAGCTTCACTGGAACATTGCAGCAGGCCAAGGACGGACATGTAGGCATGAGAGCAGGGTGGTGTGTTGAAATGGCAAGCGACAGGGAGGTCTGGGTCATGCTTGCGAACAGACGGAAGGTGTTCCGCAAAGCGGTCTCACAGTCTGCGTTTGGTCTCTCCAATGTAGAGGAAACCGCATTGGGAGCAGCGAATGCAGTAGACTAAATTGAGGGAAGTGCAAGTGAAATGCTGCTTCCCTTGAAAGGAGTGTTTAGTGAGGAGGGGGGAAGTAAAGGGGCAGGTGTTGCACCTTCTGCAGTTGCATGGGAAGGTGCCGAGGTGTAGGGGTTGATGGAGGAGTGGACCAGGGTGTGAAGCTTGGCTGCAAATTCGCCTTTGCTTCTGATGCCAAATGTAAAGCAGTTTCCCAATATAATCCTGTCAGATCAGCTGTCTTGACTTCTTGTTACCCTCATCAAGCACTCCATCACAGAATCACAATCACACAGTGCAGAAGAGGTCCTTTGGCCCATCGAGTCTGCACCGACACGCAAGAAGCACCTGACCTACCTACCTAATCCCATTTACCAGCAATTGGCCCAAAGCCTTGACTCACAATTTGCTGCCCTGACCCCCACTGATCCAGGTCCTTTGGCGGGATTTTTCCTATGGGCTTCGAAACCCCACCATCATGGTCAAATAGCGATCAGAAGCCTGCACTGTGGGGAACAGTGATTTTCCCTGAATTGATCAATTAATGGCCAGAGGGGTGGGTGGACTCTCTCAAAGCTGGAGAGCCAATAGGCAGCCTGCCTGCCTCCCCTCTGCTCACCCCCTCCCCATCGCTGCCTAAACATTTAGCCCCTTGGCACTCAACTAATCCTGGACTAATGCTCACTAGCATTAATTGTTGTCTTCGACTTTGAACAACTTCCAAGTTACCTCATTCAATTTAAATAAACTGAAAATTAAACTCAAGGGTTAAAATCCTTTGTAACAAATAGAACTCAGTATAGGAGTGAACATCTTAACATGTTGATAGCTTTCCTTGTGGTTACTAAGTGTATTATAAACATAGAAAATAGGAGCAAGAGTAGGCCATTCAGCCCTTCAAGCCTGGTCTGTCATTCATCAAGATCATGGCTGATCATCCAATTCAATAGCCTGCTCCCGCTTTCTCCCCATATCCTTTGACCCCTTTCACCCCAACAACTATATCTAACTCCTCCTCGAAAACATACAATGTTTTGGCCTCAACTACTTTCTGTGGTAGTGAATTCCACAGGCTCACCACTCTCTGGGTGAAGAAATTTCTCCTCATCACAGTCCTAAATGGTCTACCCCGTATCCTCAGACCTTGACCCCTGGTTCTGGACTCCCCTACCATTGGGAACATCCTTCCTGCATTTACCCTGTCTAGTCCTGTTAGAATTTTATAGGTTTTTATGAGATCCCTCCTCATTCTTCTGAACTCCAGTGAATACAATCCTAACAGACTCAATCTCTCCTCATATGTCAGTCCTGCCATCCCAGGAGTCAGTCCGGTAAACCTTCACTGCACTCCCTCTATAGCAAGAACATCTTTCCTCAGATAAGGAGACCAAAACTGCACGCACTATTCCAGGTGTGGTCTCACCAAGGCCATGTATAATTGCAGCAAGACATCCCTATTCCTGTACTCGAATCATTTTGCTATGCAGGCCAACATACCATTTGCCTTCTTTACTGCCTGCTACACCTGCATGCTTACCTTCAGCGACTGGTGTACAAGGGCACCCAGGTCTTGTTGCATATTCCCCTCTCTCAATTTATAGCCATTCAGATAATCTGCCTTCCTGTTTTTACTACCAAAGTGGATAACCTCACATTTATCCACATTATACTGCCATGCATTTGCCCACTCACTCAGCTTGTCCAAATCACACTGAAGCATCTCTGCATTCTCCTCACAGCTCACCCTCCCAACCAGCTTTGTGTCATCTGCAAATTTGGAGATATTACATTTAGTTCCCTCAGCTAAATCAGCAATATATATTGTGAATAGTTGGGGTCCCAGAACCGATCCCTGCGCTACCCCGCTAGTTATTGCCTGCCATTCGGAAAAAGACCCGTTTATTCCCAATTTGTTTCCTGTCTGCCAACCAGTTTTCTATCCATCTCAATACACTACCCTAACTCCCATGCGCTTTAATTTTACACGCTAATCTCTTATGTGGGACTTTGTCGAAAGCCTTCTGAAAGTCCAAATAAACCACATCCATTGGCTCCTCCTCATCAATTCTACTAGTTACACTCTTGAAAATTACCAGTAGATTTGTCAAGCATGATTTCTCTTTCATAAATCCATGCTGACTCTGTCCGATTCTGCCATGGTTTTCCAAGTGCTCAGCTATTAAATCTTTTATAATAGACTCTAGAATTTTCCCCACTACCGACGTCAGGCTGACTGGTCTATAATTCCCTGTTTTCTCTCTACCTCCCTTTTTAAATAGTGAGGTTACATTAGCTACCCTCCAATCTGTAGGAACTGTTCCAGAGTCTATAGAATCTCAGAAGATGACCACCAATGCATCCACTATTTCTAGGACCACTTCCTTAAATACTCTGGGATGTAGATTATCAGGCCCTGGGGATTTATTGGCCTTCAATCCCATCAATTTGCCCAACACCACTCCCCTACTAATACTGATTTCTTTCAGTTTCTCCCTCTCACTAAACACTGTGTTCCCCAATGTTTCTGGTATGTTATTTGTGTCCTTTGTGAAGACAGCACCAAAGTATGTATTTAGTTGGTCAGCCGTTTCTTTGTTCACCATTATGAATTTCCCTGTTTCTGACTGTAAGGTTTCTGACCTACAATTGTCTTCACCAATCTTTTTCTCTTCACATACCTATAGAAACTTTTACAGTCAGTTTTTATGTTCCCCGCAAGCTTACTCTCGTACTCTATTTTCCTCTTCTTAATCAATCCCTTGGTCCTCCTTTGCTGAATTCTAAACTACTCCCAATCCTCAGGTCTGTTGTTTTTTCTGGCCAATTTGTATGCCTCTTCCTTGGATCTAATGCTATCTCTAATTTCCCTTGTAAGCCATGGTTTGGCCACCTTTCCTGTTTTACTTTTGCACCAGACAGGAATAAACAATTGTTGCAGTTCATCCATGCATTCTTTGAATGTTTGCCATTGCCTATCCACCGTCATCCCTTTAAGTAACGTTTCCCAATCCATCATAGCCAACTCGCGCCTCATACCATTGTAGTTTCCTTTATTAAGATTCAGGACCTTAGTCTCAGAATCAACTATGTCACTCTCCATCTTGATGAAGAATTCTATCATATTATGGTCGCTCATCCCCAAGGGGCCTCACACAACTAGATTGCCAATTATTCCTTTCTCATTACATAATATCCAGTCTAGGATGGCCTGTTCTATAGTTGGTTCCTCAATGTATTGGTCCAGAAAACCATCCCGTATACACTCCAGGAATTCCTCCTCTACGGTATTGTTACTAATTTGATTTGCCCAATCTATATGCGGATTTAAGTCACCCATAATTACAGATGTTCCTTCATTACATGCATCTCTAATTTCCTGTTTAATGCCGTTCCCAACATCAGCACCACAGTCTGGGGGTCTATATACAACCCCCACTAATGTTTTTTGCCCCTTAGTGTTTCTCAGCTCTACCCATACAGATTCCACATTGTCGGAGCTAATATCTTTCCTCACTTTTGCGTTAATTTCCTCTTTAAGCAGCAATGCAACTCGGCCGCCTTTTCCCTTTTGTCTGTCCTTCCTAAATACTGAATACCCCTGGATGTTCAGTTCCCATTCCTGGTCACCCTGTAGCCATGTCTCCGTAATCCCAACTATATCATACCTGTTTACATCTATTTGTGTGGTTAATTCATCCACTTTATTGTGAATGCTCCTCGCGTTAAGGCACAAAGCCTTAATGCTTGCCTTTTTAACATGACTTGCCCCGTTCCCACTATTTTTCACTGAGGCCCTGTTTGATTCTTGCCCTTGATTTCTCTGCCTATCACTTATTCCCCTTTCTGTCTTTTGTTTTTGTCCTTGATTCCCCCTTCCTCTGACTCCTTGCATAGGTTCCCATCCCCCTGCCATTTTAGTTTAAACCCTCCCCAACCACTCCAGCAAATATTCCCCCTAGGACATCAGTCCTAGCTTTACATTTACAGCATCTATGAAAAGCAAAAACACTAATGATGTGGAAAATACAGATCCACAATATTTTACTGGCAATCATTTGGTTCATTTCATTCAATTAATTGAAGCTTTTAATATCAGTCTGAATTACTGGTCTTCTACATTTGTGAAGTGACTCATGTTACAAGTGTAATAATTGTATAAATGCTTGGAGGGAAAAACATTGAAGGGCTAAGGCCAAAAAACAAAGGCATAGGATTAATTGGCTCTACCAAAGAACAGGTCAAGGCACAAGTGGCCTCCTGTACTGTATCATTCAATGATTCCTCTAAGACTTGTACACCTTACCTTCAAAACTTGTGTCACCACCCCCTTCCCTCAGCTTTACTTTTGTACTTCCCAGCTATCATCCTCTCTTCTACATGGCCCTGAATGCCTACCCAACTCACTGTCTAAAACGAAAGACTTCCATGACTTCAGGACGTTCCAAAATGCTTTACAACTGTTGAAGTGTTTTTGAAATATGGTCACTGTTATAACGTAGAAAATGTGGCAGCCAGTTTATGAATAGCAAACTCCTGTAAACAGCAATGTGATACTGACCAGATAATTTGTTTTAGTTATGTTGGCTGAAGATAAAAATTGGCCAGGGTACCCAGGATAACTCTCCTCTTTGGAGTAGTGTAATGGGATCTTTTATGTCCGTCTGAGGGTGGATGGGCCTCGGTTTAATAGCTTATCCAAAAGGCGAAACCTCTGATGGTGCAGCATTCCCTCGGTACTGTACTGGAATGTCAGCCTGGACTTTTGTGCTTAAGTCTCTGGAGTGAGACAGCCCAGAATCTTCTGACTCAGGCACGTCTGCTACCAGCTGAGTCATGGCTGACACTCCTCACTTCAGTCTGGATTCCATGTTGACCACAACATTAAAAGCCTCAGTCAAGGTCACCAGCCATATTCTATTCTGCAAGTGTATTATATCAACCTATCCTACTCAACCTCTGTTCAGCCTATATGATACAATTGATCACTAACCTTCATTGCGTCTTCTTGGCCCTTTCATGTTCCATTACTGCCTATCCCTATGTGGTCTACAATGTTATTTTTTATTCCACAAAGCTGTGGGCTTTGCTGGCTGGGCCAACATTTATTGGCCATCCCTAGTTGCCCTTGAGAAGGTGGTAGTGAGCTGCCTTCTTGAACTGCTGCAGTCCATGAGGTGCAGGTACACCCACAGTGCTGTTAGGGAGGGAGTTCCAGTATTTTGACACAGCGACAGTGAAGGAACGGCGATATATTTCCAAGTCAGGGTGGTGAGTGACTTGGAGGGGACCTTCCAGGTGATGGTGTTCCCATGTATCTGCTGCCCTTGTCCTTCGAGATGGCAGTGGTCATGGGTTTGGAAGGTGCTGTCTAAGGAGCCTTGGTGAATTCCTGCAGTACATCATGTAGAGGGCACACACTGCTGCTATTGTGTGTTGGTGGTGGAGGGAGTAAATGTTTGTGGATGTGGTGCTGATCAAGTGGGTTGCTTTGTCTTGGACGGTGTCAAGCTTCTTGTGTTGTTGCAGCTGCACTCATCCAGGCAAGTAGAAAGTATTCCATCACACTCCTGACCTGTGCCTTGTAGATGGTGGAGAGGCTTTGGGGAGTCAGGAGGTGAGTTACTCGTCACACGATTCCTAGCCTCTGATCTGCTCTTGTAGCTGCAGTATTTATATAGCTAGTCCAGTTCAGTTTCTGGTCAATGGTAACCCCCAGGATGTTGATAGTCGGGGATTCAGTGATGCTAATGTTATTGAACATCAAGGGGCGATGGTTGGATTCTCTCTTGTTGGAGATGGTCGTTGCCTGACCCTGTGTGGCACGAATGTTACTTGCCACTTGTCAGCTTAAGCCTGGATATTGTCTTGGTCTTGCTACATTTGGACATGGACTGCTTCAGTATCTGAGGAGTCACAAATGGTGCTGAACATTGTGCAATCATCAGTGAACATTCCTATTTCTGACCTTATGATGGAAGGAAGGTCATTGATGAAGCAGCTGAAGATGGTTGGGCCCAGGACACTACCCTGAGGAACTCCTGCAGTGATGCCCTGGAGCTGAGATGCCTGACCTCTAAAAAACACAACCATCTTCCTTTGCACTCGGTATGACTCTACCCAGTGGAGAGATTTCCCCCAATTCCCATTGACTCCAGTTTTGCAAGGGCTCCTTGATGCCACACTCGGTCAAATATGATCTTGATGTTAAGGGCAGTCACTCTCACCTCGGAAGTACAGCTGTTTTGTCCATATTTGAACCAAGACTGTGATGAGGTCAGGAGCTGAGTGGCCCAGGTGGAACCCAAACTGGGCGTCAGTGAGCAGGTTACTGCTAAGCAAGTGCCGCTTGATAGCATTGTTGATGACCCCTTCCATTACTGATGACCAAGAGTAGGCTGATGGGGCAGTAATTGGCCAGGTTGGATTTGTCCTGCTTTTTGTGTACAGGACATACCTACCATAGAACCATAGAACACTACAGCACAGAAATCAGGCCATTCGGCCCTTCTAGTCTGTGCCAAAATATTATTCCGCTAGTCCCATTGACCTGCACCTAGTCCATAACCCTCCAGACCTCTCCCATCCATGTATCTATCTAATTTATTCTTAAAACTTAAGAGTGAGCCCGCATTTACCACGTCAGAAGGTAGCTCGTTCCACACTCTCACCACTCTCCGAGTGAAGAAGTTCCCCCTAATGTTCCCCCTAAACCTTTCCCCTTTCACCCTAAAGCCATGTCCTCTCGTGTTTAATTTTGTGTTTAATCTCGTGGGCAATTTTCCACATAGCTGGGTGGATGCCAGTATTGTAGCTGAACTGGAACAGCTTGGCTAGGGACACAGCAAGTTCTGGAGCACAAGTCTTCAGTACTATTGCCAGAATATTGTCAGGGCCCATGGCCTTTGCACTATCCAGTGCCTTCAGCTGTTTCTTGATATCATGTGGAGTGAATCGAATTGGTTGAAGACTGGCATCTGTGATGCTGGGGACCTCCGGAGGAGGCCGAGATGGATCATCCGCTCGGCACTTCTGGCTGAAGATTGTAGCAAATGCTTCAGCATTTCTCCCACCCCCTACAAAGTTACCTACAGAATGCCCCAGTGTTCCATCCTTGGCTCCATCTTATTATTATAACATTCTGAGGTATGATTTAATATGTGTGAAGACATCTCTAGCTTTTCTAGCATTTTGTCTCTACTATGCCTGGCCTGTAAATGCACAATGGCAACACTGGGTGCCTAAAATTTAAAAAATGTTGCATTTCCCTGAACTAAAATTCCTCATTTTGACAAGGACAAGCACAAGAATTCACTGAAACATTTGGTTGAGGATCCATTATTACAAATGGCGCAGAATGCTGGATAAAGTGAATAATACAGCACAGACTGAAATGGGTCAGGGCCAGGTGATATCTCTGTGCGATGCTGACACCTTGAGTCTGATTAGAGTACTACAGTTTTAACTGCACAGCGATCAGCACAATACATCCATTCATATTGGCAGACTGCTTTAAAAACCTTTTGGTTGCTCTCTTGCTTTTCTTTTCAACTATATGAATAAGGCTTTAATGTAGCCTCTCTTGGGGTATTGGTAAGTCTACCATGTGATGGACAACTATACAGGTTCAAAACCTGATCTTATCTGAGTTACCTGATCTTAGCTGGGCCAGCCAGCAGTGGGAGTGTTATTAGCGTCAGTGTCACGAACAACCATGGCTTCTGCTCCTGAGCTACCCAGTTGCCTCCGGCTAGAGAGTGCATGTGTATGGATGTTGAATTAGATCACGACTGAGCTTTGTTTGGAAAGAAAGCCTAGGCACTGATATAAAGAATGATTGCTTAGGTGCAGTATCAGAGTGCTGTTGGCCCCTCTGACGCTGTAGCCTAAAAGAAGTAAAAAGTGTGCAAACCTAACTATCAGTAGATGTGGTTAGGTGCCCTTTGCAGCAAACACTGGCTCATTATTTCACTTGGTGTTGCCAGGAAATACCCTTCCCTCCTGAAAATGCAGACCTGTGAGCTGCAGTTTCATAGGAAATGTCGTCATTTCCTATGGAACTGCAGGAAATGATTTGAGGATGGCATCCACTGAGGGTCACGAGTTTTTGTTATGGATCTTCATGTGACTGAACAGACCACATCGTGATCCGCATATGTTTGGGCACATGGGGCAGGATGTCCCACGAGGTAGTGGGATCTGGAGTGCAGAATTTGCATCCTTTCCTTCTCTGCTGTCACTCTGCCTCATCATTAAGATGTTGGGACTCGAAAGGTGTTGAGGCTTGATGGGCAAGTTGTCACCATTCTGAACAGTCGGCAGCAGCTCCTCCCAGCCCTTAAGGTCAGTGCTGCCGCACTTCAAAGAGAGCTTCAGGGTACCTTTGAAGTTTTTTTCTGTGTCCTCCCCTGGAGTGTTGACCATTTGAAAGTTGAGAGAACGGGACCTAGTAGGGGAGATGGGTTTTGGTCATTCGGGCACTGTCCAGTCCATCAAAGTTGATTTTGTAGGAGTTTTGCCCGAATGCTCATGGAGCTGACTTCAAGAAGGACACTAGCATTTGTTTGGTCCTCACATTAAATCCAGAGGATACGACAGAGGCAGTACTGATGGAATTGCTCCAGTGCTCTTATGTGTTGCTGATATACTGCCTAGGGTCTCAATACACTCCTGGAGCATGGTGACAACAATTGCTCTGTACACAGTACTTTTGCTGACTTGCGAAGCTGTTTGTTGTCGAACACTTACTGCCATAGTTTAGAGAAGCTAAGCTGTGCAGCTGATTCAGTGTTGGATCTCTTTGCCAACGGTGTCCTTTTGACAGAGGTGGCTGCCAAGGTGTGGGAAGTGCTGAACCTATTCCAGAGTGTCTCAATCACCATATATGGGAGATGGAATGTTTAGCTGACTGGGTGTGGAGATATTTGGATTTTGCTTTTGCGACATTCAAAGACTGGCAGAGTTTCTTGCATGCAAAACTTAATCCTGGGCGGAACCTTCCCAGAATTGCACTTAAGTGCGGTGGAGGGTGGATAAAATGGAGTCCTACCTGCTGACGAAAATGGCGGGTTTTCACGTCGTATCGTTCTGAGCCCGTCTCATTTAATCGCTCCCGTGAAACATGCCATTTCTAGGGGCGAGCGGGCTCTCATTCGCCTACCCGCCATCACCCTGCTGTTACATCACGCCAGCCTCCATCTTTAAAAAGCAGCCGTCAGCAAAGCGCTCATCGCCACCAGCTCACCACTGCTGCTCAGGTGACACGGCCAGCAAAGGGAAAAAGTCTGCAACCCCTCCTCCCCCCGCTTCAACAATGGGTCCCTTGAGCAACTGCTGGATGCCGTGGAGGCCCACCGGGATGTTCCCTACCTCTGCTGTAGCTGCAGGATGGGCAACAAAGTCACCAACCCGGTTTGGGAGGTAGTGGTCAGCGCAAACACCCTGCAGAGGAGGACAGCCACCCAGTGCCGCAAAAGGATGAATGATCTTCTCTGTTACGCCAGGATAAGTCACTCTTTTTATTACTCCCAACTCTCTCACTCTCAAACCCATCACACATCCATAGGGCCCTCACTCACTGCCAGTGCAAAGGACATCACCATTCACCCACTCACACACACCTTCATTATCCTCAGACTGTCCATGGGACCACTCACCACCCACACAGGCCAGGCACACTTATCACCTGGCCTGGCAGGCATCCTGATACACTCTCCCCATCTCTATCCATGCAGGACAAAAGCACACATGACACACAAAGGGAAGGAAAGGTCACAAACAGGTGGATGGATGCCAAAGATTGAAGTTTTGACATAATTCAAAAACAGAACCATCCAGTTGGCCAGCAATGACCAGGACCGATCCTGTGCTGACGGTGAGGTCAGCGCTGCTCTACCAAGTGAGGATCCAGCAGTGCAACATCCATCAATCATGCCGTGAGTGATGTGTCCTCTTTCACAGGCCAGTGCCGTGCACTGTTTATCTCCCCTTGCTTTCACAGGCACATCTGCCAAACAGCCAACAGAGTCCATGACCCAGGGCCTCCAAATCAAGCCCTGAAGAAACCTCTGAAGGGGAATCTGAAGGCACCATTCCTGAAGTCCCGTCACAGTGCTCACCCACACCCTCCACCAGCACAGAGACACACATCTCGGTGGGACCTAGCTTTAGAGTAGCCTCAGGATCACAATCTGGTGAGCACATCGCACTTTCTGATCCTCAGCAGGCGGAGGCAGGGACTTCCCAGGTCCCCAGCACTCAGAGGACTGCTGGGGGCCAGAACGTTGCTAAGTCTGAGTCAGATGACGAGCCTCTGGACTCTGTCATGCCAGAATTGCCGGAGCTGCAAAGGCAAGTGTGGGAACATCAGGAAGGGATGTCCACTGCACTCCTCAGATTGCAAGGCAAGCTGGAGGAGTCGGTCCGCCTTCAGGCTGAGGTGATAGCGCCGGCATTGCAATGCACCGAGGTCAATGCTGGCAGGATGGCAACCGCCAAGGAGACCTTGGTCCAGGATGTTATCCCTCCACTGCTGCGCGGGCTTAACTCCATCACTGATGCCATAGTTGGTCTCCAACAGTGTGTATGTGAGAGGAGTGGTGGGCAGATCGATCTCACTCCAGCTACCCCTTCTGCTCACGGAGCCAGCCAGGGGCCCTCGGGCACCCATAGGGAGGAGGATCAGCAGGTGCACACTCCAGGACCATCCACCCAGGTGATTCTGGGAGTGACCGGCCCATCCGAATCTCCTCTTCTGTGACCTCCGCAGCTCCAGCTTAACAGACCGAGGAGGGGGCCACTGTCACGCAGCAGGACCCCGAAAGCAGGCCTGGGCCCTCCAAGTCTCAGCCCTCTAGAGGACGCTCACCAAGGTCATCACAGACAGGGAATCATAGTCAGCGGGCTGCCTCCACCTCTGCTGTGGATGTCCGGGGAGCATCAAGACGTGGCAGGGTTAGGAAGGTTAGGTAAAAGTAGTTGCACAGTCTGGCCACGGGTGTTGATCACTGGACATAATGTTCACTATTGTCAATTAACTTCTAAGAATGTCACCCTGCCTGTGGCTCCTTGTTTTGATGAGCAGTGTTCTTGTCAATCTGACATGAAATCTTTCTGCACAAGATAAAAGGCAGGTGTCTCAGTCCAGGGCCTCTTCCCTGTGCCCTGTGCAGCCTTCAGACCACAGTGATGGTCCAGCCTCACACTCCCTGGAAACATTACTGATGCCTGCACCTCGGCAGTGCTGGTCATTGCTGCCAGAATCTGGTGGGCAGGTGCCAGAGTTCTCTCAATCTCTCTGTGCTCTCAACACCTTTAAGGTGGGGCTGGCCCCCATCACACCAGCATCTGCGATCATGCAGTGCACCAGCTCCTGAAGGGCTGAGGTGCTGAAGGCAGATACAGCATCAGATGCGTCTAAAGTTTCATGGCTGCATCTCTGAGATGGTCCTGTTCATGGAGCGCAAGTGAGCTACCCTCGGCCAGACAGGAGTCAGACATTCGCAGGGGCTATGCGAAGATCTATGGAGTGCCCTCACTGCATGTTGTCATCATCCTCCTACAATCGAGTGACAATTAGGGCCTCCACTGTACCTCCATGACAGGAGTGTTCTCTCAGAGGGTATTCACGCTGCCATAAGCCAGACTGGAGTAAAACATTCACAACTATGATGTGAGGGTCTATGGGGACACCTCACTGCATGTCGTCATCGTCCTCCACAAATCTGGCAGCTATGAGGGCCTCCGGAGCGCGCCTGCCTCGTCTAGCCAGTGCAAGAGCCTCATCCCGTCATCTTCACCACCGAGGACCCCCTCATCTTCATCCCCATTGAGGTCCTCCTCATTCGAGGAGACCTCCATCTCCTCAACTAGCTTGTCTCCCGTTGGAGTGCCAGGTTGTAAAGGGCACAGCAGGCGATGACGATGCATGACATCCTCTGTGGGCTATATTGCAGGGCTCCACCAGACAGGTCCAGGCACCGGATCTGGATTTTCAGCATCCCCATGGTCTGCTCCACCAAGTTGTGAGCTGCTGCATGAGTTTCATTATAGTGTCTCTGCGGGTAGCCCTTGTCCCCAAGGAGCAAACCCTGCAGCCTCTGTGAACCCTGGAAGACTGCAGGGACCAGCGAGCAACTCAGGATGTAGGCATCGTGCACACTCCCTGGAAACTGTGCGCATACCTGCAGGATGTATTTCTGGTGGTCACATACCAGCTGCACGTTCAGTGAGTGGAAGCCCTTGTGGTTGATGAAGTTCACCGAATGTAGTGATGGAGACCTGAGCGCCACATGAGTGCAGTCAATCACACCCTGCACCTGTGGGAATCCCGAGATCAGGGCAAACCCAATGGCCCTTGCATCCTGGCTACCCCGGTCCCAGGCAAAATGCACAAAGTTGTGTGCCATGGAGAAGATGGCATCTGTGACCTCATGGTTGCATATGTGCATGGTAGGTTGTGAATCCCATAGAGGTTGCCTGTGGAGCTCTGAAAGGAGCCACTGGCATAGAAATTGAGTGTCACAGCCACTGGCAGTGGATGCTCTCCATGTCCCCTTGGCGCCAAGTCCTGCAGTAAGTGGCAGATGTGAGCCACCAGGTCCCTGGACATGAGCAATCGTTGGTGACACTGGTCCTCAGTCATCTGCAGGAATTGCAGATAAGATCCATAGACCCTGAGTGTTGCTAGGCGCCAACCAGCCATAGCTCGGTGTCGCTCCTGGGCAGTGTGTGCAGGTACTCCTGCTGCCCCTTCTTCATGAGGTTGCTGTTCCTGTCTTTGCGCGGCCAGGTGCCTCAGTCGCTCTCTCCTCCATCTTCTATGGTCTCTGTAGGCCATCAGGCACACAGCTAGGTCACCAGGATCCATGATCCTGATGTGGTCCTCCTGCAGCATGAAAGAGAGGGAGGCGTGGTTATCATGACTGTATGTAGCACCTTTCCTGCCCCCATGTGAAAGCCCCTTAATGTTTCCTGGAGATTGCTGGTCACCCCTCGGATGGCCAGAGATGAGTGCCCTGTATAGCAGCCCTGTCAACCTGTGACATGGGGGACACTGGTCCAAACCAGATTGCTGAGATTGTAAGGGGATGTGAGTGTCACCAGCAGTGACTGCTACATGGCCAGCATTGGCGAGGAGATTGTACAACGTGTGCAGTCCAACTGCTCGGTCCAATAAAGTGGTGGTAGACTCTAAGCCTGTGCCAGGGGGGTGGGGGTAAAGTATTGAGCGCTTGGTGGCCCTTTGGCGCCAGCGCATTGCTTGCGGGCAGGCTAAGAGCCTGACCCCAATCATATCACTGTGGTTGCGCCTTAACTGTTTAAGTTGCAGAGGCATGTTCAATTTATACAGATGTCCCTAATGCGTGGCCACTTCCTCCCTTACTCTGACCCCCCCACCTCGATTGCCTGTGCAACAGGATGCAGCACCAGGGCAGCAGTTGAAGAACCCCCCACCCCCGCCACCCTCCAGCAGCCTCCAAGGCTGGCCAGCACTTGCCCCCACCCCCCCAGGTACCCCTGATGCCTGTAACCAACAGGAGAGCTGTGGAGAACACTCCTGCTCACTCACCTCAGTTCCCCCAAAGTGAAGGCCGCCAAATGCACATCGCCTGCTGTTGTGAAACACGTCAGCTGTGCTTTCCCGCCGATGTGGACGTACGATACAGCGGGGTTCCAAGAGCCTGGCGGTGATATGATGATATACAGCCACAGTGACATGATTAAATGCTGATATATTACAACTAGCTCCCCGCCGACTGATGGCGGGAAACGCGGCCCACCGTTGGCAGGCTTAGCGGACGATCGCGACTTGCCTTCACGCCGTCGTGAAGCAGGAGGTCGCACTATATTTTCCACGCATGCCACCTATCACGCCTGCCGCCGGTGGGTGGTTTGCAAATCTGGTTCTGTAGGAACCAAACCGTGCATGGCAGAAGGCAACTGGCCCGACTGTATTGGGCTTTCTCAACGAAACTCAATCCTGTTCTCATCTGTAGTCATTTCACCCCCAATTGGTACCCACTGCAGGTTAATTCATGTCCCATACAAGGAGCTGCTGTTCCTCTGTAGTTGCCATTCAGCGAGTCACTTTCTCTGCTCTAAATTTGAAAATAAAATTTAACAATAAATGCTGGGAACATATGAATTTGGTAAGCCTTTGCCAATAATTTTTAGAAATTTTAATAGCAATTTTATAGCACGCAGTGGGATGCACAAGAATGACCATATATCAGCAAGTAATCAAAAAACTTCTTTTGATAAAGAAAATTTGTGACTTAAATGATTTTTTTCAAAAAATACTTTTAACAGTACGATAAACCTTTTATATATCAACGAAGACATTGTTATTACAGATTCTGAATATAGCTTTTAGATTTCTGCATGGTGTTTGCTTTCAGCATGCAGGCGTCTTGTAGATATTGTCATTGTTTTAAACACAACTTCACTTCTAACCCCTTTTCCAACAGGTTGTCGAAGCAATGTTGAGTGGACGTGCAATTTTCTAATTACCCAGTGAAAGAATTGACTGGATCCCTGCTGACTGATTGTTGAGGTTAATGATTAATGATTTCGGACTGCCTTCCAAACATGATACCATCTACTTATGAAATTAGTTCCTTTATCACAGCACATGGCATACTTCACAATGCTGGTGTGAAAGAACATGACACAAGTTGTAGTGAACAAGGCTGAGTTTAACACAAGCAGCAGGCTAGCAGTTGTCAAATTCTTGAATATGTTGGTAGAGTGTGAACAATATTATAAAGACAGGCATTTGTGTAGTGCAACTTCATATGGCTCATAAATGTCATGAAGCACTTCATATGCAATGTCATGCAGATATTTTGAGCTCAGCAAAATCCTGGAACCAGAATGAGGTGAATGACCCAACTGTTTTTGGTGGTATTGATTGAGGATGGAATTGCTTTGGAAGTTAATGTTCACCTGACTGGAATAGGTTAACTCGGTCCCAATTTTCCATCTCAACCAAAGGATGTGATCTCCAACAACATAGCATCTCTTTCATGCTGCACTGAAATGTCAGTCTAGATTCACACGGTCTTCTGACTGAGATGAGCATACTACCATACTCGGCTGACTAGTCTGAGCCAAGGATATTTTTTTGTAAGTTACTAACAGTTTTCCTGTGGTGTTGCTCTTGTAAGTTGGGAGATAAGGTGTCTTAGGAAGAGTCTGGGAAGAGTGTTCTCTGCAGTCACCGTCGCCGTGAAGCAGTCTGGGAAGAGTGTCCTCTGCAGTCACAGTCACCGTGAAGCAGTCTGGGAAGAGTGTCCTCTGCAGTCACCGTCGCCGGGAAGCAGTCTGGGAAGAGTGTCCTTTGTAGTCACCGTTGTCGAATGAAAAAAAACAAAGAGTGACATCACAGGAAAACCGTAAGTTCATTGGTTGGTAAGTAACTGCTAGTTTGAACTACCTATTCTAAGTTGATTTCAGATTAAAGGTGACTACTGGGGCCCAGGATCGGAGGCCTAACACCTCAGCTTCAACTCAGCAGAGAGACAGAGAGAGCGAGTTCCAGTTGATTTAAAAAAGGTGTATTTTGAATCTCGATTCTAACTTGCTTTCAGATTAAAGGTAAATAGGAGAAATATTTTACAGATTGATAAACTAAAGTCCGGCAGGAAATTTAAAAACAAGTTGAAAAACTAATTAAATAAAATAGAGATGCAGGGCCAGGCGATGTGTTGTAGCTGTATGATGTGGGAACTGGTGGACCCCATTGAGGTTCCTAGTGACCACATCTGTTGGTTGCTCGAGGAACTCCGGCTCAGAGTTAATGAGCTGGAGTCTGAGCTTCGGACACTGTGACATATCAGGTAGGGGGAGAGTTACCTGGACGCTGTGTTTCAGGAGACAGTTACACCCCTTAGATTAACTACCTTAAATTCAGACAGTGGTCAGGGACAGGAGGGTGTGACTACGAGTGAGGTAGGTAAGGGGATCCAGGAAGTAGCACTGCAGGAACCTCAGCCCTTGCCCTTATCCAACAGGTTCGAGATTCTTGCTCCCTGTGTGGATGAGAGCAGGGACTGTAGGGAGGATGAGCAAACTGACCATAACAGTGGTACAGGGAGCCATTCGAGTGGGGGAAAGAAAAGAGAAATGCAGTTGTAATCAGGGATAGTATAGTTAGGGGAATAGATACAGGATCGAGAGTCCCGAAGGCTGTGTTGCCTACCTGGTGCCAGGGTTAAGGATATCTCATCTGGGCTGCAGAGGAACTTGGAGTGGGAGGGGAAAGATCCAGTCATGGTCCACGTAGGTACCAATGATATAGGTAGAACAAGGAAAGAGGTTCTGCTGAGGGAATACGAGCAGCTAGGGGCTAAATTTAAAAAGCAGAACCAAAAAGGTGGTAATCTCCGGATTACTACCTGAGCCACGAGCTAATTGGCACAGGGTCAATAAGATTAAAGAGGTAAATGCATGGCTCAAGGATTGGTGTGGGAGAAATGGGCTCGAATTCATGGGACATTAGCACCAGTACTGGGGAAAGAGGGAGCTATTCCATTCAGATGGGCTCCACTTGAATCAGGCTGGGACCAGTGTCCTGGCAAATTGCATAACTTGGGTTGTAGATAGGGCTTTAAACTAAATAGTGGGGAAGAGAGTTAAGTTGTATGGAAATATAAAAAATCAAAGTTTAAGGAGAGGCTAAGAGTGCAGGTTAGTGATGAGGCTGATTGTTACCAAAAAGTAAAAGGAAGGGACGGAGCATGTGAACGGTATATTGGCACCAAAGAATCATATAAGAGTAGGGAAAATTGACAATAGGGCAAACTTAAAGGCTTTGTATCTGAACACGCGTAGCATTCGGAATAAAACTAATGAGTTAACAGAGCCAATAGAGATAAATAGGTACGATTTGGTGGCGATTACTGAGACATAGTTACAGGGAGAACACGGTCGGGAGTTGAATATCCAAGGATACTCAGCGTTTTGGAGGGATAGGCAGGAAGGAAAAGGAGGTGGTGTAGCTTTGTTGGTAAAGGAAGAGATCAGTGCTATAGTGAGGGATGATATAGGTACTGGAGAGCAAGACGTCAGTCTGGGCAGAAATAAGAAATAGCAAGGGAAAGAAGCCCTTGGTGGGAGTAACCTATAGGTCCCCAAACAGTAGTTCAGAAGTAGGGCACATATAAACCAGGAAATACTGGGAACATGTAAGAAAGGCACAGCAATAATCATGGGTGATTTTAAGATGTATATAGACTGGACTAATCACATTGGCAAGGGTAGCCTCGAGGGAGAGTTCATAGAGTGCATTAGAGATTGTTTCTTGGAACAACATGTTGTAGAACCAACCAGGGAGCAAACTATTCTGGATTTGGTTTTGTGTAATGAGATGGGGTTAATCAATGATCTCATAGTAAAGGATCCTCTAGGGAAGAATGATCATAGCACGATAGAGTTTCAAGTTCAGTTTGAGAGCGAGAAACTTGAGTCCCACACTACTGTTCTGGAGTTAAACAAAGGTAACTACATAGGCATGAGGGCAGATTTGGCCCTAGTGGACTGGGCAGGAAGACTACAAGATAGGACAGTTGATGAACAGTGGCAGATATTTAAGGAGATATTCAATTCCTCCCAAGTAAAATATATTCCAAAGAAGAAGAAAGATGGTAAGAGGAGGAAAAAGCATCCATGGCTAAGCAAGGAAGTTAAAGATAACTTAAAGGCAAAAGCTAAGGCATACCAAATTGCAAAGGTCAGTGGCAGGCTAGAAGATTGGGAAAATTTTAAAGATCAACAAAGGGTTACTAAAAAAAAAAGAGCAAAGGTAAATTATGAAAGAAAACTAGCGCAAAATGTAAAAACTGATAGCAAAAGCTTCTTCAAGTATATAAAAGGAAAGAGAGTAGCTAAAGTGAATGTTGGTCCCTTGGAGGATGAGACTGGGGAGTTAATAGTGGGGAACACAGAAATGGCAGAGGTGCTTAATCAATATCTTGCCTCAGTTTTCACGGTGGAGGACACTGGTACCACCCCAATGGTAACAGGTAGAGCAGAGGGTATAGAGAAGGAGGAACTTAGAACAATCACCATTGCTAGAGAAAAAGTACTGAGCAAATTATTGGGATTAAAGGGTGACAAGTCCCCAGGACCTGATGGCCTATATCCCAGGGTCTTAAAGGAAGTGGCAGCGGAGATAGTGGATGCATTGGCTATAATATTCCAAAATTCCCTGGATTCTGGAAAGATTCCAGTGGATTGGAAAAATGCTAATATAACGCCCTTATTCAAAAAAAGGGGGGGGGTGGGGGGAGGCAGAAAATAGGAAACTATAGACCAGTTAGTTTAACATCTGTTGGAATTCATTATTAAGGAAGTAGTAATGGGGCATTTGGAATGTCAAAATGCAATCCATCAGAGTCAACATGGTTTTATGAAGAGTAAATTGTGTTTGACTAATTTGCTAGAGTTCTTTGAAGATGTGACAAGCAAAGTGGATAATGGGGATCCTGTAGATGTAGTATATCTGGACTTCCAGAAGGACTTTGATAAGGTGCTGCACAAAAGATTAATACACAAGATAAGATCACCTGGAGTTAGGGGTAATATATTAACTTGGACAGAGGATTGGCTAACCAACAGAAAGCAGAGAGTCGGGATAAATGGGTCTTTTTCTGGATGGCAAGCTGTAACTAGTGGGGTGCCACAGGGTTTGGTCCTTGGGCCCCAACTAGTTACAATCTATATTAATGACTTGGATTCAAGGATAGAAGGTACTATAGCTAAATTTACAGATGACACCAAAATAGGTGGAAAAGTAAGTTGCAATGAAGAAATAAGAAATTTACAAATGGATATGGGTTAGGTGAATGGGCCAAAATTTGGCAGTTGGAGTTTAAAGTGGATAAGTGTGAGGTTATCCATTTTAGTCGGAAGAACAAAAAAGCGACTTATTATTTAAGTAGAGAGAAACTTCAGAATGCTTCAGTGCAGAGGGATCTGGGTGTCCTCGTGCATGAATCGCTGAAAATTAGTATGCAGGTACAGCAGGTAATACGGAAGGCAAATGGAATTTTGGCATTTATTGCTAAAGGAATAGAGTATAAAAATAGGGAAGTGTTGTTGCAACTGTACAAGGCATTGGTGAGACAGCACCTGGAGTACTGTGCACAGTTTTGGTCCCCTTACTTGAGGAAGGATGTAGTTGCACTGGAGGCGGTTCAGAGGAGGTTCACTAGATTGATTCCAGAGATGCGGGGCTTGTCTTATGAGGAGAGATTGAGCAGTTTAAGCCTTTACTCGCTAGAGTTTAGAAGGATGAGAGGAGATCTAATTGAGGTATATAAGATGCTAAAGGGGATAGACAAAGTAGACGTGGAGCAGATGTTTCCCCTTCTGGGGCATTCTAGAACGAGAGGTCACAGTTTTAGGCTAAGGGTAGGTAGATTTAAATCAGAGATGAGGGGGAATTACTTTTCTCAAAGGGTCGTGAATCTGTGGAATTCACTACCCCAGAGTGCAGCGGATGCCGGGACGCTGAATACATTTAAGGAGGAGCTAGACAGATTTTTAATTAGTAACGGGTTGAAAGGTTATGGGGAGAGGGCGGGAAATTGGAGTTGAGGCCGAAATGAGATCAGCCATGATCGTATTGAATGGCAGGGCAGGCTCCAGGGGCTGAATTGCCTACTCCTGCTCCTAGTTCTTATGTTCTTGCGTTCTTATGTTCTTATAATAACAGAGTATTGTACATGTAATAGGCCATGTAGTTTTCCGTTACTAAAGGTTTAAAGCTTGCCATCCTAGGTGAATATAAAATACATCATTGCTTTATTTGAATAGGAACTGGGAGGTTTCCTATTTTTCTGGACAACATTTAACCCTCAATCAACAGTGCTGTCTAGTCATTCGTTTCATTGCAGTTCGTGGGACCTTGCTGTGCACAAATTGGCTGCCGTATTTCCCTATATTACAAGAGTGGCTACACTTCAAAAATATTTCACTGGCTGTTAATTGCTTTGGAACATCTCAAAGATGTGAAAAACACCATTCACATGCATTCTGTTTTTCTTATATAATGCTAGTGAGAGTAATGGTGGCAGGTCTTTCACTGGTCATACCAGCGATAGGAGCAATCTGAGATATATCACGGAAGAAGTCAATTGTACATTAATCAAGAATGTTAGTTTTAAGTGTCACTTTTATTTTCCATGTGTTGCATCAACGCCAATAACCTATATAGATCTATTGGCAACATTAATCCTGTGGGCACACATTAAAAACCTAAAGATTGAACTAAACATGAAAGGAACATAAGTCAATATGATTGCTGAACAAGCTGTGGCTTTTTTGAGAGGTTGCCTGATAGAGGTCTTAAAAATTATGAAGGGAGTTTGATGGGGTAGACCTAGAGAGGATGTTACTACATGTGGTGGAGTCAAAAACTACAAGCCATAAATATGATAGTCACTAATAAGGAATTTGGGGGATAATTATTTTCTGTGTAAGTGGTGAGAATGTGGACCTCGCTGCCACATGGAGTAGTTTGTGGTGAGTAGCCTATATGTATTTAAGGGGAAGCTAGGCAAGTGCGTGAGGGAGAAAAGAATAGAAGGAAATGTTGATAGGTTGAGATGTATGGCAGGAGGAAGTTTGTGTGGACCAGTTGGGTCAGGTGGCCTATTTCTGTGTTGCAGACTTCCATGTTATATAATCTGCAGGAATCTAGTCCTAAAGTGAAATGCGCCATGTGAAATAAATGATCAGCTGCCTAAGAGGGCTTGAGGCTGGACATTCCTGAAATGAAAACAATTATGTGAGTGTCAGTGGAATAACTGGACATTCTCCTAACCAAAACCTGATGATGCATCACATTGAGCCTGCGGCAGGTGGATTCAGCCCAATCCAGACTGAGGTCGTGTTGGTTGAAGCATTGTGGAAAATAGTCTAGTCTGAAAAATATTATGTACACACTGAGACTGAACCAAAAGAAATATTGGCCTATTCCTGGCAAGCGTCAACTCCTACCATAAATTGGCACATCTATTAACATTCCCAACATACACACTTAATGAACTCAACAACCAACATATCGGACCAATGTGAGTCACATTCAGTCAAGTTAGTCAATCATCGAACAATATGGCCAAACAACAGAATACATGTCAGAGGAAGTCATGGTCAAACTATACGGTGCTCTGTCAGACTGTACCATGAGTATTGTGCTTATCTCTGGTTTGCTGCTATCACTGCCATCTTCTCTCATTGTTCTTGAGAGGAAACTTTCTGTTATCTGCATCCCTGGAGTTAGACCCTGAGCAACATAGCGTCATCTCCTGCACAATACTGGTATGGACAAGCTGCCCCGGAGGCAACAGTGTCAGGCATTTTAGCTCCGGCATTCCACAGGGCCTTGGATGTGTGTCCCTACTTACCAGTGGGTTGGCTGGTCTGATGGCATCTCTCAAACCCTGAATGCGCTAAGAGACCGCAGCCTCCATCACAGCTGCCAGGATTTTGCTCAATCTGTCCCCAACTACCACCAAGACAGCCCTCGGATTGATGTGGTCCCTGGTTAACTGTTGGTTTTCTGTAGATGAAGCAACTACACATTCAACTGAAAAAAAAAGCTTCAGGGATTTTGCCATAAGTGAAGGCTGTAGACTCTACATCAACACTTGTCAGTTGCTGCACATCCTCAAGGACTGACCATGGAGACTACCGTAGTTGTGATGTTCCCCCTAAGTTTTCTTTTCAAAAGGTCATTGACCTGAAACATTAATTCTGTTTCTCTCTCTACAGATTCTGCCAGACCTGCTGAGTATTTCCTGTATTTTCTGTTTTTTTTTCTTTCTTTCTTTCTATAATTGTGCAGCTTTTATTTTAGAAGGCAAAGAGCCCATGCCAAGGCTGTCCAAGGAGGAAAAGGTAGAGTGGTAGATGATTTATGTTGCCTGCCTTGATCAAGTCTTTGAACTTCTTGTGGCACTGGATGGAAAACGTTTGGACTTGGTGCCAGTGGCACTCCCTCCATGTGGTTCTCCCATAGAGAACCAGGAATAAAAACAAAAAGCTAAAAGCTACTGCAGATGCTGGAAATCCAAAACAAAAACAGAATTACCTGGAAAAACTCAGCAGGTCTGGCAGCATCGGTGGAGAAGAAAACAGTTAGAACCAGGAAGTTTGTCACCTCTTTGCTCAGTCTCCTTCGGAGGTCACTATCACAAACATTATGCACTCTCCTTCTGCTCTTCTTTCTCGTGCCCTTGTCTTTCAGCTGTTGCTGGCAGATCTTGCAGTGGGTAGCTTTTCTTGAAAAGTGGGACAAAAAGGTGAATAAATCATTAAGCATCTGCTTGACAGTGAACTGATTGATACAAACATTTTGCTACTTATCTGTTTCTTGCCAATCTGTTGCTTCAACTTTCAGCCAAAATTGGTGCTTTAAAGGCTACACTCTAATTTACAAGCAGCGTCAGCGCATTACTCCCCTACTGAATGCTCCAAGAGGTATACATTTATTTTAATAGATTTAGGTATTAGCTGTTGCTCAGTGGCAGCACTCTCATCCCTGAGTCAGAAGGTTGTGGATTCAAGTCCCAGCGACTTGAGCATGATTTCTAGGCTGACTCTCCAATGCAGTACTGAGGGAGTAGACTCAATGGGCCAATTGGCCTCCTTCTGCACTGCAAAGATACTGTGAGTGTTGCACCATCAGATGTCTTTCAGATCAGATGTTAACTGAGGCTCCCTCAGTCCTCTCAAACGTAAAAGACCCTGTGGCACTATTTTGAAGAAAAGAGGGCAAGCTCCCCCCCCGGTGTCTTCCTAGGAACATCATGAAAACAGATAATCTGTTCATTACCACATTGATGCTTGTGAGATCCAAACTCCATTCCCTAGCTATTGACTCTACTATCTCCCTGGCCACAGCCTGAGATTGAACCAGTCTGTTCACAACTTGGTGTCCACATTTGATCCGGAAATGAGCTTCAGACCTCGTACTCACACCATCATTAAGACTGCCTCTTTCCACCTCCGTGACATTGCGAGACTTTGTCAATGATCATTGCTGCTAAAGCCCTCATTCATTGCCTTTGTTACCTCTAGACTTGACTGTTCCAATGCACTTATGGCTGGTGTCCCCCATTCTACCCTCTGTAAGCTTGAGGTCATCCAAAACTCTGCTGCCTTTATCTTAACCCTTACCAGTCCTGTCCTGCTCCCCTATCACTCCAGTGCTCGCTGACTTATACTGGCTCCCAGTAAAGCAACACCTCGATTTTAAAATTCTCATTGTTGTTTTCAAATCCTTCAATGACCTCGCCCCTCTCTATCTCTGTAATTGCCTCCAGCAATACAACCCTCCAAAATGTCAGTGCTCTTCTAATTCTGGCCTTTTGAGCATTCCCGATTTGGTGGCCATGCTTTCGGTTGCCTAGACTCTAAGCTCTGGAATTCCCTCCCTGCACCTTGCTTTCTGCCTTTAAGATACTCCTTAAAACCTACCTCTTTGACCAAGCTTTTGGTCATCTGCCCTAATATCACCTTATGTGCCTCGGTGTTGTATTTCATCTTATATTGCTCCTTTGAAGCACATTGGAATGGTTTATTATGTTAAGCTGTTATATGAATATAAACCTAGCATGGTTGGGATGGGAGGCAGGCTGCAGCAGTTAGCTGCATAGTTGAGAGTCTGGACGCTGGGATAAGCAAGCCAACAGCAGGCAGAACATATTCTAGTGCCTCCCAGACTTGGTTGCTATCAGTCTGTTCAGTTTGCATTCACAGCTTATGAGGTAAAGAATTGCACTTACAACAATAATCTTATATGAACAATTCAGTAAATATTCCTTTGTCAAATCACTTATATAATGAATATTTTGTACTTACTTAGCTATGAGCTGTTGTCACTGTGGAAGCTATATAATTAAAATAAAGCCTGACATTAAGGGGAATGAAATGCATTGAGTGTTTCATTAACAGTCTCAACCTAAAACTAGAAATAAGTAAATAGCTTAACATTGGGCATATTTTACTGCCTTTTTCAATTTTCCAAGGCTGGCAACTCAAGTTTCTAGTTTGTTTTCTTATTGGTTATTTGAAGGAAAATTAAATGGAATCTGCTGGTCTTTGGAAAGCAGTCTTAAAATTCATTCAATAATTAACCACTGAACTAGCTTTTTAATGGCTACATAGATCAGATTGCACTCAACAGAGCAAAATTTCTATGTATGAGTTAATGAATTGTTTTAAGCTTGTTAATATTTGAGGCTGTTAATTGGATTATTTTGACATCATGGAAGGACTTTGTTCCCAGCAGAGCAACTTTAAACTTTTTATTCTAGTTAAAAAAAAAACTCCTTATTGCTGCTTTCATTCTTTTCATTTCTTTACAGTCTCTAGTCAGGTTGCAGCAGCACCTTTTGTAGCTACAGTTTTAGACGATGCGTAGGCCAATAATGGGAGCCAATATGCCAAAATCAAAGAATAGAAAAGTTTGCTAGTAGGATATGATATTTCCAGTCAGAAAGTTCTCTTGGCCATGTCAGTCTTGTTGCCTCCCTATTTCATCCAGCTGGGTGGGACTGATCTCACGTGTTTCCACTTTTATCGATCTAATCGTCGCCAGAAAATCATTTGCAATGGTTTTGCTTCCTGCTCCCACACCATTACCTCTGTTGCCCCCAGCAAATATCTGTCCTTGGCCCCCTCCTATTTCTCATGCTGCCTTTGGTGACATCGTCTGAATGCAAGCCATTAGCTTTTGCATGTATGTTGACAACTCCCAGCTCTACCTTGCCCCAACCTCTGGCAAATCCAACCCTGTTGCTAAACTATCAGACTGCTGATCCGATATCCAGTAATGAATGAAATTTCCTCCGGTTAAATATTGGGAAGGCTGAAGACATTGTTTTCGGTCCCTGCTCCAAACTCTGTTTCCTAACTACTGACTCCATTCCTCTCCCTGGCAACAGTTTGAAATTAAGCCAGTCTGTTTGTAACTTTGGTGCCATATTAGATCCTGAGTTGAGCTTCTGATCTCATATTCATGTTGTCATTAAGACCACGTAATTTCACCTCCGTAACAATACTTGACTCTGCCCCCGTCTCAGCTCATTTGCTGCCAAAATCCTCATCTGTGCATTTGTTATCTCTCAACTCGCCTATTCCAAAGCAGTCCTGGCTGGTCTCCCACATACTACCCTCTATAAACTTGAGGTCATCCAAAATTTTGCTGCCTGTATCTTAACTTGCTGCAAGTCCCGCTCCCTTATCATCCCTGTGGTCACTGACCTGCACTGGTTCCCAGTCAAGTAACATCTTGATTTTGAAATCCCCCCCACCCCTTGATTTCAAATCCTTCCATGGCTTCGCCCCCTCCCTATCTCTGTATTCTCCTCCAACCCTGCAACTGTCCGAGATACCTGCACTCCACTCATTCTGGCCCCTCATGCATTCCCAATTATAACTGCTGCACCATTTGATGGACTTACATCCAGTTGCCTAGGCCCAAACTCTGGAACACCCTGCCTAACATCTACTCCTCTCTCCGCACTTTCCTCCTTTAAGGCACTTCTTAAAACCTACTTCTTTGACCAAGCTTTTCATCATCTGACCTAAAATCTCCTTATATGGCTCAGTGTCATACTTTATTTTATCAAGCTTCTGTGCAGCACCTTGAGACATCTTCTGACGTTAAAGGCACTATATAAATATAAGTTGTTATTTAACTCTTGATTGGAGACATGACTAAAGCCTCAGACTTCACCTTTATGCCCAAATCTTCCCTAGGTGATGAATTTTGTCAGAAAAGTGTGGCTCACCAATTCGCACTGAACACTTAAGTGTTGATTCAACTACATTTCCCCTTTGATTCCACGTCACCTGGCAGTTCATCCTGACTGTGAACAGAGACAGACATACTGAAAAAGACATGAGATTTGCAAGCGAAAGAGGGGGGAAGAGAACGTGAACCAAAGTGGAGAATGGAGACTCTGAAAGCACACCACTGCCAGGAATCAACTGTGGCTCAGTTGGTAGCATTCTTGCTGCAGTCAGAAGGTTATGGTTTCAACTCCTACACCAATGACTTGAGCACAAATTATAGGTGGATACGCCAGTGCGGCAATGAGGCAGTGCTGCATTGTGGGAGGTGCCATCTTTCAGATGTTAATCCATAGGTTCTGTCTGCCTTCTCAAGTGGATGCAAAAGATCTAATGGCCCTATTTTGAAGATGTATAGGAGAGTTCTCAACATTGCCTTGGCTAGCTTTTATCCTACAATATTAACACCTCTAAAATAGATGATCTGGTTACCTTCACATTGCTGTTTGTGGGATCTTGCTGTCAGTGAATTAGTTGTTATATCTCCTGTTAGGACTAATGGTTATGTTTCAACAGCACCTCATTAACTGTAAAATACTTTAGGACAACATGTGGTCATGAAAGGCCCTACAATAAATGCAAGCCTTTTTATTATTTGTAAAACTATTTTAATAAATAATTCCTTTTGAATGCACTTTTTCAAAAAGTAGAGCTATATAACATGTGTGGAGAGCATTTATCTCATGTTGATATACATATATCAACATGCACTGTCCCTCCACTTGTATAAGCTTTAGGTCAGTGGCCAGTGCACTCTGATGAGGTGAATATTGTTATTATCCCAGTCCTATTGTATAAAACAAGTAGGGATAGCAGCATGAAGTTGAAAGCTGCAATTTTTACTTCATTTCAGTCCTTTCTGTATACTGCAAGAAATAAGGAACCCTCAAATTATAGAATTAAATTCACTTAATTCTACAGCACTGTGATTTGAGGTAATTCTTGCAGTAATGGAAATAGGACGTGCAAGACATTCCTTTACTATTATCTTGATGTTTAGATAACATTTTGTATTCAGATAGTTGCACCAGATTTATCAATAGCACACAACAATACTGGCCTTCACAGATATGAGAAGTGAAGGAATTTTTAGGCATATGTAGCAGGGGAGATGAGCAGAACCACGACATCCCGACTTCTGACTTTGGAGCGGGGCCGGATGTTGGACCTTGCCCACTGTAGGGCATTCCCTTTGGGGCCCTAAGTCCCCATCAGCAGAGGTGGTCATCTAAGGAAGATGTCGGGCCAGGGAATTGGTTGGGACCCCCTTGGGGCAAGAGGAAAGGGCCTCAGTAGGCTGGGGGCTGGATCCAGAGCCTGGAGCACAGGCTGAAAAAGGAGGGAACATAGCCTGAAGTCAAGACCATGGGTTGAAGAAGGGTTCGGGTCAGTAGTCTTGTGGAGAGAGAGAGAGGGAGAGCAGGGCAGCAGCAAGGAGCTAGAACAGAAGTTCAAGACTGGTGAGTTGCAGTGTTGAGAAGCCAAGGCCATGAATAGGGCAGACCAAAGCCTCTGATAGTGTCTATAGAACCAGGAGGAGCCAATGGAGCGGGCAAACAGCTGCTGGAGACCTAGGCAGACCACCTGGACAGCACCCTTGAGTATGAGAGGCCACGAGGAGAGGAAGATCCCCTTTGTGTCTGGGAGACAAGGTAATCTCATGGGAAATTAGAAGTAGAAACTCCACCAACTGTGCTCTGCTACCTAGCTGTTTAGAGATCAGGAGTTAAGCCCTCAATAGTAGCCTGGTGGATCTGGAGCTTCGGCTGTGAATGTCCATTGTTGATAGTTCATTTCTCTGAGCTAAGCTCTTCCATTAATCTTTATAAAGATTGGATGCCAGTGAAATAAAGGATCCTTGATTTTTAACCTTCTTGTAGCTCATGTGCTTGAATCTCACGTTACACACACATCACTCACGATTACAATTTCTTGGACATGTTTAAAGGGGATTAAATTGGATAACCTCTGAGAATGGGTGGCAGGGAGCTCTGGTTCTGGATTTTTTGTTTAAAAAACTCACAACAGGAATGCACCTGCAGCTCAAACAGGAAATGTGACTCTTTCTTTAATATAACAGCAAAATCAAAATCAGCTCCTACCTCCCATTCCAAGTCTGGTACAGGGGCTCACAGAGGATTGAAAACTTTTGGTCTATTTAACAACACATAAATGCACAAGTTATGAATTGTTGTAACGTTCAGCACCCTGGGGTTCTCCAGAAGAACACCACCCCCCCCATAAATTCACCCCAAAATCTCTTTCATTGATAGGTTATATCCACTTTCAGCACATTTAAAATTCAGTATTCTAAAGACTGGGGCCTAACATGTTAACAGGATTAAATTGGTTAGATACAGAGAATCTATCTCCTCCAATGGTGGAATAAAAAATGAGGGGACACAATCTTAAAATTACAGTTGGACCATTTAGGTGGAAATCAGGAGGCATTTCTTCACACAACATGGAACTCTCTTTCTAAAAGCTGTGGATTTTTAAAAAATCATTCACAGGATGTGAACGCCACTGACAAGGCCAACATTTAGTGTCCATCCCTAATTGCCCCTGGTGATTCACCTTCTTGATAACTGCCAGTTCAACCACATTGTTGTGGGTCTGGAGTCACATATGGGCCAGACCAGGTAAGGACCTAAAAGAAGTGAGTAAACCAGATGGATTTTTACAACAGTCTAGTAGTTACATGATAACCATGACTGATACTAGCTTTTTATTCCAGAATTACTTAATTAACTGAATCTATGCACCCCAGCTGCCATGGAGGAATTTAGAATCATAGAACGGTCACAGCACAAAGGAGGCTATTCGGTCCTTCATGCCCATGCTGGCTCTCTGCAAGAGCAATTTAACGAGTGCCACTCCATCCTTTTTCTCTATGGCCCCGCCACTTTTTTCTCCTCTTTTCTCTTTGAAAAGCAAAATTGATTCTGCCTCCACCACACCCTAAGAAAGTGTATTCCTCAGATCCCAACACTCGCTGTGTAAAAAAGATTTTCCTCATGTCGCCATTGGTTCTTTTGGCATTCACCTTAAATCTTCTGGTTCTCGATCCTTCCAGCAATGGGAACAGTTTCTCTCTATCTTCTCCGTGAAGACCCCTCATGATTTTGAACGCCTTGATCAAATCTTCTCTCAACCTTCTCTTCTCTAAGGAGAACAGCCCTAATTTCCCCTCCAATCTATCCATGTCCCTCACCCCTGGAACTATTCTAGTAAACCTTTTCTCCTCCTAAAGTATGGTACCCACAACTGGACACACTTCAGTTGAGGCTGAACCAGTGTTTTATAAAGGTTTGCCATAACTTCCCTGCTTTTATACGCTATGCCCCTATTTATAAACCCTGGAATCCTGTATGCATTATTGACCACTTTCTCATGCTGTCCTGCCATCTTCAATGATTTGTGAACATGTGCCCCTAGGTCCCTGTGCTCCTCCACCCCCTTTAGAATTTTACCATTTATTTTATGTTACCTCTCATTCTCCCGACCAAAATGAATCACTCCATACTTCCCTGCATTAAATTTCATCTGCCACTTGTCCTCCCTTTCCACAAGCCTCTCTGTCCTCTTCATTTCATCACTATCCACCTCCAAGTTTGTGTCATCCGCAAATTTTGAAATCGTGCCCTGGACCCTAAATCTAGGTTGTTAATATAGATCAAGAAAGCCATGGTCCTAATACTAACCCCTGGGGATCTCCACTATATACCTTCCTCCAGTCTGAAAAATAGCCATTCACCACTTCTCTCTGTTTGCTGTGATTCAACCAGCTTCGTATCCATGCTGTCACTGCCCCCTTCATTCCATTGGCTTTAACTTTGCTGACAAGGCTGTTATGTGATACTTAACAAATGCCTTTTTTGGAAGTCCATGTACACCATCTAAATGAGGTGTCAGCTGTGGCTCAGTTCATAGCACCCTCGCCTTTGAATCAGAAGGTTGTGGGTTCATGTCCCACTCCCGGAAACCAAGAACTGTGAATGTACTCGAAAGAGTTACAATCTGTGACTGTTGATAACTCGAAAGAGTTACACCATCTAAACCACAAACCCCTCATCAACCTTCTCTGTTATCTCATCAAAAAACTCAATCAAGTTAGTTTGTCCTTAACAAATCTGTGCTGGCCTTCTTTAATGAATTCACATTTGTTCAAGTGCCTCTTAATTTTGCTCTGGATTATCGTATCTAAAAGCTCCGTCACCAGCAAGGTTGTACCGACTGGCCTGTAGTTGACGGGCTTATCCTTACACCCTTTTTAGGAAAAAAGTGTCACATTTTCAATTCCTCGCTCCTCTATACTAGTCCGATTTCTGAGGAGGTTTGGAAGGTTATAATCAGTGCCTCTGCAATTTCCACTCTTACTTCCCTCAGTATCCTTGGATGTGCCTCCTCCAACCCTGGGGACTTATCACCTTTAAGTACAGCCAGTCTATTTGTTACCTCTTTATAGGAACATGGGGCTTAGGAGCAAGAGCAGGCTATTCAGCCCTTCGAGCCTGCTCCGCTATTCAATAAGATCGTGGCTAATCTGATTGTAGTCTCAACTCCACCTTCCTGTCTGCCCCCATAACCCTTGATTCCCTTGTCTATTAAAAAAAACCCATCTAACTCAGCCTCGAATAATTTCAATGATGCAGCCTTCACAGTGGAAAATAACTCCACAGGCTAACGACCCTCAGAGAGAAAAAATACTCATTTCAGTCTTAGAAGGGAGACTTATTATTTTTAGTCCATCCAATGCCTCAACTTCCTTCTCCTTCACTATTCCTTCGGCAGCATCTTCTTCCTTGGTAAGTGAGTGCAAAGTACTCAATTAGTACCTCAACCATGCCATCTGCCTCAAACATAAATCCCCTTTTTAGTCCTTAAATGGCTCCACTCCTCCTTTTACCACCTTTTACTATTTATATACCAATGGAAATCTTTTAGATTTCCTTTTATGCTACCTGCCACTGTCTTCTCACACTCTTTGCTTCTCTTATTTCTTTTTTCACTTCCCCTCAGAACTTTCTCAGGTCAGCCTGGTTCTCACCTGTATTATCAACCTGATATCTGTCAAAGACATCCTCTTTTCTGCTTTGCCTTACCCTCTATCTCTTTTGCAGTCCAGGGAGCTCTGAATTTGTTTGTCCCACCTATCCTCCTCATGTTTTTGTAGACAGTATCTCGAAGTATGTTCCGTTTTGCTTCTGCACTCCGTGTGGGAATGCAAGAGGGTGCCTGCCCGATCGAGTTCAGAAAAAAATTTCTTTCAAAGCAGAAATGCTGTCCCTGTATCAGCATCAGCCATGCTGCCTACCCAGATAAAAGCCAAATTCCTCGATGTCCTTGGATTATTAGTCCAGTAACATAACCACTATGCTACTGTTCCCGAGAAGCAATTAGAGTTTGCAAAACTCAGATAGATAGATTTTTGTTAGGTAAGGGCATCAAAGGATATGGAACCAAGACAATAAATGGAGCAGATCACAGATCAGCCATGAACTGAGTGCTGGAACAGATTGGAGGGGCTGAATGGCCTGCTCTTGCTACTGTGACCATTGCTGATATTGAGTGAAGACAGCTCAACACATTTGTATGACATTTTTCGCTCTGCTGCTTTAGCAGAGGTGGTAATCTATTTGAAGTAAACAATGTGTAGTAAAGTTACTGATAAAGGAATGTTAGATGATGCATTAAATATCCTGCTCCTAATACCACCAACAATAACTCCTCAGCTCATACTGAGCAATCCTCTGCCCGAAGGCAGGTCCGACCCACAACACCATGACCTCCACCACAGGCAAGGCAAAAAGGCAGGTCCCCATGCTGTTGGCACCAATCTGATCCACACCAACCAGCAACCCCCCCCACCCCAACCCCAGCACTTCATTCTGGAGCTATGAATAGTGATGGTGGAGACTCCAGTTGTCTGACCAGGAATCTCTGCTGCTCCTACCACCTGCCCCATGTTGGAAGGATTGATAAGTTAATACTCATTATCCTGCTTGGCCCTGTTACAGAGCAAGTCTTTCCTTGGTCATCTAGCCCTGCATTGGGAGTTGGACCTCTTTCTTTCCATGCATAGTAACCTTGCAATAAAATTCTAACCAGGCTTCCAAGCATCTGTTCCTAGTTTATAGATTAGATAGAACAAAAATGTGAAACTATGGAATTCCTCACAAAATACTCATCTGGAGATTAGTAACCACTCTGTGGAGAGCCTTCAATCTTTAATCGGCGAGTGACCCTGATTCGTCCACTTTCGGTTGAATGAGGTGGGCAGAGCTCCGTCAACAGCGCAATTTAAAGTTTTACCTTGCTAACAGAGAGGGGAATATCTGCTGACAATGAAGCCCACCAGTTTACCGTTGAGTTAAAAATTAATGATCTCATTTCTTTTAAAGCGACTGACCTGGTTGAGTTTCATACCTAACCGCAAGTGCTGACTGTGGGAACCCTGTCAGCTCACCAGGTACTGTATTTCCAGTACCGCGTTTATTTTTCTCAACAGTTGATGTAGCATTGTGTAATTTCTGCTAATGCAAAGGGAGGGAGGGAGGTGCAATTCTCAAAGTGATTCTCTCGATCTCCTAGTAAAATGTCCGCGGGATTTTTCCCCGGAGAAATGAGGGAACCAGCGGGGGTTTAAATGGTTGGTAATGTAATTTACCTGGGGAGTGGTTCCCGTCGATCACCTCTCGAAATTACGGCGAACCCTCAGGGGAAATCCCAAAGGGATGGTTTATTCCCACAGCAGGCGCCGCACAGGGAGATCTGCATATTTTGCAGTCCGTGGTCAGCAGATTTGACAACATCTCGTGTCTAACTCACAAATGATGTTCTCTGTTAATTCACAGTCTTGCCTTCACAGTCTCCGGCAATTATTTGCGATCTGTTATCTCCATCCCTACCCTGAAGGGAATTAATGAATGGAATATGGTAATTTATGCTTTGGCTAATTCCTGTGGGGGTAATTCATGTTGAGGTATTTCCTGCTGGGGCAATTGATGCAGGAGTCATTCATGTTGGGCTAATTCATGCTGGGGCATTTCATGCTGGGGTAATTGATGCTGGGGTAATTGATGCTGGGTACCTAATGATGGGGTATTATGTGCTGGGTTAATTCATGTTGGGGTACAATTATAATAGATCAGTAGCCTTCTTGTTCTATATCAAATGTTCAAAAATGAACTTTAGCTGCGATTGTTGAGACTATCAGATACCAGCCCAACTCTACCCTCATCTTTCAAATGACGTAAATTGCTACTTGTGTGAAATTTCAGATACTACTGTGTTGTGGTCACTTTGACAAACGGATACAGGAGACTCAGGTACAGGTTTCGATCGTTTATTCGAGCAATTGCAAGGCAGGCACCGTCTCAATACAGCTTGAGACAGTACTCTGCTAAACTACAAGTATTCAACATATTTTTATACATTATTGGTCACGTACAAGAACAGTTTCCAGATTCCGATCTCGTCAACATATAGGTTTACATTACAAGACATCTCTGGTAACAAGTACATCCCTATTTGTTTTCACCCAGGCAGAGACCTTACCATCTGTTCTTCCCCTATCTGTTGAAGAGCACACTTAATCTTCGTTGTTATTGCCATCCTCTGACTACAGTCTGAGTGGGCAAAGATCTGGCAGATGGAGTATATTGTGGGAAAATGTGAAGCTGTTCACCTAGGCAGAAAGAATAAAATAGCAGAGTATTACTTAAACAGAGAATGACTGCAGAACTCCGAGGTGCAGAGGGATCTAGGTGTTCTCGTGCATGAGTCACAAAAAGTTAGCGTGCAGGTACAGCAAGTAATCAAGCAGGCTAACGGACTGCTACCCTTTATTACGAGAGGAATTGAACATAAAAGCAAGGATGTTATACAGGGCATTCGTGAGATCACATCTCGAATACTGTGTGCAGTTTTGGTCTCCTTATTTAAGGAGGATGTAAATGCATTGGAGGCGATTCAGAGGAGGTTTACTAGATTGATAACTGGAATGAGCAGGTTGTCTTATGAGGAAAGGTTAGACAGACTGGGCTTGTTTCCACTGGAGCTTAGAAGAGTCAGGGGTGACTTGATTGAAGTATATAAGATCCTGAATGGCCTTGACAAGGTGGACATGGAAAGGATGTTCCCCCTTGAGCCCAGAACTAGGAGGCAATGTTTTAAAATTAGGGGTCGACCTTATAGGACAGAGATGAGGAGAAATCCTTTTCTCTCAGACAGTTGTGTGACTTTGGAACTCTTTGCCTCAGAAGACAGTGGAAGCAGGGTCACTGAATCTTTTTAAGGCACAGGTAAATAGATTCTTGTTAGGCAAGGGAATCATAAGTTATCGGGGGTAGATGAAAATGTAGAACTCAAAATACAAACTGACCAGCCTTGACCTTATTGAATGGTGGAGTAGGCCAAATGGCCTACTTCTGCTCCTATTTTGTATCTTCATATGATCACATCTCGAATACTTTGTGCAGTTTTGATCTCCTTATTTAAGGAAGGATGTAAATGCGTTGGACGCGGTTCAAAGGAGGTTTACTAGATTGATACCTGGGATGAATGGGTTGTCTTATGAGGAAAGGTTGGACAGTCTGGGCTTGTTTCCACCGGAATTTAGAAAAGTGAGGGGTGACTTGATTGAAGCATATAAGACCCAGAACAGTCTCGACAAGGTGAATGTGAAAAGGCTGTTTGTGGGTGAGTCCAGAACTAGGGGGCACTGTTTTAAAATTAGGGGTTGCCCTTTCAGGACAGAGATGAGGAGAATTTTTTTTCTCTGAGGGTTGTACAACTTTGGCCTGAAGGGCTGAATGGCCCTTCTGCTCCTATCCCATATGCTTGAAGGGTTTTATTTATTCTATTCTTCTGTAAAGTTGAAAATATATGCAGGAGAAAATTGTTTAGCTGCTTGAATGCAATGACTCCAACTTCCTGTACATGACTAGTGGTCTAGGGCAGCAAAGGGATAAGTAAAAAGATTTATCCTGTCTGACCTTGTGTAGTTGAGGGCCTAGCCACCAATGGTGGGTGAAGGGCGGGGAGGCACAGAAGAGGGCTGAAAGGTTGGGCCTGAATGACTGGAGGAGGTTAGAGATAGGGAGGTGTAAGGTCATCAAAGGATTTAAACATAAGGATGAGAATTTTAAATTGGAGGTGTTTCAGAACAAGAAGCCAATGAGGACAGGGGTTATGGGTGAGTGGTTCAGGATAGGATAAAGGCAACCCAGCTTTGGATGAGTGGGAGTTTACTGAGGGTGGGGGCTGGAGACTGGCCAATTGAAAGAGTAGAGTCTGGAAGGAAAAGGCACAGATGGGATACTTGGCATGAGATGGGCTGGGACAGGGGTGAAGGCGGGCGTTGTTACAGAGATGAAAGTAGACAGTCTTTGGGATAGAGAAGAATGTGAAGCCGGAAAAACTGATTCTTTGCGTATCTACAGAAGGTTAACACTAATTCGCTGGTTACAGAAGGTGAACAATGTTTATTTGGGCTGAATTTTAAATGGCAGGAACATGTGGGTTTGGGGTAGGGAGTGAAAAGCAAGGAAACTGACAGCACATCAATAAGCTGGTGCCAACTTGCCTACCTTCTGCATTTACCTGCAGTCCATTAGGCTGCATGCAAGTAATCTCCTTGGGATTGGCAATTGAAGGAGCTGAAGACATGGCAGCAAAAGATACCCATAAGTATTGAAATCTCATGTCTAATTTTTTGCCTGCTTGTGTGAAAGGCTTTGTACGCAGAACTTGTGCTGACAGATTACTTTCACAACTTCAGAGGTTTCTACATCTGACCTCTGCTTCGGAGCTGGGACCTATCAGATCAGCAAGGGGGCAGCTTATACTGCTTTACACGGAACCTCAGCTGATGACCAAGATGACCAGCAGCACCACTAGCAGGATCAACACCAGCCCACCAGCATAGATACACAAGGCCCAGGGTTTTGTGCCAGATGACGGCAGACATTTGCAGTCTGCTGGAAGAAGACCTGCTGGGCCCAATGGCTACTCTTTACCAGTGGGTGTCAAAGTCACCCTCAACATCTTTGCCTCTGGCTCCTTCCAGGGCTCTGCAGGAGACATTTGCATTATCTTGCAGTTGGGCACAGATGCCTAAAACAGGTGACTGATGGCTTGTTTGCCAGGACAGGCAACTATGTCAACTTTGCCACTGAATATGCCAGTCACAATGAGTGGGCACTTGGGTTTATAGCTCTAGACAGCTTCCCACAGCTGCAGGGCATCAGTGACTGCACACATGTGGCAATTAAGGCATCCCAAGAACACCTGGAATATTCATCAAATGCAAGGGTTTCCACACCATCAATGTGCAACTGCTGTGTGATCGCAGTAAGAAAGTGCAAGATTCCTAGGCACCTGCCTTGGTTCCACAATGGTCCACCCTCTCTGGCCTCCTCATACCTCTGGCAAGCTGACAATTAACTCAGGTACCTGGACAAATCGGTAGGCACCCTTTAATGTACGCTAGTCAGGGTCTCCAGAATGGTCCTGGTGTGCTGCACCCATCATTGTATTGGCACAGAAGCGAAGTTTGGACAGAACCTCTTGTTATGAGTTTAAAAAGGAGGGGTGTTTGTTATTTCAGACTGTTCCAATTTAGCTGTGCACTGCCTAGTACTGGAACCCAAATTGCCCTTTTAAACTGCTGAATTCGACAGAGATATAACCATCAGGCAAAGACTCAGACACCACATCAGTAAATAGTATTGAAGTTTATTGATTATAATCAAGTTTTAGAAATTTATCAACCAACTAACAGAGGCAGAATATAGGTAAAGTATACTTGTCAATGAACCTCTCCCCAACGCCACACTTTCAAATGGGGGATTGATCCAAGAGAAGTGGACAACAACTTGAACTCCTTGCACCGACAGAAACAGTCACTGCCTCTGAGAAGCACTACACCTTCCTGGGATTTCTACTGGCAGGGAATCTGTTGCTGAACCAGTCCCAGTTCAGCCCTGAAGTTTATTGGAAACAACCTTCACGCTGACAGGATATTCAACTATCCCCACATAATCTAAACCAGTTCTTCCACACTTGATGTGCACAAAGATAGTTTCCACAACCCCTTTTATTATGCTCAGAAGATGTTGTAAGCCCACTTTAGCCAAGTTGTTGTAGTTGGCTAATTGGTCAATAATTTGTCAATAATGTGGTAAGAGTTAACTCCATTGGTTCTAGCTAATTACGCACACTGTCTTAAACTTAAGACAATGCCTTCCTATAAGCTATGTCTCTTATCTTGATGTCTTTACAGGAGTCCCATTCATTAAGACCGACTCAACAGTCAAAGACAGTGTGCGTTCCTGATAGGGATGGAATCCAAGGCTTATCCCATTTCTTTCCCAGTTGTTACAGCACTTTAATTTTCTCATAAGAAAAGCTAATGGAGAAATGCAGAAATAACATAAAGTAACTTCTAATTAACTACTGATTATTAATTACTTACCCTTCAATTATAACTTAATTGAGGTACACTATTTTGTCAACCATCTGTTGTTAGTTAGTGACTGCTTCATAATGCTCTTTGGGTTAGTTCATTGTAAAAGGTTAACAACATCAAAATGGCTTTTTATCTCAGTGTTAGCACAAAATGGCATTTAACCTTGTTAGCTTACAATGAATATAACTTAAATTAACCTGAAAATGGTTGGGTTACACTAAAATCTAGTACGCAGACTTATATGCAACTCCCCGGATCGAGGGTGAAATATATTGCCAATATATTGATCCCTCACTGCTTCTTTGATCTCTCTCTTTCTCTCTCTATCTCTCTATTTTTGAGGCATGAGAATTGGTCTCCAGCTCAAATCAGCTGTACGTGTTTGTATCTCAAGGATCCTCAAGTAACAACGGATGAAAAATAATGACAATTGTGGTTATCAATTGCACTAACACAAAAATAGTTGAAATAGTTCAGAGCCAAAGATGTTCATTTACATTAACAACTTTCTGCCACCGGTATGTTTTCGCATCTCCTAAATCTTTAATCCCTTATTCTTGTCATTCATTATCATGTTGCATTCCAATTACATGTATTTGTGAAGCCTCACTCCTTTTAATGATATTTTGCAATTGGCTTCTCATAACCTCATTATGTTCCATCATACTTTCTTTTTCTACTCTATTCCAAATTGCAATGCCTGGAGTGACACTGATTCCTAACCATGACTAAATACTGTTTTTTTAGCCATCTTCTCTGACTATCCCTAGCATCCTTTGTTATGTTCACATTCTCATATTCTTCTAACTCTGACCATTCTGCCCATGCACGCTGAGCATGGTTCTTGTTCATGAAGTCTTGCATCACCTTTGCCGCTAACTGATTATAGAATTCCTGATATTCTTGTGGACATAGGCCTTTGGGAAAAGGAATACCTTTCTAAGATCTTTACTGATTGAAGTGATTGTAAGTAAAACCTTTCATACTGTTTTGGGGATCATGTGACTGTACAGACAAGTCAGCCCTAAGCGTGGGTAATCTTAGGGGTGGAGCTTTCTAGTCGTGGACCTTGTTTAAGCATGTAGCTTCATCAGGAGCTCTGTAAATAAAGCTTACTGTTTCTAACAAGAAACCTGTCCAGTACGCTAAGTTTATTACAACTGGTGACGAGGATAAATAACTCTTACATTGCATCTCGCCTCGCGAATGTGATTTTGAATTTTGATTTTTAAGGGACGAAAGAAAAGTATACTCACCAGTCACGCTGCTCTTTGGCAGAATCGACCCATACAATATGTCCATGGAAGACTGGAGTCAGTACATAGAGTGCCTAGGTTTCTACTTTGTGACAAATGAAATAACAGCAGAGCAACAGAAAGCAATTCTTCTAAGTGTCTGCGGGAGCAAGACATATAACTTCATTTGCAGTCTGACAGCCCCGAACGCGCCAAATTCCAGATCTTTTAACAAGCTGGTAGACCTTGTGAAGGCACATTTTCAGCCTAAGCCATCGGTGATCATGCAAAGATTCAATTTCAACTCTAGAGTAAGGGCCCCCGTTGAGTCAACCGTAACGTGTATTGCGAAGTTAAAACAGTTAACTGAGCACCGCGACTTTGGAGGTACTATCGCGAGACTTCACTCAGTGTGAATGTAGGTGATATCATGCCTCCAAAACTCATGCAATTACATTCAATTCTCAGTCTTTCACTTCGACTGTAATTATTCTGTCGCGACCGTCTGTGGCCCAGTCACATTTGTCACAAAAGACGGTCATGTTACAGTAGTTACACTGATGACCAGTGAAATTGCCAAAATTGGCCCGATCATACTGTCTCTTGGGAGGTAGCATTGATTCAAGGGCTTACATTCCCTTTTCGTAAGATGTTGATCCTTGAGGAGACATTCAGGCATGCCATGGATATCAGGATATAGAGTATCAGAATATATATCTGCAACAAAACAAAGTATAGTATTTACTCATTCACAGTTTTTAACTGATTAATATGGTACAATTTTCTGTCTTTTCTTCTGCTTTTCAAGGTTAGCCCATTGAATGGGCTTTCAATTTTGCTTTTAAAGTTCTGTTCCCTCTCTCCACCACTCCAGAAGACTGTGGATTGTGGTTGATGTAAAATGTATGTGTAATTCCAAATGATTTTTGCATTTGAGTGAGAATTACCTGAGTGAAATGTGACCCCTGGTCACTATTCGACTGCGGTGATAGTCCCCACCTACAGATTACCTCAACCAATAAAATTCTCTTGCAAAAGTGTTTGCTAATTCAGAGTTATTTACATATAAGTATTCATGTCTTAACTACCAAATCAAATAGTTTAAAAAAATCCTCCAGCTCTCTTTCTCTTTAAAACTGTGTCCAATTTCTTACTAAGTATCATTACTCCCTAGCTTTCATTCGCACCAATCCAAAATTCCTTTTACTTATACTTTATTTTGACTCTCTCTGACCATTACCATCTTAACTGTCTTAAAGTCAGTTTCTCTATGGAGTATGTGTTGGTGCCTTGATGATATAAAGACGTTGCCTTGCTCTACTGGGTATATTAACCATTTTATGCCGCTTGTCAAGTAGTTGCACATGACTGAGACCTGTTCTTCAGTACATTCCAAGATGTATCCCCTGACCTTTGAACCAGCCCATTTTTGAACTGATTTCCAGTATGTTCTGTTGGTTACCCCACATGTGACACATCTGCACGCATATGCAGTGTCTCAATATCATGCTACCCATTCTTGACTCTCAAGTGATCTTATCAAAAGATCTTGAAACCTTCACTTACCTCTCCATGCCTGGTCCCAATGCTTTGGGTAGTGGCCAGACTATTAAATTCTGTTCTCTTAAATAAAAGTTCCTGGGCAAGGACACAATAGGCAGAACCGTCCCAGATTTGCACTAAGTGCGGTCGTGGGCGGATAAAACAACATTTTACCCAGCAGCCGTGATGGTGGGTTTTCACACCGTAACATCCCAATCCCGCCACATTGTTTACGCATTCCCGGGAAACACGCCACTTCCACGGCGCCATGACCTTGCTGCTTCATCACGCTGGACACCATTTTAAAGCCCAGATGTATGAACACATCTCAGTGCTTCCGGCCCACGACGACTGCAGGGAAGATGTCCATCAAAGGCAAAAAGACAGCAGCCCCCAGGTTTAATGACGCATCACTGGGACTCCTTTGGATGCTGTGGAGGCCCGCCGAGATGTCCTCTACCTCTGCACTGGTTGTAGGATGGGCAGTGGCATTACCAAGCAGGCTTGGGGGTCGGTGGTCAGTGTCAATGCCCTGCAAAAGAGGACAGCCACTACAGGATGAATGATCTCATCCATTCCACCAGGGTAAGTCACTCTTCTCATCACTCTCAGCTCACACACTCACAAACCCATCACACATCCACAGGGATCTCACACCTCAAGGGACAACAACTCTCTCACACACTTTCACATCTCCATTAGGCTCATACTCTCTTGAACTCACATCCTCATTCCTGTCCATTGTGCCGCTCACCACACAAACATTCCACGCAGTGCCATGTGTCCCTGCTCACACTCTCTCCATCTGTTTCCAAGCATGAGAAACCTGCTCACATTAGCAGGGAGAGGCCCCAGACCAGGGGCAGAGTGGCCCATATTAGGCCCCTCACTCACTTTGAGTAGCGTGCCATCGTGCTGACTGGTTGCCTGCAGCAACGGTGAGGTCGGCGGCAAACACACACCTGAGGAACCTGCACCACATCATCCCTCCCTCATCGCAACTGTGAGTGCTCTCTCTCTCTCCTGTTTTTGACTCTGCTGCCACGCACTACTTAACTCTACTTTGGTCCACGGGGAGCTCTGCCAAGGGACCAACACCCTCAGCCAGGCAGTCCCTCAGCTCCATCCACATCCTCATCTGCAGCCAAGAAGACTCCTCCGCCAGGGAAGGGGTGGAAATAAGCAGCCCGGAAGACCCGTCACCGCAGAAGGAGCAGCCGGCCCAAGAGTGATTCTCGAGGGGAAAAATGTGTGTGTGTGGCAAGGCCTTTCGGAGCTTCGCACAAGCACACTCACACGCACGCAGATCCTTCACGTTTCACTCATCTCAATGTCCTGAGCATTTTGAATGCTGCCTGCTGGAATTTGCTTTCGGTTGTCCATCTGGGCTGACCTGCATCACCGTCCACCCAATGACCACACCCCCACACAGCAAATGATCTCACCCACCATGACTCTCGCTTCACTTTTGATTTGGACAGCATGGTGCTAAATTTAGTTTTACTTTCGCTCCCCGGTCTTTTCCCCCACCCCCACCCCACCCACCCCCCCAGTCACCCATTTCCTTTTTTCCCCCATCACAGTTGACCCCCCCCGGCATCACTTTCCACCTCCCCTCCTTTGCCTACCAGCCATAACCCTTTTCCTTCGGGGATGTCCAAGTGAACGTGCATGTTCCCTTCCTTCCTGAAAACCCCATCCACATGCACCTCCCCGACCTCCCCCTTCACCCCCAGAGGGTCCCTGTCTGCCTCTGGGTCCCAACCAACCACCCCTTCTATTGCTACCGTCAAACCCTCACCCTCCCACCCTGCCGCCTCACTCTGCCCTCGGGCATTCTCACCCTTCCTTCATCACATGCCCACCCTCAGTTTGCCTCCCAGGAGGCAGACATGAACCTATCAGATCCTTCCCGTTCACCTGAACATCCTCCTCTCTGTACCCCTTTCCCCACACCCCCTCCACTTCCTTTCCACCTGGAGCCCCTCCCCTCCCCTCTCCCCCCCCCAGTCCTCATACCCCTCCAGACTCCCCGCCCCTTTAGTTTTTCCCCTTCCTGACTCCTTCCTCCACCCTTACCTCTTCCGCCACCCTTAGTCCCTACCCCCTCCCAACTCCTTCCTCCAGCCTTACCTCTTTCTCCAGCCTCACTTCTTCCTCAACCCTTACCTCCTCCTGTCTTCGCAACCCTTCCTCCCCCTTGGACACCGTCCCCTCCCCACACTCCTTCCGTTGCACCTTCCACCACCCCCCTACCCCTTACATCTACCTCCCCAGTTTTGGTCTTCTCCCCTGTTTTCCCCCTCCTCCTCCTCCCGTTCTTCCTCACCCCCCCAACCTCACCCTATCCTGACATCTTCATTCCCCCCTCCCAACCTCTCCCCCACCGACAACTCTTCCTCTCCTAGCCCTTCCTCTCCCACCACCTCGACCATCACCCGTTGTGAGCATCAACGGTGACTATCCGTCTTCCGTGCGCTGCTTTGCAGCAGAGCCATGTCCACAAGAACCCACACAGCGTGCCACGGACATTCCTCCAGTGTGTCGTTGGTGTCGGGCTCCAGCATCTTCTGCTCTTCAGATGTCTGCAATGTGAGCAAGGCCCTGGAACTTGTCAAGACGTGTTCTACACTAATGGCTTTCCTGCCGATGTGGGCGGACGATCCAGCAGGATTCTGGTGGGCAGGCCTAATAATGATATGCTGATGTATTACAATGAGGTTCCCAATGTCCGATGGCGGAGAACGCCTTAGGAGGGCTCAGTGGAAGATCGTGAACTGGTTTCATGCCATCGTGAAACCGATTGCGCCATATTGTCTGCGCACGCCACCGAATACACCCGACACTGGTGGGCACGGAAAATCCTGGCCAATATCTCAAAGAAGAATCTATTAATTTACGAGTCTCGTCAACGCTTTCCCTTCACTAGAATGTACCTTAACACCAGATTGACATATTCCGGTGAATTACGTTCAAGATAGGTTATTCCAATTCCCATTCAATGCTTTTTTACCTGTCTCATACTATTTTACACATGCAACCGTACCTCGTTCATGAGCCCTGGAGAAACTTTATAGTCCAATAAAATATCCCCATAATACCTTTAAAACAGAAATCAAATATTTTTACTTGATTCCAGGCATTAGTATATTTTGTTTGTCATTCTTTATTTTGTATGACATTTCCATTTCTCGAAAGCTGCTTGCTAAATTGCACCAGACTTTTTTTATGCTCAAAATTATTCCAAATTCAAATGACCATCTTTGTTGGGCTAATAGGTTTCCTTTTTAAAAACTTATCTTTCTCCAAAAGAAACTTTATTTTTTTATATAGCAATGTGTGCATATTTTCATTGTTTTTCCTTAAATTAAAGAGCTTGCGTATGTGCATCTCTTATTCTTTACATCGAACTGGATCTATTGGTACCTATAGGGAAAAAAACTAAAAATCCATTGTGGTCTGGTCAGGAGCCCAATGAGTTAATACATTCATTAATACATAATGCAAGTAGCTTCTTGATTATTAATTACTTATCCTTCAATTATAACTTAATTGAGGTACACTATTTGGTCAATCATCTCTTGCTAGTCAGTGACTGCTTCATAATACTGTTTTGGGTTAGTTTGTTGTAAAACGTTGACAACATCAAAGTGGCTTCTTATCTCAATGTTCCCACAAAATGGCGCTTAACCTTGTTAGCTTATTACAATGAATACAACTTAAAATAACCTGAAAATGTTTGGGTTGCACTAAAATCTAGTACCCAGACTTACTTACACTCTTCAGACAATTACAAGTAGGAGGAGGCAGAACGTGTTGTGGCCCTGGTGACGAACATTGCTGCCTGGAATGCCCGAGGTGCTCTCATTATTGCAAGGTTCATTTAGGTCCGACCAGTCCACTCATCTGACAGCCACGTACAAAAGCCAATTTCCCCCCCTCACCGCCCACTTTCCTCAACATAAAACCGTCCTGTACTGGTGAGTGGTGGCACGTCTGAGCAGGGGCCGCAAAATCGTGCAAGGCCAGCAGGAGTTCAAGCTAGTCTGCATTGTTTAGAGTCAAAAATAAAGATTTTTAAAATCTGAAAAAAATGTCCCGACATGGGGCTGACTCACAATAACATTAATGTCATAAAAATGCTGCCCAAAAATTTATATTAATTTTTTATTTAATTGTGGAAACCTCATCCTGCCTGTGGATGAGGTTTGCTAAAAAATCAAAAGGTTGCCTGGCCGATTTGCCCGCCCGCCAATCGTAAGGTTGGACGGGCAGCGAAAAATAGGTTTAAATTAATTGATTAAGGGCCTTAATAGGCCTCTTAATTGTCGGTGGTGCGCTGCTGACTGAAACATTGTGCAAATGCGCAATGACGTCGGGACGCTTGCCCGCGGGACATAAAATCCTGCCCTCTGTGTACTTTAAAGGATAGTGTGGTGGGGGGTGCCGGGGACATCTGCAAGTGGTGAGACATTGGGCATGAGTGGCCTCCTGCTCGGACAGGGGACAAGGATACTTCAGGTGCCAGCTCGCTGGAGGGTGAAGTTGCATGTGCTAGAGAGGAGATGAGGACTTCAATAGGGCTGTGTTCTGAAGAAGATCTGATGGGCATACTGAAATGCTTTGTGCATTGGTAGGCCTGCCAGAAAGCCTGCGGTTAATGTTTGGAAGCAAGCAGCAGTCCGGTACCAACTTGGCAAAGGGCTTTGTGCAGAATTTGAGGCCCATCCCCCCAGCATGGAAGCACTGACCAACTCCATGAGAACACCTGTGGTTCTATCCATGATGCAGCATCTGATGGTCGATGTCTCGGCTTCCATTACAGCACAAGCAAAGGCCACTCAGTGCCTGGGTGCTGCTAAAGGGAAGCTCAGGCTACTCTCATGCAGGATCAGCTTACAGCGCGAAGGCTTAAACCTATCATCATAGCTGTAGATACTGGTGTTCAAACGGGCTAGCAGAGTGTCACATCAGTCCAAAAATCTGTCCTCTGAAATGCTGCTGGGGTAGCTGAGGTGCCATCCCATGGGAGTGCAGTGGCACTGTGGAGCTCTCTCAGGCTGACAATTTGTCCTCCAACCACTGTCACTCCACCTGCTGTTGCCTATCAGCCAGCCAACCTGGACTGCTATTGCTCAGGCCGAAGTGGCACAGTCCAAAGCCAGGCAGCCTAGGGCCAGAGATGCTTGAAGCCATCCTGCAAGGCCATCTGCAGTCTTCTCCACTGAACATCAGCAGCTTTCTACCAGCCATGTTGCAGCCACTGGGGTCGAACTGCATACGTGCACTAGGACAGGCATTAAGAAGTCCGGCAGCAAGGGAATGCGCAGGATGATTAGTTGAATTTTGTATGCTATATGGCAATGTTTGATTTATCAATTTGGTTTATAATGTTTGGTTTATGGTAACTTCCATTTTTGCATTGCGGCCAAGAAGAGTCTGTGATGGTCATAACAGAGAGATGGTAAGCAATGGGACTGTTGGTGAATGGGGAATTGGGGTTGCAGTCACTGGTTACACAGTTGAATCAGTCAATCACTGAAAACATAAGTAGGAGGGGCACGTGTTGGCAGATTCCTTCCTTCCTCCCCCCCCCCTCCTCCTCCTCTTCCTCCTCTTCCTCAGCTGGTTGCTGCATAGCTGTTGGCAAGGGCTGTGCTGTCAAGGTGGCGAGGTTGTGCAGGATGCAGCAGACCATGATGAACCTTGACATGCGCTCTGCTGAGTACTGTCGGACTCCTCCAGAGTGAAGCGTTGCTTAAGAACACCAATGGTCTGCCCAATCACACTTCATGTGCCAACAGGGCTTTCGTGATATGCAGGCTGCCCACAAGGACACCGAGTTATGAACCATGTGGTCAGCAGATAGTCCTTCTGGTCCAGTAGACACCCTCTGGTTTGCCACGATGGCTCAAATGCAAATGGTCCAGCGGACTGCTGCAGAATGAAGGCATCATGACTACTGCCAATATATCGCACATTGACCTGTATGATATGCTGCCTGGAATCTCACAATAACTGCACACTGAGGATTGGAATCCCTTGCAGTTATGGTACATCTCTGAGTTGACATTCAGCGTCTGCAAAGCAACATGTGTACAGTTAATGGCACCCTGCACCACAGGGAAGCCCGAAATCCTTACAAAGCCATTTGTTCATTCCACCCACCTTTTGGTGAAAGAAACTAAAATGCATTCACCTCACATGGAACACAGAGCCTCAATGACCTCCCTTATACAACGGTGCACAGCAAAATGGGAAATGTAGCAAAAATTGCCTACTTTAATCTGAAAGGAGCCAGATACATAAAAGTTCACAGCCGCAGTTAACTATACAGCTGCCAGCAAAGATGTCTTTGCTCTGTGGTTGCAGTTATGAATGCCAAAGGTGGCAGATTTCAGAGAGGATCTCCTTGGTGAAGTGGAAATGTCTGACACACTGTTGCTTGCTGAGGTTGAGGTTGGAGAATTGCTCCCTGAGCATTTGGAACAGATATGGCCCCTCGGTGGGAGCCCATCTTCTCCTCCCTCTTCCAAAAACTTGTCCTGCTTTGTATCATTCTGCTCTGCTCATTCTTCCTGTCAGACTGTAGGCCAAGGGCATTGCAAACTACTGCACCCACTTCAGGGAGCAAGAAGTTTATACAGAATCTTTGAAGTCAGGATAAAATCCTTCAGCATGTGCAAAACCACTCCCTTGTAGACTTTAACAACTTTAAAGGGCTCTAGAAACCACCAAACACCAGCCACTAGAAATCAACTGACAGCTGACCTGAAAGTAGTTGATGATCCCTTTAAGTTGCATTGATGGGAGGGCCCTTCCTGCTGCTAAACACATATTCAGCTGTACCAGTTTAAAAGAGGGCATTAGTTGAAGTGCTAATTTCTAATATGGCAGCGCCAACATCAAATCACCAGCAAAAACAGGCATCACACATCAAACTTTACACCCAAAGACTACATTTTGTGAGCAAAAGCAGCTACTTCAGAGATATCTGAAAAATGTAAGATTGTAACTGTTGACACATAAAATAACCTTGGCTAGTTTGAATGTTCTCATGTTTACTCTTCTCTGTGCACGTAAGTAGATAAGGTAGCTTGTTTTGTCCTGAGACCCTGATGCGGTCCTGGGATCATGAGAAACTGAGTGCTTGGTATGTGCAGCTAATAATACCTAAAGTTAAACCAAGAATGTTGGAGAATGCGATGTTGTACTGAGACCATGGGAAGGAAATGAGGAGATCAAAGGTTGGTCATCTTGAATCTTCATCCAAGCAACTGTAATGTGCAGTGTCCCCTGTCTTTGCTTTTCCATGTGAGTATGATTCCTAAAAAAATATTTAAGGATCTCTTGCTTGAGTTGGATATTTTAATTGGTTAATATCTGTAATTTAAAAAAAACTTACATTTGTATCATGCCTTTGTCTACCTCAAGACATCAAAGTGCTTTACAGCTAATTAAGCATTTTTGGAGTGCAGTCACTATTGCAATGTAGGAAACGTGGCAGCCACTTTATGCTCAGCTCCCACAAACAACAATGTGATAGAAACATGTTCATTTATTTAAATATGTTGGTTGAGAGATAAATATTAGCCAGGACGCTGTGGATAACTCCCCTGCTCTTCTCTGAAATAGATCCATTGAGTTTTTAAATTTTTAAAAATTTATCAATTTATAATTCACAGATGTGAGCATTGCTGGCAAAGCCAGAATTTATTGCTCTTGAGAAGGTGTTGGTGAACAGCTTTTTGAACCACTACTGTCCGTATGGTGAAGGCTCCCGCAGTACTGCTTGGGAGGGAAGGTCATTGTTGAAGCAGCTGAAGATGGTTGGGCTTACCCTGAGGTGTTCCTGCAGTGATGTCCTGCTGCTGAAATGATTGGCCTAAACAATCACACCCATCTTCCTTTGTGCTACGTATGACTCCAGCCAGTGGAGAATTTTCCCCCTGATTCCCATTGACTTTAATTTTGTTAGGGCTTGATGCCACACTCAGTCAAATGATCTCTTGATGTCAAGGGCTGTCACTATCACTTTACCTCTGCAATTCAGCTCTTTTTTCCATGTTTGAACTAAGTCTGTAATGAGGCTGTGACCTGAGTGGTCCCAGTGGAACCAAGCTGAGCATTAGTGAGCATTGTAAGCGCTGCTTGATAACACCTTCGACCACACCTCCCATCACTTGGCTGATGGTTGAGGGTGGGCTGCTGGGGCAGTAATTGGCCGGATTGGATTTGTCCTTTTTGTGGGCCGGATATACTTTGGTAATTTTCCTCTTTTGTAAGGTAGATGTCAAATTTGTAGCTGCACTGGGACAGCTTGGCTAGAAGTGTGGCTAGTTCTGGAGAAGTGTCTTTAGTACTAGAGCCGGAATGTTGTCAAAGCCCACAGCCTTTGCTGTGTCCAGTGCGCTCAGTTGTTTCTTGATGCCATGTGAAACGAAGCGAATTGGCTGAAGACTGGCATCTGTCATGATGAGTATCGAGATGGTTTATCCAGTCAGCACTTCTGGCTGAAGATAGTTGTAAGCCTTTAGCCTTGTCATTTGCACTCATGTGCAGGGCTGCGCCATTGTTGGAGATGGGATTTTATGAAGCCACCTCGCTCCTTAGTTATTAATCATCCCATCATCATTCCTGACTGATCTTGTGAACATTGATGTCCTCACCCAAAGTACATTCTGTGCCCTTACTTCTTCCAAGTGGTGTTCAATATGGCGAGAACTGATTCATTAGTTGAGGGAAGATGGTAGGTAAGTAGCAGGAGGTTTCCTTGCTCAGGCCCTTGATATCATGAGGCAGACTTTTAGTGGGTCTGTCCTGCCAGTGGGAAAGGACATGCCCAGGGATGATGATAGAGGAGTCTGGGATGTTGACTAAAGCTATGATTTGGAGAGTGTGACTTTAATAGGCTGTTGCTAGTCCTTGTGACTGCTCTCCCAATTTCGGCACAGGTCCTCAGATATTAGTCAGGAGGAGTTTGCAGGACCGACTGGGCTTAGTCTTTCCTGAATCAGATGCTTAGGTTAATACAAAGTGGGCCATCTAATTTTATTCTTATTATGCCCTTTTGTAGGTTTGACTGAGTGGCATGCTAGGCCATTTCAGAGCTTAGATTCAACCACATTGCTGTACTCTGTGGATTTGAAACCACAACCTCCTGACTCCGAGGCCGTGCCACCCACTGAGTCATCACTGACAGCTTAGGCCTTTATATTTATTAATCGCCATATCTCTTTATTTGCTAAAATGATTTACCCTGTCTTGATTACTAAGGTTGAAGTCACGTCTTTTTTGTGTAAAAGTAGCTGTTCAATCGTTTCAAAATACTTAAATTAAAAAGCTGTGATGAAAAAAGTATTGATCGCTTTCAGCAATAGACTTCCCCTGATTGCATAACATCTTGAGGTAACATTTTCCTCAGAGGCCCCCACCTTAATAACATACATTCCATCTATAGGTGCCAACAGTTGAGTAACATTTCATAGGGGGATCAATTTGGAGCTCTTGTCTCTGTACCATGAGTTGAGGTTCTAATAGTAGTGTCTAAGTTGTACATATTTTGTTCAGAATAAAACCCATTGATAACACAAAGCATACCTTAGAGTGGCTGAGCTGAAGCTGTGGGGGTAGGTGTTGGGGGACACTTCCATCTTCCTCACTCCTTTACAGTGGCCTTGATTTTTAACCTCAGCTCACCTTCCCTATGACCTGCAGTCCTGGTCCTGCATTAGGTATTATTAGCTCAAAATACTAAAGATTCAGTTTCTCGTGGTATCAGGAGATTAAAAGGCTACACATTGCAGTCTTGGGACAATCATATCTATTTATCTGGCTTGGCATCAAAATTGTATTTGATAACGCTCCTGTAATGTGCCTTGGGACGTCTTACTGTCAAAGGCGTTATCTAAAGGTAAGTTGTTGTATATATTTACACGTACACAAAAGAATAAGCATATAGATGTATCCATGTGAAAATTAGAACTAACCAAAGTTAAGGCTGACATAAATGGTCTGGACTCAGGAGTTAGTGAAGATACAATCAAGTATTTGCTGAAAAGCCACCTCTAGAAAATTCACTTCCGGGGATCAGCAGAATGAAATCTTTACTGGAGATGAATAGTCCTCCTTTTCTCATCTGATTATTAAGAGAGAATCAATTTATACTTTCAAATACTTTTCACAGGAAATGGCTTGCATTAAGATTGAGTGTGTCGTGAGGGACAAATACAGAATTGGAGAAAGTCCAGTTTGGGAAGAAAAGCATGGTTCTCTTCTATATGTGGACATCACTGGCCAGAAGGTGTGCAGATGGAATGCAATCACGAAACAAGTGAAGGAAATGCATGTTGGTAAGCAAAAGATATGTCTTCAATAGGACAGTCCAACTCCTAGCCTTATATGGCAATTGCTTCTTCTCTTTATTATAGTGTGTGAAAACCTTCACTTTCAGAAGACTTTGCATAATGTCTACCCCTTTGACATTTCTGTGTAAAATCACCACAATGGTGCACAAAGTCTAAACTGAGTCTCGCTTTGTGCCATCGAACTTGTCCAAACCCCCCATTCTTAAAATTTGTCTCAACCCACACTCCTGTTTGCACTGAAAGAAAGCTTTGAATTTATCTATCACCTCATCACTTGTCTTAGAAATGTCCCAGAGAACTTCACAGGAATGGCTTTGAAAAGGGTAACTATTGTTATGTAAGCAAATGTTGCAGTCATTTTGCGCATAGAGTAAGGTCCTACAAAGAGCAATGAGATGAGAGACTGGTTGATCTGCTTTGGTGGTGCTAAATGGGGGGATTGTTGATTGGGACAATGGGAGAACTTCAAACTCTTCTTCAAATAGTGTCATAAGTTTTTAATAGCCACACGAACAAGAGGAAGGGAATTAGAATTAGATGAATTGTCCAGAAGTGCAAGGCACTCTCAGTACTGCATGAGGTATACTCTCAGTACTTGAATGAGGTATAGGAGCCCAGTCATTGTCTCTCATATATATGGAGATTATTATTTCTCTAAAATGAATAGGAAGACTAGCTAAGGAGCTCAGGATATTTCCTCACAAAGCCACAGAATTGTTACAATGCAGAATGAGGCCATTCGGCCCACCGTGTCTGCACAGGCTCTCCAAATGTGCAATATCCCCAGTGCCACTCCCCCGCCTTCTCCCCATAACCCTGAATATTCTTCCTTTTCAGATAATAATCCAATTCCCTCATGAATGTCGTGTTTGAACCTACCTCCATCACACTCTCAGGCAGCACATTCCAGACCTTAACCACTTCCTCCTCATTTCTCTATTGCTTCTTTTGCCAATTACCCTAAATCTGTGCCCTTGAGTTCTTGATCCTTTCTCTAGTAGGAACCATTTCTCCCTATCTACACTATCCAGACCCCTCATGATTTTGTATAGCTCTATAAAATCTCCTCTCAACCTTCTCCAAGGATCACAGTCCCAACTTCTCCACTCTATTAATGTAACTCAAGTAACTCAATTTATATTCCTCAATTCAGTCCTCTCCTCTTTAACAGCTGATGGAATATGTAAGCATCGCATATGAAATACATTTTCCCACCAGGCTTCTTATATTCTCATTTTGTGTTACTTTGCTCCTGATTAACTGAACTTTCATATTCATAAAATAATAGTTAATCATATCTGAAAAAGTAGACAACGCATCAATTAAACATAGGGAGAATGGATAAATTTCCAATGAAATAATGAACAGACTTATAAAATAGGAAAGCTATCAAGAGAAAAAAAGATGAAAAGCCAAGGATATTGCACAAAATAAGTTTTGAATTTATTTTTGGTCACCATCTTTGTTTCTTACTGAAGAAATAGGGGCATCAAAAATTGTAATGCCTACAAGGAAGTATCTTATTTATACGTTGCTGCTTGTGTGTTTCAAATATCTCTCACAATGTTTTCAAATAGAAGTCCATTCCTGTCAAAGAAGCCTCTGGCTTGAGTTAACAGGATACCAAAGAGCCGACACTGACCGAATTATATGAAAATCCCGATAATTAAGCCTATTACAGCCTCTAGGGTGCATGTGTTATCTGTGACAAAACTCCCCAAATTGACCAATATTCTTGCGAGTAAGCAGTCTGTGGAGAAAAATCCTAGTATGCATCATAGAGTCAGAATCATTATGTCACAGAAGGAGGCCATTTGACCCATTCAGTCCCTGTTGAACTGCACCAGTATGACTGTTGTTACGATACCCGTAGAGACTGATAACGTTTTAAAATAGATGAATTTCCCAGCAACTGACAGAAAGAACCAAATGACAAGATTTCATGTTTTAAGACTTTTAATGTATCAAACAAACTAAAATCAACATAGGCCAAACATTATTTAGCAGGCAACTAATACACTAAACTAACGGAATTGAAATACATCTTACGATGGCTTTTGTTGGGTGCTGCACTTCTGGCAGATGTGCAGCATCACAAAAACAAGTCCAAAGTTACTCCCAGATTTCCAGTAGGTTCACTTCTCTCTGCCACACTAGGTGGAACCTCCCAGTGTCCTTCAAAAATTGTTCCACTCAGCCCAAATCTTCCAGATCTGACTTTTACCAGCAAGGCTCACTTCAGCGACCCCTTGTTCCTTAAATCTCTGACTTTCAGCAGCAAGACTCCCCTTGGTAACTCCTTGTTTCTTGAATCTCCAAAAGTCCTGTTGGTTCTGTCCCTTTCCTTTCAAGCAGGAAATGAATCTGCACAGCATCCTGCTTGATTGTTAACATAAAACAGTCCTTCTCTGCTTCTCCACACAGCAGTAGCTGCTTTGTCTCTCTCTCCCTGTGTCTCAAAAGGCAACTACCTTTTTTCTGGGAGTTAATGTGTAAAGGTGTGAAACCGTCACTTGATCTCAAACTCTGAGTTTCTTCCCCATGGCAAGCAGATCACATGGGCCTGTCTCCGAGCGGAGATGTTTAGTATGACTTCACCATCCCCCTTTTCAGAATGCTGTGTTTCATTTCAGAACATTTCAAAGCATAACCATCTTATTAAGCTCAGCTTCATAACTCTGTGCAAAATCAATCTGTGCAGAGAACTGACAGCATGCTGAAAAGATACCTCAATCGAAATGTAATGAAGGGAATGAAATTGGGTGGATTCTCTTTCACAATTTTTTTTGTTCATGAGATGCGGGCATCACTGGCTAGGCCAGCATTTATTGTCCATCCCTAATTGCCTCTTGCTCCGAGGGCATTTAAGAGTCAACTACATTGCTGTGGGTCTGGAGATACATGTAGGCCAGGTAAGGATGGCAGAGTTCCTTCCCTAAAGGGCATTCGTGACCCAGATGGGGTTTTACAACAATCATTGCATTGTCATTATTAGACTTTTAATTCCAGATTTTTAAATTAAATTTAAATGCCACCATCGGCTGTGGCGGGATTCAAACCCAGGTCCCCAGAGCATTACCCTGGGCCTCTGGATTACTAGTCCAGTGACAATACCACTACGCCAATTGACAGCAACATGGCCATTCACTGAGTATGTCAGGGCTTGCTGTTTGCATAATTGATGAACAACAATACTCTGTGCAGTATTAACTAATCTTAATGTAAGCAGCAACAGAAATGTTACAGCTGACTTGCCCCTACTGTCTGGAGAGGGAAAAAGTCAGTAATTCCTGTTACTATTCAGTGGGCCCCTGGCAGCAGGTTTGTGATGTCTACCTTCCCCTGAGTCAAATAAACTGTTGTAATTCACTAGGTAGGTGCACGCATAATGAATTGCTGCTTGTTCAAAGTTCAGAAGGGGGAAAATGTGGGGAAGGGAGCAGAATGATTCACCTTAGTGGGTTATATACACCTCTAATTCCACAGATGCTCCTGTTGGCTCAGCGGTCCCTCGAAGATCAGGGGGATATGTTCTGGCAGTCGGAAAAAGGTTTGCCTTTCTGGACTGGGAACAGGAAACAGTTACTGAAATGGCTTCGGTTGACCAGGATAAAGCAAACAACAGATTTAATGATGGCAAAGTGGACCCTGCTGGGCGGTTCTTTGCAGGTTTGTCACAATCAAGTTCTTTTGCATTTTACTCCTCCATCCACATAGAGCTTAACTGAAATTGAATTTCAGCATTTTACCCTTGTGTTGATCTGGTCTACTTTAATCTACCTTAGATAGGATATTTAAGGCTTAAAACAGGTCGTAAGATGGGGCTGGGGAGGGCAGGAGTAGGCTTTTTTTGGAAAAATGGGCTAGAGGGGCTGAATGACCTTCCTCATCAAAACTCACGTTTTGTGCTCATGGTACTTGTACCTTAGAACTAAACAAGCATTGAGGCCTGAGGGATTCAGATAATTATAAATAAGGCATCGGACACCTGAAAGAATTTTAAAAAAAAATTCATTCCTGAGACATGGTCTCATTGGCAATGCTGACATTGATTGCTCAATGCTAGTTGCCTTTGGGAATTATTGAATGGTTGCAGCCCTTGTGGTGAAGGTACTCTTATAATGCTGTTATGTAGGGAGTTCTAGGCTTTGAATCAGTGTTAATGAAGGAACAATATAATTCCAAGTCAGAACAGTATGTGACTCGGAGGGACACTTGGAGATGATGATGTTCCCATGCATCTAATGTCCTTGTCCTTCTTGATGGTAGAGGTCACTGCTTCGGGCAATAATCTAATCAACAAATTGAGAAGATTTAACCATAGGATTTTTTAGGTAGTAATCTTAGGGTTTCTCTGAAGATGAAGAAAATTACCAGACTTGCTAAATTTTCTATCCAATAACAATGAATATCTAACCCAATATCTAGATGATATATAACAGACTTGAAATGAAGTCCTGAAATGTTTTCATAAAAAAATATTACTTTTATGTATCTTAAGTTTTGAATCCATCCTTGTGCTGGCAGAGACACTAATGGCTGATGTACCCTTTCTTGCTACATCATGACACTTAGACATAAGGATTAATGATTATGACAGAGAATATAGAGTTATTTTCCAATCCTTAGTTGCATTATCTCTAGTTTACACTATCTATGAATGTGACTTCCCTATTGGAAGTATGGGGTTGTGGGATCATGCCCACAGTCTCAATAATAGAAATGTTGGCATGTGCGTCTGCAGGAAAGCTATTAATGCATTTGGAAAACTGCAATGTTTAGTGTTTACAGGGCTAATGCTGACTTCTGCTACAGGGACCATGGCAATGGAGATTCGTCCAGCTGAGGTAGAAAGGCACCAGGGATCAGTGTATTCCCTGCAGGCTGATCACTCTGTGGTTAAGCACTTTGACCAAGTGGACATTTCTAATGGTCTGGATTGGTCACCGGATTGCAAGGTCTTCTATTATATAGACAGTTTATCATTCGCTGTGGATGCGTTTGACTACGACCTGCAGTCAGGAAAAATCTGTAAGTATATTTCAAGATGCACTCATTCGTGTGATATGTGTGATACGTATGTATTTTTTAGAACAATATGTTATTGCCCTCTCGGTTGCTATGCCATAAGTTATACGTGGCTGAAAGGAAGAAAGGGTAAAGCTGCTCCTGAACCTCTCTGTGTGACAGCACGGCGGGAATTTTACAGCCCCTTCGTGGCGGGGACGGGGCTGTAAAATGCGGCGAGCCATTCTAAATTCCACTCACTTTCACCGTCAAATTCCAGCCCACGTGTGTGAGATAGATACTGGGCTCGCCCTTTGTCTGATTTGTCCCTCCAAGGCCAATGGGGAAACGCCTGATTGCCTCTTGGTGCCTCACTGGTGACACAGCTGAGGTCGGAAACTCTGCATGGTTTCTCTTAGGAACTTAAGCTCTGTCAGTCTCAGGCAGCGTGTTAAGGTTCCAAAACTCTGTTTATGTTATACCCGGTTGTTTATGTTAATTGTTTTGATACATGACCAAAATTAATTTTTTGTTCATGGCAATGGGGTTTTAAATGAGTGACAGGTAAACTTTTTTTAGGCAACCTTTTTTGGGCAACCTTTTTTGTTAAAGTTTCTTTATTTACTCCATTCACTGCAGCCCTGCCTAGCCTTGTCAGTTTAGCTCAGTTAGCAGCATCCATATCTCAGATTCCGGTTATATCATCTAGGCTACCATTCAGTGCAGTACTGAGGGATTGCTGTATTGTCAGTGGTGCTCTCCTTTGATTAAATGTTAAAGCAAAATCCTCTCCGTTTCAATGGTTCAGGTAGATGCGAAAGCTCCCGTGGCAATAATCCAAGAATAACAAGCAGTTCTACCAGAGTCTCAGCCAACACTCCTTCCTCAACTAAAATCAGTGAAAACAAATTCAGCTACTGTGTTTATTTATGGTCAGGAATTTTAGGATGGCGGGGTTTCCCTGAGAGCACACCCCCACTGAGACTGCCATTCAACACTCCAAAATGTTAATTGGCTAGAGGTGGGACTTCCACCCCTCCAATCAAGAGGAAGTCCCACCTCAGAGAGCTGCTGGCCAACCTGATTGCCAATCAGAAGCTGCAGTGAACAGGACTGGGATTGCAAGCAATCCCCAGAGCCTAAGTCCCAGAAATCCAAGACCGGGCAAGTATGGGGCTCTTAGAGTGTGGTAGGGAGGTGATGTCCGGGGCGGTCGGCAGATAGGTTTGGGGGAGGGTATTGGTGGAGTGGCTGGGGGGAGGGGGGTGGGGGAAGAGCACCCACAGGTGCCTTTTTTGGGCGGGGCGACTGATGTTAAAAGGAGGCTGCCGATGGAGGCACCCCTCCCACCACACTTGCTGCCCAAGGCCTGATCAGGGTTAATTTTTGGACCTCCTCCCCGCTGGCCCCTGAATTTCTCCTCCCCTATCTGAAAATTTTGAGGCCGGGTGAGAAACAGTCCTTAAGTGGCCAATAATTGGCCACTTAAGGGCCTCAATTGCGGCAAGGGTAGGGGGGGGCCGGCCTTGACCTCGTCTGTCCCAGTGGAAAATTGCGGAGAGGTTGGGGCGGGTGGGAGCCCAGTGGGAAGGCTATTTGAAAAATTTTATGGCCATACCCCCACCTACAAACCCACCGGCAGGGGAACGTAAAATTCTGCCCAAGTGACAGTGATGGTTGAAATCCTTTTATTCACTATATGCATCAGTTAATACATTTACATCAAGTTCTTCTGCTGATTGTTCTAATCAATTATTATCATTAACCTGTAGAGTGCATGAGAATTTGACATAAATAGTAAAAATAATGCACAGGTCTTTCAGCCCTCACTGGGAAGGGCTAACTTAGTCAGGGAAGCCTTATTTCAGGTTCTAACTCTTTATAGGGAAGGGGCTTATTAATTTTCCAATTAATTAGTCTTTAATTTATTTTAATTAACTGCATAGCAAATCGAAGACGTGTGTACAAGCTTGAACAGGAGGAGGCTATTCCAGATGGACAGTGCATCGATGCAGAGGGAAAGCTTTGGGTTGCCTGCTACAATGGTGGGAGAGTCCTTCGTATTGATCCAGAGACTGGTAAATCAATTAAATCTGCAAACAGTGGTGTCCAATATCATGCTTGCGAAAACTACAGCAATTTGCTATTTTGGCATCTCAATACAAGCGTCAAAATTAATTTTATAGTTCTAAAACCCATGTGTGTTATCTTTTCTTCCCTTTAATCTCCCACATAATATCCTCCAGCCAGCGCATTATCTATTGCTGGCCTGACACAGACTATTATTAGTGATAAGGGTGACCTACTCGCAAGCAACTTTTAAACCACAAGTCAATGCCAAATATCTCTTTCCTTCATCCCGACTAGGAAACTCCTCCTGAAAACTTGACTGAGAACAGTGACTCACTATGTGGACTATTGTAGGTTCAAGCCCAAGATCTACCACTCTGTGGCACTTTTCCAAATCCCTCCTAGCCTAGGCAAATCAATAATTACAGCAACAAATTGCCTTTTGTCATTTATCAGAATTACTTCATTCACACAGTTCCTGCCAGAGTATATCTATATGGACCACGCACTACTTTCAGATCATTATAAACTATAGGAGCCCTATTTAACCCTAGTTCTGATTGACTTCATTGGGTAAGTTTTAACAATAGCTGCATAGTTGCAATACTAAGTACCACAAAGTCCTCAAATACAGGAAGGAAAAAAAAATGGTAAAGCCTGTAGTCCATCCTGTCAGTCAATCATGAAAATTAGATCACAGTTTGCATTTATATATTCCCATTAATACAAAAAAATCTCAAGACTTCTCAATTTTTAAAATTCTTTCATGAGATATGGGCATCGCTGGCTAGGTCAGCGTTTATTACCCATCCCTAATTGCCCTTGAGAAGGTGGTGGTGAGCAGCCTTCTTGAATCGCTGCAGTCTCTGTGGTGTAGGCACACCCACAGTGCTGTTAGGGTGGGAGTTCCAGGGTTTTGACCCAGCGATAATGAAGGAATGGCGATACGTTTCCAGGTCAGGATGGTGTGCGGCTTGGAGGGGAACTTCCAGGTGGTGAAGTTCCCATGTGTTCCCGTGCATCTGCTGCCCTTGTCCTTAGATGGTAGCGGTCGTGGATTTGGAAGGTGCTCTCCAAGGAATAGGTGTAGATATGGGGCATGGATGCTTTACCATAGGAGGGATAATTAAACAAGATGAGTTTAAAAAAGGTTTTCAAAGATGGAAAAAAAACAAGAGATGATGGTCTTGGGGATGGAGTTGCCAGGAGAAGATCCAAGTGTCTAATGGTAGATGAAGGGTAAAAAAGTCTGAGGGTTGAAGGATAAGTAATGGGGTATAAGGGGAATAGGGGGAGATGGTGGCACAGTGCTAATGTCACAATATTAGTCATCCAGATGCCCATGCTCTTGAGGACACAGGTTCAAATCCCACCACAGTAGCTGGTGGAATTTAAATCCAATTAATATAATCTGGAAATGAAAGCTAATCTCAGTAATGGTGACAATGAAACTATCATTGATTGTCATAAAAACCTATCTGGTTCACTAATGTCCTTTAGAGAAGGAAATCTGCCATCCTTACCCGGTCTGGCCTACATGTGACCCCAGACCCACAGCAATGTGGTTGCCCCCTGAAATGGCCCAGCAAGCCACTCAGTTCAGGGGCAATTAGGGATGGGCAACAAATGTTGGCCTTGCCAGCGTTGCCCCCATCCCAAGAAAGAATAAATAAAAAATAAATAAGACTGGAGGAAGCTGCAGAGATGTGATGGGGAAAAGCCATGATGAAGATTTGAAGATGAGTACTTTAAATTTCATCTACTGGGGACCAAGAGTTAAGATAGGTCAGCGAAAATGAGGAGTGGAGAGTCTGGGACGAATGACAAAACAGGAGATGGGTGGCTTAGGTTTGGACAAGCTGTAATTTATGGATGGTGAAGGATTGGAGTCCAACAAGGAGAGCATTGGACTCATCAAATATAGAAGTGATAAAAGGATAAGTCTTTCAGTGGTGAGGGCTGTCATGGCCTGGAGGTAGGCATTGTTGCTGATGCAAAGCTCTGTTGAATAGTACACTAAGGTTTTGCTCAATCTGACTTAACCAAAGTGAATGGTTGAGGAAGAGGGTAGGGTCAGTGACAGAGCAGAGTTTGCAATGAGGGGAGGGATGAATATACTGGATTCCTGATAGTCAATCAGCAGAAGTTTGTGACTCATCAATGACTTCATGGTGGGCAGTCATCAAATCAAGGGACATGTTGAAGAGGTTGAGCTGGATGTCATCAGCATTGGCCATGTGTGAAGGAGCAGAATATAGATGAGGAAAGGGTCAAGGTAGCTACTCATGGATTCAAGTCGTGAAAGTGCTGGGGGGGAAAGAGAAGTCATTGCTGAAGATGTGCTGACTTTATTTGATCGCGTTATAATGAAATTGCATGAAGGTTACTTATGGAAATGGACAACAGGGGCATTCTGTAGTAAGTTATTATGACAGATAGTCATACAGTCATTACAACACAGGAGGCCATTCATCCCATCGAGTCTGTAGCTCAATCAGTTAGACCTTTTCTTTGCTCTATCCTCAAAAGCCCTAGAAATTTATTTCCCTCAAGTACCCATCCAAATCCCTGTTGAGATCATTGATCATCTCCCCTTCCACCATACTAGTAGGCTTGAGTTCCAAGCCACTACCACTTGCTGTGTAAAAATGTTATTCCTCACATCCCCTCATATCTCTTCCCAAAACTTAAAATCTATACTCCCTATTCTTTCTACCATAGCTAATGGGAACAACTTTTCTTTGTCTACTTTATCGAAAGCTGTCATAATCTTGTACACCTCAGTCAGACCTCCCATCAACCTCCTTTACTCCAAGGAGAACAATCCCCTCTTCTGCAATCTAACCTCATAGTTAACCTCCCTCATCCCCGGAACCATTCTGGTTGGTAGAGGTCAACAGAGTCAATTTCTTGTTTGAGCTCAGTTTTAGAATTTTGCACCAAGACCTAGTGCTTGATCTCCTGCTATAGGTTTGAAATGGCATAAACATGTCAAAATGGCACTTTATGTCATTTCTCCAGTGGATACTGGGAGAACCCATCTTCTTCCTCATTAGATTCAAATTCAGTAACTCCAATATGAGCAGACTCTAAAACCCTAGTCTGAATTAATCTAAATCCTCATTTTACTCACAATGGCAGTGAAGACTAAAGTCAAAGAAAAAATGACAGATAAAATTGTTTCCTTCAGGCAAAAGAATCCAGACAGTGAAACTGCCAGTTGACAAGACAACATCTTGTTGCTTTGGAGGAAAGGATTACTCTGAACTTTATGTAACATCAGCTGCAGATGGAATGGACGAAGATTGGAATCGAAGACAACCGGAAGCAGGTGGCATTTTTAAGGTAGATAGATACTAAAGTGTTATTTTTAAAAAGTTCATTTTATGGGATGTAGGCCTTGCTGGCTCAGTCAGCATTTATTGCCCATCCCTAATTGCCCTTGAGAAGATGGTGGTGAGCTGCCTTCTTGAACTGCTGCAGCCCACGTGGTATAGGTACGCCCACAGTGCTGTTAAGGAGGGAGTTCCAGGATTTTGACCCAGCGACTGGAAGGAATGGCGATATAGTTCCAAGTCAGGATGGTGAGTGGTTTGGAGGGGAACTTGCAGGTGGTGCTGTTCCCATGTGTCTGCTACCCTTGTCCTTCTGGATGATAGCAGTCAGGAATTTGGAAGGTCCTATTGGACGAGCCTTGGTGAGTTGCTGCAGTGCATCTTGTGGATGGTAGCACACTGCTGCCACTGCTTGTCGGCGGTGGAGGGAGTGAATGGGGTGCCAACAAAGGTTGCTTTGTCCCGGATGGTGTGGAGCTTCTTGGATAAATATTTGATAAATGTTTGGTGCTATAAAATTCTATGATTCCAATATTTTCAGGCAAAGGAGACTTCACCAAATAGTTTATTGACAGTCTATCATATCTTTAATGCTGCTATCTCATGGATATTTCTAATGCTCAATGACGTACTGGCTTATGATAGGGTGACAGCAGTGAGATCACATCAGTGACAAATCATTATGACACCCATTCCCTCTGTAGCCTCTCATATGAGATGTTTGCACCAAACAGATTGGTATAGTCAAGTTACCACTTGGGACAAGTAAAAGTAGTAGGCTACTTATCCAAAAGAGAAAGTGCTCAGAAGGTATAGGAGTAGAAATTCATCTAGGACAGTGGTGCCAAACAGGTAGCATCGGATCGGTCAACTCTTTATACACAGCGCCTGATATTTAATTTTATTGATTGTAATGGAATTAAATATAGCATTACTCAAGTGTCATCTTAATATACAAATCTATTTATTATGAAAAAAAATGATTTCTTCAGGATCTTCACTGTGTCACTTTTTAATGGTTGAGTGTGTGAATATAATGCTCGGTGTCAGCTTGCCTCTGTGGTAGCACTCTCACTGTAGGTTCAAGCACCACTATGGGACTGGAGTACATCCTCTAATTTATACAAAAATTAATGTTCAGCCTATTTTATTTTCTGTTTCAGATTACTGGGCTTGGAGTGAAGGGAATTCCACCATATTCATATGCAGGATAAAAAAAACACCTCCAACTACCTAAAAGTGACATTCTGTGCATTTATGATGCCAACCTGCTCAAAGCAACTTCAACTGCCAGCTTTACAAAATTGAAAAATATCATCTTGTGGATGCACTGATAAATCATTAAACTCTGTTGCTCCACATGATCTTTTTTCTACTTTTCCCATATTCTAATCCTGGTTTAACATTTAATTCTCAATAACACTCAAATGTTGGTGATGGTCATCTCAACATACTAATAGATCTTCTAGGAAACAATAAAAATGATTTCTTCAAGGCTCTGTACTGTGTCATTTTGTTTTGGATGGTTGCGAGTGCGAATGTAGTGTTAAGTGTCAGCTTGCTTCAGTAGCAGCACTCTTGTCATGGGTTCAAGCCCCACCAAGGGACTTGGGTACATTATCTAGGCTGACACTTCAGTTCAGTGGTGATCAAAAATGTTGCATTGTCAGATAAGGTGTTAAACTGGGGCCCCAGCTGCCTTCAAAGGTGGGTACAGAACATCTCAAGGTACAATTTGAATAAGTGCAGGTGAGTTCTTATATTCCTCAACCAGCACCGAGGACCAGTTAGTTATCTCATTTGCTGTTTATGGTGCATAAATTGTTGCATTTTTGCCTACAAAAGGACAGTGAAAGCCACCTGTGATTTTTTTCAGGGTTTTTTTTAACAGTGATATTACAGCATAAAAGGGGAAGTTCTCGTCAATTCAGTGATTTCCAACTGATTGCAGAGTGGGTAGATTAGAGAATTGGGGTAGGGGCTAGAGGTCAGTGTGCCCGATTCAATGGTCAGAAATTAAGAATGCTGTAAATTGGGCAAGTTAAGCTCCATGTTGTGTGATTATCTGATCAGTTATTGTGTCAATTCTGGCTCTACACTGGGAATGGAATGTCCCAACTTTGGGATTAATAACTAAAGTCACAATTATCAGCTCAGATTGGAGGAAACAATTAATCCCTTTAGGCGTTCCCTGATGACGTGGAACACAACCACTGTAATGTGCTTGTGCACCAATATAGTCAACAATAACAACTTGCATTTATATAGTGCCATTAACATTGTAAAACATCCCACAGGAGCCCTGTTGTCAAGCAAACTTTGAAATCCAGACACATGAGGAGAGATTAGGACAGGTGAGCAATAGCTTGCAGGTGCGTTTTAAAGGAGAGAGGGGTAGGAAAGGAAGTCAAACATAGGCTGACCTGTAAAATCATTTTTAAAAAAATCTTCAATTTCAATTGTAGAATAAGTGGGGTTGAGAGGAGCTGGATGCATTTGAATTTTGGGATATCCAGCAGGGACAGGCGCACCAGAGAGACCTACATCTAAAAAATGTACTGACAGGGTTAATACATTTTTTTTTAATGCATTGATGGCATGTGGGCTTCCCTGGCTGGGCCAGCATTTATTGCCCATCCCTAATTGCCCTTGAGAAGGTGGCGGTGAGCTGCCTTCTTGAACCCTTGCAGTCCATGTGGCGTGGGCACACCCACAGTGCTGCTGGGGAGGGAGTTCCAGGATTTTGACCCAGTGACAGTGAAGGATTTATTCCCATTAATGATTGACCGACCTCTTTGTCGCTTTGCCTTTTAAGCTGAAATCCGTCACATCGAAAGCAACGAAGTAAAGGTGCAACTGCCAGGTATTTACCGTCTCTTTTAGACTTTCCTTCCTCTCCTCCTGTCAATTTCCAGGGGCACGTTTTGACGATCTTATCCACCTCCCCTCTCCCCCAACCCCCACCGCCCCCCACTATGTATCGTTACCATTTGGAACTGGCAGGATGAGTCTGTGGCCGGAGACTCGGTGCCTGATCAATCACCAGCAGCTTTGCAGGGCCGCCGAAGCGGCGTTAAAGCAATTCTAACAGGGCTGGGTGAAGGGTGGGAGGGAGGGAGAGAGGGGGGAAAAGGCAACATCCACCTCCTGGAAGAGAACTCCGCGCTGGTGGTGACCTCTCGACAACCGTATGCATTTGTGTGAATCAGATAGGGTCAGTGTGAATGACAACAGATTTACTATCTTGCCAGATCACTAATTCAGTGAATGAACCGCGAATTTTTTTTTCCCCTTCCGGGTTGAGTTGACTATATCTTGGTTTTTCCAGGTAGTTCTGTTTTTATATCTTGGGACTTTCCCGAAAAGAGCAATAGAGCCACACACTCCGGGACCATTCAAAGTGCTGTTGGACACCCTTGATTATAAGGTACAACACAGTTAAGGAATGCCATTTGGCACATCTGAATCCCAAAAAGTCCCTGCAGCCACCCCTCACCCCCATTCCGCTGTAGCACCTAATTGCTTCTCAACAGATGCCATGATTTTTGCCTCTTATCTGGACATCCTAGTCCCCATGTAGATCATTCTTTAGGCCTGCTTTTGTGGTAGTAATGACAGTAAAACTGTCAGCCCTTACTCCTCTAACTTCTGGAGTCCGCCCATGTGCCGTTAAGGACAGAGATTCAGAAGTTGCTGCCAGTGATTCTATGCGTGCACTGCTGAAGCCCCTGTGGACTACAGTCAAACAGAGGTCACTGAACTGACCAGAGCTGCCCTTTGGATGTTGTAATGTCACTGTTAAAAACCCATGAAAAAAGTTGTGCCTTGTTAATGAGGGTAACTGTTTTTAATGGGATGCTAAATCATAACTATCACTGAAGAGCACCTTTGGCCCTGGAAAACATTTCATATTTGTGTAATATGCCAGACTTTTCAAATTCTGATAAATATATTTTAAATATAATAACTTTTAACATTTGTTTGTGGTATTTCAGCTTCTAATGTGTGCAGGAAAGGGGGGATGTCTCCTTGGGTAGGGGAGGAGGTCCTGTACCTCTCAGAGGCACCCCATACCCCAAGATCATACCCCTTTGAGCCTCCCTCCCCCAACCGCCTCCCCCTCACTGGGGTCTGCCAGGCTGGCTCGTCCAAAATCCCTGGACTAGCCTGAACTCCAGTGTCCATGACACTTCTTCTCTGGGGACTGACCACTGTTCTAGCAGTGGCTACTACTCGATCCTGGAACTGCTGGGGCTACAGAGGTGCCGACTCACCAGATCTGGGGATCACTAGAGATTAGCCTTGTGGCTGTTTTAGCCACTGCCTTCATTATTGCTGGATGACCAGATCGGGGCACAATACTCAGCGTGATCAAGATGATGGCTCTCCATGACGGTACTCAAATTAAATGATGTTGGTGATGGGAATGCATCATCTGACATATTCACAAGGGCAATTAGGGAAGGGCAACAAATGCTGGGCTTGCCAGCGACACCCACATCCCATGAAAGAAGAAAAAAAATTGACTATTCCTGACATCCACAGCTGGATTTTAGTTCTTGAGTTGGGACCCCAATATCAAGCATAGTTCTGGATCCCAACATCCCAGGCATTGGCACCTGACACCTGATGTGATTTCTGTGGGCCTGACCTAATTATTGCTGAGGGATTGAGCTTGCCACGCTTTTAAGGGTGGTGGGTGAGCTCCTGAACTCGGAAGACTAATAGGAGGCCCTTCAGAACTGAGAGGTCATCACTGTCATTGTTGAAGGTGGGAGCTCCCAATGTAGGTAGGAGAGTGAGAAGGCACCTCCATCTTGAGGCTTGAAGACTTTTTGACAAGGTGAAATTCAAAGTGGCCAAGCTGCCAGACCATTGGAGGGAGAATTCTCTTCACAGGGCAGACTGCGGCTGCAGCTGCAGGGTGAGGGGTGCGGTGTCAAGAATTGTTGTACTGGCCTCCCAATCTGTGGTCGAAGGCTGCCTCCATCTCCGGGCTGTGTTTCAGCCTTAGCGGGTTGGGGTGGAGGGTGGTATAGGGGGAGGTGGGGAGGGGCGGTGTCTCACATGCCAACTGGAAAATTGCAGTCACCATTGGTCAAGTGGTCTTATTAGGCCCTTAATGATGCCTAATTGGCAACCCGCTGGTTTCACGTTTCAAAATGGCCCAAAGACAGAAGCATGATGGCAAATGGAGATGGAGATGGAGATGGAGACCAGTGGTGGGAAATTGTGGGCCTGTCTGTCTCTGGTCTTGCCTCCACAGACATTTAAAAATGTGACCCCCAGTGTTAATGGAACAAAGTAGGAGGGAAGGGGATAAAATTTAAAGAGTCTCAAACAAGCGGGGGGTTGAATCAGTGGTAAAGGTGGTTGCTATTGGCTCTGCTTGCCACCGGGAATGTCATTTTGTTGCGTTTCTTCCAGACGCCCTTCTCACATTATGAGTCATGAAACTCCACTCCCATCATCACAGAAAGCCTGCAAATTGAATTGCAAAGCCAAGAAAAACACATTTAAAACAGCAAGACTTTAAGGCAGCCCAAAGAAGTCATCTACTTGTGTTAGGGGCTATGGATTAGTTTAATGTAAAGTACAGGCATAACCTGCAAGGTGATTGACCTTGATACTAATGCTGATACAAGGGTAGATGAACTGTACATAGGGATTATTCATTAATTAGACATGACTATTTTGTTTTATTTTAATAAATATCACAGGAACTTTATCATTAGAAACCCAAAATCTGTTAGAATGTTGTATCACTTATAATTTATTCAGGCCTCAATCTGAACCCATTATCACTTATTAGTTAAAATAAATTAAATTAAGGTTTGTTAGCTAAGTGTAGTACTCTTGTTCCCTGAGCTAGATGGTTTTGAGTTCCCAGCATTGATTTTTTGCAAGGAAAAAAATTGCATTTCATTTGAAAATTTTGTGGATGCTGAACTGAGGGAAAACGGCAATTTCTCAGTTCAACCTCTTTGCCCCCCCTCACTTTGCGGGTGTAAAACGCCTGATCTAGGAATATGCCAAATCCTGTCGGATATCAGGAATCCGCCACCTGAGGAATCGTAGGCACCAACCTGCATCCCACACATCAATCTAGAAAACTAGCAAAAGTTGACCACCGGTTTCAAAAGGCCGGTAACTCAAAAAAATGGCCTGAGGAAAATTCTAAAGGTAACAAAACCATAAGCCTAGTATCATAACCATTAAGCTACTGTAACTGGAATTGGATTGGGCAGTGGTTCAAGAAGAAGGCTCATGTCCGTTATCTTGCCAGCATCGTGAACATTTGGCATATATACGGCACAGTTTATGGCCTGAATTTTACCTTCGTCGTGCGCTCGCGCACCCGACACGCCAGAATGTAATATGATGTGCGATGACATCGGGTGTGCGTCCCGACATCATCGCGCACTCGCGTGATATTTTGTTCGGTGGGCGCGCGCTGGAGTCGGCTGCGCGTCTGCCGATAACTGAAAGGCCTATTAAGGCCATTAAGGACCTAATTAACTTGAAATTTACACTGCCCGTCCAACTTAACGGTCGGCGGGCAGGCGAATAGGCCAAGCGGCCTTTACATTTTTTAGGAAACCTCATCCACAAGCGGGAGGATTTCACCACAAGAGGTTTCCCAAAGCTAATACTAATTAAATAAAACCTTTATTTTGACATTAAAAACATGTCCCATCTCACGTGACACAGTCAGATGAGGGGACATGTTTCATTTATTTTTTACTGTATTTATTAATTTTTTTAAAAAGTGCTTCAATCTCCCAGAGGCCCAGCTCTCCCTCCTCCCCCTGCCTGCACAGGCAGAGCTCAGCGCTACTGCTCGTGATCCACGCTGGACGGGCCTTAATTGGCCCAACCGTGTGAAATCGCGGTGCGGAGCTGATCGCGGGCAGCGGGCAGCTTCCCGATTGACCCTGCCTGCTCCCGCCGAGCCCGCCCGACGAGAGCAAAATTCAGGCCAATGAAGTAAATCAGCTTTCATGTTCCTGTTACAGTGAATGGTAGAAAGATCTAGCTAACCCAGCAATGACTACCTTTTTGTTTCAGGTGATGGCCTCCGTCAAAATTGAATGTGTTTTGAAAGAGAAATACTCGCTTGGAGAAAGTCCTGTTTGGGAGGAAAAACATGGCACACTGCTCTATGTGGACATCGCTGAACAGAATGTGTACAGGTGGAATCCTGCCAGTAACATAGTAGAGAAAGTCCATGTTGGTAAGAATTTATACCTCACTTTAGTTAGGAATCAAGTAAGCATGGACACAGCCATTGGCTGTACCAATTCCCCACGTCACTAAACTACAGAACGGTTCCAATATTGACCTTTTCTTTCGGGTGGAGACACTAAAGGTCATATTCTTCATATTTCCTTCTGTCATCCTTTTTAACATAGAAAATAGGAGCAGGAGTAGGCCATTCGGCCCTTCGAGCCTACTCCGCCATTCAATATGATCATGGCTGATCCTCTATCTCAACGCCATATTCCCGCTTTCTCTCCATTATTAGGATGCCCCTAATATCCAAAAAATTATCAATTTCTTTCTTGAATATACTCAGTGACCCGGCCTCCACAGCCTTCTGTGGTAGAGAATTCCACAGGTTGACCACCCTCTGAGTGAAGATATTTTTCCTCATGTCAGTCCTTAATGGCCTGCCCTGTATCCTTGAGACTGTGGCCCCTGTTTCTAGGCTCCCCAACCAGGGGAAACATCCTCCCTCCATTTAGTCTGTCTAGCCCCGTTCGAATTTTATATGTTTCAATCAGATCCCCTCTCATTCTTCTAAACTCTTGTGAATACAGGCCCAGTCAAACCAATCTCTCCTCAAATTACAGTCCTGCCATCTCCTGTATCAGCCTAGTGAACCTTCGCTGCACTCCCTGTATGGCAATTGTATCCTTTCTTAGGTGGGGAGACCAAAACTATGTGCAATACTCCAGATGTGGTCTCACCGAGGCCCTGTATAACTGCAGAAAGACATCCCTACTTCTGAACTCAAATCCTCTTACAATGAAGCCCAACATACCATTTGCCTTCCTGATTGCTTGCTGCATCTGCCTATTTACTTTCATTGACTGGTGTACAAGGACACCCAGATCCCTTTGTACACCCACATTTCCCAATATATCACCATTTAAATAATACTCTGCCTTTCTGTTTCACACTGAAGCATATAGCTTCACATTTATCCACATTATACTGCATCTGCCATGTGTTTGCCCACACACACAACTTGTCCAAATAGCCCTGAAGTCTCCTTGCATCCTCCTCACAACCCCACGCAGTTTTGTGTTGTCAGCAAACTTGGAAATATTACATTTGGTTTCCTCATCCAAGTAATTTATATATATATCGTGAATAGCTGGCACCCAAGCACTGATCCCTGTGGTACACCACTAATCACTGCCCGCCATCTGGAAAAAGACCCATTTATTCCCACTCTCTGTTTCCGGTCTGTCAACCAATTCTCAATCTATGCCCTTATATTACCCCCAATCCCATGTACTTTAATTTTTCCCACTAGCCTCTTATGTGGGACCTTATCAAAAGCCTTCTTGAAATCCAAATACACCACATCCACTGGTTCTCCCTTATCTATTCTACTGCTTACATCCTAAAAAAACTCCAATAGACTAGTTAAGCATGATTTCCCTTTCATAAACCCATGCTGACTGTCTAATCCCATTAATGCTTTCCAAGTGTTCTCACCACCCCTTTTCTCGCCACTACTATTTTCTCACCACTGCTATTTCTTGATGACCTGTATTTGTATCCTCTTAATTAGTTTCCTGCGGGAAAATGCATGTCCGTGTGAAATACAAACAGAAGTGCTGGAAATACCCAGCAGATCAGGCAGCATCTGTGGAGAGAAACAGAGTTGGCATTTCAGGTCAATATTCTGCCCTCCATAAATTTAAGTTCATCCAAAACTCTGCTACCTGTATCCTAACCATTCATCTATCACCCCTGTGCTTACTGATCTACATCAGTTCCTGGTACACCAATATCTCAATTTAAAAAATTTTCATCCTCAATTTTTAATGTATTCGTTTATGGGTTGTGGGCTTCGCTGGCTGGGCCAGCATTTATTGCCCATCCCTAATTGCCCTGGAGATGCTGGTGGTGAGCTGCCTTCTTGAACCGGTGCAGTCCATGTGGTGTAGGCACACCCACAGTGCTGTTAGGAAGGGAGTTCCAGGATTTTGACCCAGCGACAGTGAAGGAACAGTTTAACGGATGCTCAAGTCCTGCCTTGGCCTTGCCCTTACTCACCTCTGTAATCTCTGCCAGCTCTTCAACCTTCCAAGGCCTCGACGCTCTACCAGTTGTGGTCTGTTGTGCACTGCCACCTCCTTCATCCCGCCATTGGTGGCCATGCCTTCAGCCACCTATGCTCTGAGCTCTGGAATTCCCTCCCTAAACCTACACATGCTCCCACATCTCCTCCTTTAAGATGTACGTACCTCTTTACCAAGCTTTAAATCACTTGTCTCAAGCGCCTCCTTCTTTTGCTCAGGGTCAATTTTTCTTTGATAACCCTCCTGTGAAGTGCCTTGGGACATTTCACTACATTAAAGGTGCTAGATAAATCCAAGTTCTTGTTGTACCTTGTGTGAGTTGGATACACTAAGAGTAAATTTATTCTTCCGGTTGATTTGTTGCCACATAGTTTTGAAAGTGACAATTTAATGTTAAAGTTATTTTAAATGTGATAGCTCCTTGCTCATCCCCTGCATTTTCCAGATGCTCCAGTTGGGGCTGTTGCTCCCCGTCGCACTGGAGGATACGTCCTGGCCAAAGGAAAAACATTTTCATTTTTGGACTGGGAGAAAAAAGAGGTTACTGACATAGCACCGATCGATAATGAGAAAACAAACATCAGATTCAATGATGGCAAAGTGGATCCTGCTGGACGCTTTCTTGCAGGTTTGACAATTTGAAATGTGTCTTCATAACATTGCCTGACTCTGCCCCGCCTCAGTCGTGTGATGTTGAAACCCACACTCATGCCTTTTGTGATTTAAAGACTTGACTATGCCAATTCTATGGACAGCCTCCCATGTTCCACCCTCCATAAACTTGAGTTCTTCTGAAACGCTACTGGCTGCATCCTTACTTGCACCAAGTCCCGTCCACACATCAGACCTCTGCTTGTTGATCCATATTGGCCCTGCCCAATTCCTATCACTGTAATCTCCTCCAGCCCTACAACAGTGCAACCCTCTGAAATTTCTGCGCTCCTCCAATTCTGGCCTCCTGCGCGTCCCTGAATTTAATCACTGCATCTTTGGCAGCCCTCCCTAAACCCGTTTCTCCTCTTGAGTTCTCGTCCTTTAAAACACTCCTTAAAACCTACCCACTTTTTTCAAGCTGTTGATTACCTGACCTGCTCCTTTTGTGGTTCAGTGTCAAATTTTGTTTGTTGCTGCTTTTATTCATTTAATGGGATGTGGGCTTCACTGGCATTTATTGCCCATCGCTAATTGCCCTTGAGAAGGTGGAAGGGAGCCGCCTTCTGGAACCGCCGCAGTCCGTCTGGGAAAGCTACTCCCACGGTGTTATTAGGGAGGGAGTTCCAGGATTTTGACCCACACAGCACTCCAATGAAGCACTTTGGCATGTTTTACCATGTTAAAGGCGCTACATAAAAATACAAGTTTTTTTTTTGGTGTTGGTGTTTTTAAGCATTGCTGCTGTAACTAAATCCTGGTGGAAGTCTGCTGCAACTCACTGCAGTGTTTGGTTACAAATATAAACTCTAGTTCATGGTTCTCTTGCAGACTTTGTGAATCGCCCACTGTGCTCGGACTTAAGTTAAAATAAACAAAACGGAGTAATGGGTTCAAAACAAACACAAAAGTACCTGGAAAAACTCAGCAGGTCTGGCAGCATCGGCGTAGAGGAACTCAGTTAATGTTTCGAGTCGGAATGGCCCTTCAACAGAACTAAGGAAAAATAGAAGAGAGGTGAAATATAAGCTTGTTTAAGGGGGGGAGGGGGTGGGACAAGTAGAGCTGGATAGAGGGCCAGTGATAGGTGGAGATAACCAAAAGATGTCATAGACAAAAGAAAATAAGAGGTGTTGAAGGTGATAATATTATCTAAGGAATGTGCTAATTAAGGGTAGAAAGCAGGACGAGCAAGGTACAGATAGCCCTAGTGGGGGTGGGGTGGGGTGAAGGAATCTAAAAAGGCTAAAAGGTAGAGATAAAACAATGGATGGAAATACATTTAAAAATAATGGAAATAGGTGGAAAAAGAAAAATCTACATAAATTATTGGAAAAAAAAGAGGGGCATCAGAAAGGGGGTGGGGATGGAGGAGAGAGTTCATGATCTAAAATTGTTGAACTCAATATTCAGTCCGGAAGGCTGTAAAGTGCCTAGTCGGAAGATGAGGTGCTGTTCCTCCAGTTTGCGTTGAGCTTCACTGGAACAATGCAGCAAGCCAAGGACGGACATGTGGGCATGAGAGCAGGGTGGAGTGTTGAAATGGCCAGCGACAGGGAGGTCTGGGTAATGCTTGCGGACAGACCAAAGGTGTTCTGCAAAGCGGTCACCCAGTCTGCGTTTGGTCTCTCCAATGTAGAGGAAACCGCATTGGGAGCAACGAATGCAGTAGACAAAATTGAGGGAAGTGCAAGTGAAATGATACTTCACTTGAAAGGAGTGTTTGGGCCCTTGGACGGTGAGGAGAGGGGAAGTAAAGGGGCAGGTGTTGCACCTTCTGCGGTTGCATGGGAAGGTGCCATGGGAGGGGGTTGAGGAGTAGGGGGTGATGGAGGAGTGGACCAGGGTGACATGGAGGGAACGATCCCTGTGGAACGCCAACGGGGGGGGGTGAAGGGAAGATGTGTTTGGTGGTGGCATCATGCTGGAGTTGGCGGAAATGGTGGAGAATGATCCTTTGAATGCAGAGGCTGGTGGGGTGATAAGTGAGGACAAGGGGGACCGTATCATGTTTCTGGGAGGGAGAAGAAGGTGTGAGGGCGGATGCGCGGGAGATGGGTCGGACACGGTTGAGGGCCCTGTCAACCACCGTGGGTGGAAAACCTCGGTTAAGGAAGAAGGAAGACATTCAGAGGAACTGTTTTTGAAAGTGGCATCATCAGAATAGATGCGACGGAGGCGAAGGAACTGAGAGAATGGGATGGAGTCCTTACAGGAAGTGGGGTGTGAGGAGCTGTAGTCGAGGTAGCTGTGGGAGTCGGTAGGCTTGTAATGGATGTTGGTGGACAGTCTATCACCAGAAATTGAGACAGAGAGGTCAAGGAAGGGAAGGGAAGTGTCAGAGATAGACCATGTGAAAATGATGGAGGGGTGGAAATTGGAAGCAAAATTAATAAATTTTTCCAGGTCCAGACGAGAGCATGAAACGGCACCGAATTAATCATCGATGTACCGGAGAAAGAGTTGTGGGAGGGGGCCAGAGTAGGACTGGAACAAGGAATGTTCCACATACCCCATAAAGAGACAGGCACAGCTGGGGCCCATGCGGGTACCCATAGCCACACCTTTTATTTGGAGGAAGTGAGAGGAGTTAAAGGAGAAATTGTTCAGTGTGAGAACAAGTTCAGCCAGACGGAGGAGAGTAGTGGTGGGATGGGGATTGTTCAGACCTCTGTTTGAGGAAGAAGCGGAGAGCCATCAGACCATCCCGGTCAGGGATGGAGGTGTAGAGGGATTGGACGTCCATGGTGAAGAGGAGGCGGTTGGGGCCAGGGAACTGGAAATTGTTGATATGATGTAGGGTGTCAGAGGAATCATGGATATGGTGGGAAGGGACTGGACAAGGGGAGAGAGAATGCAGTCAAGATAGCAAGAAATGAGTTCCGTGGGGCAGGAACAGGTTGACACGATTGGTCTGCTGGGACAGTCCTGTTTGTGGATTTTGGGTAGGAGATAGAAGCGGGCCATCCGAGGTTGGGAGACTATCAGGTTGGAAGCTGTGGAAGGAAGATCTCCAGAGGAGATGAGGTCAGTAACAGTCCTGGAAACAATGGCTTGATGTTCAGTGGTGGGGTCATGGTCCAGGGAGAGGTAGGAGGAAGTGTCTGCGAGTTGGCGCTCAGCCTCTGCGAGGTAGAGGTCAGTACGCCAGACAACAGCACCACCCTTGTCAGTGGGATTGATGACAATGTCAGGGTTGGACCTGAGAGAACGGAGTGCAGCACGTTCAGAGAGAGACAGGTTAGAGTGGATGAGAGGAGCAGAGAAATTGAGATGACTAATGTCACGCCGACTGTTCTCAATGAAAAGATCAAGAGAAGGTAAGAATCCAGAGGGAGGGGTCCAGGTGGTGGGAGAATATTGGAGGTGGATAAAAGGGTCCATTGAACGGGGAGAGGACTCCTGCCCAAAGAAGTAAGCATGTAGACGAAGGCGGCGGAAGAAGAGCTCAGCATCGTGCCGAGCCCAAAATTCATTGAGATGAGGGCGTAAGGGTATGAAGCTAAGTCCTTTGCTGAGCACTGAACGTTCAGCGTCGGAGAGGGGAAGGTCAGAGGGTATAGTGAATAGCCAGCCGGGGCTGGGATTGGAAGATGGGGTGGGGACAGAGGGACAGGCAGGGGTGGAGGGTCCTGGATGGGTGTTGGTGTCGATGAGTTGTTGGAGCTTGCGTTCCTTTGCACCTGAAAGAAGGAGACAAAGTTTCTTGTTGAGGCGTCGGACCTCGGTTGAACCTCGCAGAGGCTGAGCGTCAACTCGCAGACACTTCCTCCTACCTCCCCCTGGACCATGACCCCACCGCTGAACATCAAGCCATTGTTTCCAGGACTGTTACTGACCTCATCTCCTCTGGAGATCTTCCTTCCACAGCTTCCAACCTGATAGTCTCCCAACCTCGGACGGCCCGCTTCTACCTCCTACCCAAAATCCACAAACAGGACTGTCCCGGCAGACCGATCGTGTCAACCTGTTCCTGCCCCATGGAACTCATTTCTTGCTATCTTGACTTCCTTCTCTCTCCCCTTGTCCAGTCCCTTCCCACCTACATCCGTGATTCCTCTGACACCCTACATCATATCAACAATTTCCAGTTCCCTGGCCCCAACCGCCTCCTCTTCACCATGGACGTCCAATTCCTCTACACCTCCATCCCCGGCCGGGATGGTCTGATGGCCCTTAGCTTCTTCCTTGTACAGAGGCCCGAACAATCCCCATCCACACTACTCTCCTCTGTCTAGCTGAACTTGTTCTCACACTGAACAATTTCTCCTTTAACTCCTCTCACTTCCTCCAAATAAAAGGTGTGGCTATGGGTATCCGCAATGGCCCCAGCTATGCCTGTCTCTTTATGGGGTATGTGGAACATTCCTTGTTCCAGTCCTACTCTGGCACCCTCCCACAGCTCTTTCTCCGGTATATCGATGATTACTTCGGTGCTGCTTCATGCTCTCATCTGGACCTGGAAAAATTTATTAATTTTGCTTCCAAATTCCACCCCTCCATCATTTTCACATAGTCCATCTCTGACACTTCCCTTCCCTTCCTTAACCTCTCTGTCTCAATTTCTGGTGATAGACTGTCCACCAATATCCATTACAAGCCTACCGACTCCCACAGCTACCTCGACTACAGCTCCTCACACCCCGCTTCCTGTAAGGACTCCATCCCATTCTCTCAGTTCCTTCGCCTCCGTCGCATCTGTTCTGATGGTGCCACTTTCAAAAACAGTTCCTCTGAATGTCTTCCTTCTTCCTTAACCGAGTTTTTCCACCAACGGTGGTTGACAGGGCTCTCAACCGTGTCCGACCCATCTCCCGCGCATCTGCCCTCACATCTTCCTCTCCCTCCCAGAAACACGATAGGGTCCCCCTTGTCCTCACTTATCACCCCACCAGCCTCCGCATTCAAAGGATCATTCTCCACCATTTCCGCCAACTCCAGCATGATGCCACCACCAAACACATCTTCCCTTCACCCCCGCCTGGTGGCATTCCGCAGGGAGCATTCCCTCTGGGATACCCTGATCCACTCCTCCATCACCCCCTACTCCTCAACCCCCTCTATGGCACCTTCCTATGCAACCGCAGAAGATGCAACACCTGCCCCTTTACTTCCCCTCTCCTCACCGTCCAAGGGCCCAAACATTCCTTTCAAGTGAAGCAGCATTTCACTTGCACTTTACTCAATTTAGTCTACTGCATTCGTTGCTCCCAATGCGGTTTCCTCTACATTGGAGAGACCAAACGCAGACTGGGTGGCCGATTTGTAGAACACCTTTGGTCTGTCCGCAAGCATTACCCAGACCTCCCTGTCGCTGGCCATTTCAACACTCCACCCTGCTCTCATGCCCACATGTCCGTCCTTGGCCTGCTACATTGTTCCAGTGAAGCTCAACGCAAGCTGGAGGAACAGCACCCCATCTTCCGACTAGGCACTTTACAGCCTTCCGGACTGAATATTGAGTTCAACAATTTTAGATCATGAACTCTCTCCTCCATCCCCACCCCCTTTCCGATCCCCCCCCTTTTTTTCCAATAATTTATGTAGATTTTTCTTTTCCCACCTACTTCCATTGTTTTTAAATGTATTTCCATCCATTGTTTTATCTCTACCTTTTAGCCTTTTTCGATTCCTTCCCCCCACCCCACCCTGAATAGGGCTATCTGTACCTTGCTTGTCCTGCTTTCTACCCTTAATTAGCACATTCCTTAGATAATATTAGCACCTTCAACACCTCTTATTTTCTTTTGTCTATGACATCTTTTGGTTATCTCCACCTATCACTGGCCCTCTATCCAGCTCTACTTGTCCCACTCCCCCTTAAACCAGCTTATATTTCACCTCTCTTCTATTTTTACTTAGCTCTGTTGAAGGGTCATTCGGACTCGAAACGTTAACTGTGTCCCTCTACGCCGATGCTGCCAGACCTGCTGAGTTTTTCCAGGTTTTTTTGTTTTTGTCTTGGATTTCCAGCATCTGCAGTTTTTTGCTTTAACCTAAGGAGTAATGGGTTTAGCCTTCCTGTGGATCCATTTTAAGAGCATTTAGATGAGTTTGAGGAACAATGTATATTGTGGGTTTGTGACCAGGTTCGTGTTTCAGTAACAAAATACTTTTGGAGTTCCACCCTACTGCTAGACAGTGAAACCACTGTGAAACTCTAATCGAAATGAGTTTCAGGAACACAAACCAGTTCTCACAGACTGGACAGAACCTCACAATATACATAGTTCCTCAAACACATGTAATTATCATTTACTTAAACCTGAAGCCTTGGTTAAGTGGGTTTATTTTATTGACATTCCTGTTTAGGCATTGAACGAATTTGATGATTTTTTTAATGTTAAATATACTGAAGAAACTAATCTTAGCCCATCTTAGGGTCATTTTTGAGAGCTGGTTGTGTGATACTGAAATGAGATGGTGATGGGGCTTGAGTAATTATCAACCATTTTTGAAATAACGTAAATAAAATTATTAAATTCAGGCATGTTTCACTAAAATAAGTTGTGAAATGAAATGTTCAGTTACAATGCTTAACAATACATTTGTTACTTATTCTGACTGTCATATTTCCATTTGTTTCTGTCACATAAAGTATGGCTAATTTGCCATAATTAGGTAAACAGTCATGGAGCAGAGAAATGTTTAAAAAATGAAATACATTGAACTTCAGTTCATTTAGTAAGGAATATTTATGCTTTCAGTATCATGTACCAAACATCAGTACTGCTGTACCAGATATCCAACAGAACAGGTCAAAAAGAAAGATTTATAAAGTGCTGTTCACAACCTCAGAACATCACAAACAGCTTTACAGCCAATGAAAAACTTTTGAAATGTGGAATTTGTTGTAATGTAACTTGTGCACAGCAAGTTCCCACAAACCTCAGTGTGATAGTTTGTTTTTCTGTGATGTTGATTGAATCATTGATAGGTTGCAGCACAGAAGGAGGCCATTCAGCCTGACTTGTTCATGTTGTTTCTCTGCAAGAGAAAATCAGCTAGTCCTACTCCCCAGCCCTTTCCCTGTAGCCCTGCCACTTTTTTTCTCTTCAGGTGCTTATCCAATTGTCTTTTGAAACCCATGATTAACTCTGCCCTCACGACACTCTCAGGCAGTGCATTCCAGATTCTAAGTAGGGAGGGATTGAAAATTGGCTAAAGACACCAGAGGTAACTCCCCTTCCTCATGTTTGAATAGGGCATGGGATCTTTTATGTCCACCCTTAGAGAACTGATGGGGCCTTGGCTTAAGGTTCCATTCAAAAGACAGTACTCCCTCAGTACTGCCTTGGAGTTGGACTTGAACCCCCAAACTTCCTATCTCATAGACATGAGTAGTATCAAGCCATAGCTGATGCATGAACACGTGTGATACTGAGCAATATAATCAGGAAGGTACCTAGTTCACTCCATTGTCTGTGATGAGTAGGTTGAGTTCAGGTAGGGTAGCTGTGGTTGGCTTCAATCTATTCAGACTTGGGGCAGAAATTTTTGCTCGGTGGGCGGGTGCACTCCCGACCCACTCGAGCGTGAAATGACACACATTGATGTCGGCTGAGCGTGCTGACGTCAACGCGCAGTTGTGTGATAGCTCGGTTGGCGGGTGCGCGTCAGAGTCGGGAGCGCGCCCGCTGACCATTAAAAGGCCCGTGAAGGCCATTAAATAATCAATTAAGCGTCAAGCAGTCTTTGCATTTTTTTTGGAAACCTCATCCACGGGCGGGATGAGGTTTCCAAAAGCAAATAAAAATAAAATAAAAGTTCTACAATTGAATTAATAACATGCTGCTGCTCGTGTGACAGAGTCAAATGAGGGGACGTGTTTTATGATGTTTTTATTTTCTTCATTTTTTTTTAAACAGCGCCTCATCTCCCTGAGGCAGCTCTGTGCCCCGGGGGGATTGAAGTGCTCACTCGCGCGCATGCGCGAAGTTTCTGCTTGGCTTGCTCGCCCTCTCCCCCTCCCACCGCACAGGCAGCGCTCAGCGCTCAGTGCTGCCACTGGCGTTTCACTCTGACGGGCCTTAATTGGCCTGCCAGTGTGAAATTGCGGTGCGGTGCCGATCATAGGCGATGGTCTGCTCCCCGACTGCCCTCCGCCCCCGCTGAGTCCGCCCGCCAAGGGCAAAATTCTGCCCTCGGAGAAATTTGGGGAGTTGGTGGAAAGTTGGAAATTAGCCATGGGTCCTGCCTGGTATCCAGCCAACCTGCTGGAAAATGTGTCTTTACATGGTGGGGTGAGGATGCCTCTGGGGCTAGGATGCCCCTTATTGTTGGATTGCCTGCTGAAAGTTAGTGTCGCCTCACAAAAATGATAGTTATCTCTGCCTTCAAAGGATGGAGAAACTTTATGTTTGCGTGTTTTAGGTGGGCAGTGGTGAAATATCTTAATAAACAATTCAAACCTGTTCCCATTAGTTGTGCTATTTTGAGATTTTAAGAACTGGATTGTTCAGGGAAGGTGCAGCAGTCTTTATATTGTTTCAAGTCCTTTTTTAATAAGATCTTTTGTTTCAGGCACCATGGGAATGGAGACCCGCCCTGGTGAATTTGAGAGGCACCAGGGATCTCTTTACGCGTTGCAGGCTGACCGTTCTGTAGTCAAACACTTTGATCAGGTGGATGTTTCCAATGGTCTAGACTGGTCACTGGATCACAAGATCTTCTATTACATTGACAGTTTATGTTTTACTGTCGATGCATTTGACTATGATCTGCAGACAGGAAAGATTTGTAAGTATTACAACGAACGCACTAAATTATTTGTATCTGTTTAGGGGATGTGGGCGAAGCTACCAAGGCTGCATTTCTGACCTGACTTAGTTGTCCTGAGGTGATGGTGGGCCTCCTCCTAGCTAATCTCAAATGTCACGTAACGCAAAGTCCTGACTTGAGAGATTCCACCGCTCGATCCAGACGGCAGATCCTTGGGAGTGATTTGTAACAGTTAAACTCTACGCTGCTTTATTTTGACAGCAAATCGAAGGGTCGTCTACAAGCTTGAAAAAGAAGAAGTTATTCCTGATGGACAGTGCATTGACAGTGAAGGGAAGCTCTGGGTCGCCTGTTATAATGGTGGAAGAGTGCTTCGTATCGACCCAGAGACAGGTAATCAAGCCATTTGCAGGTTTTCTACTGTAAGGTGTTTTGCTGTGAAGATTTTTGAAAATCAACCAACACAGATACAATGGGCGGAACTTGATGGCCCCCCTTGCAGTGGGGGCGGGGCTGTAAAATGCGCTGAGCCGTTCAACTTTGGCGTCCATTGACTTCGGCGGGACCGTAAAATCCTGCCGGTGTAAACTTCTGCCCAGCGTGGCAGAGATGAGGGTAACTGGTCATGATGATGAAATGGATGATGGGGCGTCAAGCTTAAGTCTGGGTCGAGAACGATGCCGTAGTTTCATGCGGTTTGGTTCAACCTGAGCAAGTAGGCAGGATGGGAGATAAAACGGGAGCAGAGTTTCTGGTAGTGACTAAAAATGATATTTTTAGAGGATGTTTTGGCTCAGACATAGATTGTCACCGTCCTTTAGGAAGGATGTCAGAGTCCTCGAGAGAGAGTGCAGAGGAGATTTGAAAGAAAGCTTCCAGAGACGAGGGATTTTAGCTACAAGGTTAGGTTGGAGAATCTGTGACTGTTCTGCTTGGAGCAAAGGAGATTGAGGCGAGATTTGATAGAGGTGTACAAGATTATAACAAGTCCTGACATGATGACAATAAAACACTGTCCCCATTAGCTGATGTTATGAGGAGGAGGGGGACACAAATTTAAGGTTTTGGGGAATGTGAGGAAGAACTTTTTTATGCAGTGAGTGGTAATAGCTTGGAACTCACTGCCCACAAGGGTGGTGGAAACAGAAATGATCAATGATTCCAAAAATAAACTGGATGGGCTGTTGAGGGAAAAAAACTTGCAGGGCTACGGGGTTAGAGTGGGGGAATGGCGCTGACTGGATTGCCCTACAGAAAGCTGGCATGGACTTGATGGGCCGAATAACCTCCTTCTGTTTTGTAATGACCCTATCACTCTATGATGTTTTACACAACGGAGGTGTTCATTGGATTGAGAGGAGGTGGAAAAGTGATGATATTCATTGGCATACAGAGCTGATTCTGCACTTGCAGGTGATGGCAGTGACGATAGGGGAGGGGATGTATCCAAGGATAGATATCCGGGGACTCGAGAGTTGAAGGTGTGGGGTAGGAAGGGAAGCTGTTGCTGAAGAAGTGCTGGCTGCATTTGGATAAATAGGATAAGCCAACAAGATTTATTTTAGAAGCAGGATAAAACTTTTGTATCAAATAAGCTGAACCTTTAAATCAAATGTCAATGCCGTTTGAAAGTCAGCTAGGGTCAATGAGTAACTGTGTGGTGACTGGAGGTTCTGACCCTGGAGATATGCCTCAGTCAAGTGGCAGTGGTGAAAAGGCTGGACCTCTTTTCTCCTCCAATCCTCCAGTTCATGCTACCTCTGCTCCCATTCAGTCCCATTGAGCTGGTACCCTGTTTGCATTCCCCAGCAAATGTTGGCATTCTCCCTCCCCAGAGTCAAGTTCTGCACCCAACTTCTTCACCCCTCCCTGCTGCTACTGGTAGCTGTGCCTACCAGAAGATCCGCTGCTATGGTAGCGTCTGTCTTGCGCCATCCTCACACACCCAATTTAGCTCGCCTGCAACCGCTCTGTGACATCCTCATCCAACTATGCCTATATCAGCCCTTCTTTCTGCTGCCCTCCACCTTGCCCTCTAGAAGAGATCTCTGTAGCTTTTTAGCTCTGATCAAATGGCCGAAATACTGACGTTTTATTTTCTGGATGTCACTTTTTAGAGTTCTTTGTCTCTTCATTTCATCTCTTCATTTGTCTTATGGTCTGTACAAAAGAGTTTTTAGCATAGGTCTTAGTATCCACTTTTCGAAGGCCTGTATTTTCTTCCCCAGATCTTATTGTTTCTGAGGCCTACAGGAAAGTGAATAGAATGTAGCATCTTTTGAGTTTTTTCCTTGTTACAAGCTTGAGTTTTCTTGTTGTTAACACATCACTCCCTAGCTCCCTAGCCCCTGGATTACCATCCATGTCCCTTTCTTCTGAAAAAAAAGACGCTTCTAAGCTTTCCAATCAATCAGCACTCTCTTCACATACAGTATAAGTTGTTATTTTTTCCCTAATATTGGTATTCTTGCGAGTGTCCTGATGGGTACAAGAGGAAAAGTTTAGATATGTCTCATTTTTCAGCAATACTCAAGGTCTGTACTACCAAATGACTAACCCTTTCTTCTGTTGCCACCCCCTTCCTTCTCCCATTCGTTGACATTTATTTTTCTCTCTTCCATTACTATCCATTTGTCCTGTTCATTGTCATTAATTTTTCCCATCCAATTACCATCTAAATCCATTGTCCGTACAGCCCTGCTTCCACCTGAGCCCAGCTGCTAATATACTGTACAGGGTCTTCTTGCTCTCAGTGTTGCACTCATAATAGGGATTGCAACTTAGCTCACTGCACATAATTGTACAAGTGACCAAGGTGGAATGTTTCTTTTAGGTAAAAGGATGCAGACAGTGAAACTGCCTGTTAGCAAAACTACATCCTGCTGCTTTGGGGGAAAGGATTATTCTGATCTTTATGTAACAACGGCTACCAAAAGAATGGACGAAGAGTCACTTCGGAGAGAGCCACAGGCTGGTGGCATTTTTAAGGTTTGTGGAATTGTCTTACCATATGCTAACTACAATCAGTGATCGGGTCAAATTTAAAGGAGCATTTGGCCGTTTGGCTTCTCTCCTCTTTTAAGACACTAATACATCAGAGAGATAATGGAAGACAGACCCCATCTGGCTCAAGTGGCCAGAGTTGAAAGATTGAAGCCAGACACTGAGCATTTAGCAGGCTATTTGTCTGTGCAGATACCACAGCCAAGTATGATCCATTTTTCAGCTGCCATTCACACAGATCGCTAAATCAAAGCAGAGATCGCTAAATAGCAAACTGGAGTGAAGATCCTGGCCTAACTTGCCCTTCACCTAGTCCAGCAGCTTTCCTACCAACAAAAACGGAAAATGCTGGAAAAACTCAGCAGGTCCAGCAGCATCTGTGGAGAGAGATACAGAGTTAACCGGCGGGATTTTCCGCACCCGCCTACTGCCACGATCTTCTGGTCCCGCCGCAAGTCAGTGGATGTCTGGCTGGGGCGCCGCCTCGCCCACGGCGGGTCCCGTCCGCGACGGGGCTGGAAAGTCCCGGCCAATGTTTCGAGTCCGTGTGACCCTTCTTCAGAGCTGAGTCTCAGGGTAAATGCTGAAATCTTTCTAGGATCTGCAGCTCAAGTACTTGCTACCTTAACCACTGCGGAGCTTCATAGGAGGCGAGTCTGACTAAACTTAATGTAAGATTATTCACAGTGTGAGCTGAGGGTTTGCTCCATTCAAGGACAGATATTCATGTGCTGAGGTAATAAATGAGAAGTTTCCAAATGAATGAATACCATTTTATTTTATTTTCCAGGTTACTGGATTGGGTGTGAAGGGGATTCCACCATATTCATATGCGGGATAGAATATTTCCACAAGCAGATTCAGTGCCAACGGAAAAGAGACTGTATGAACTGCAGCAGGATTTGCAATCTGGAAAAAAGGAACTAGACAAAATCTTGCACTACTTACTGAAAACTGTAATTTAAAATTTTTTTTCCATGAAATGTGTACAAATCTAAAACTGGGCGCAGATGTGTCAATTCACTGAATGAAAATGTTCCTGCCCGCGCTGTTTCTCTTTAAAAAGGGTGTGTGTTGCCTTATTTTTGTTCTCAGTCTTATTGAATCAGAAGGTTGTGGGTTCAAGTCCCACTTAAGACTGATGCCTAAGTGCAGTACTGAGGGAGTGCTGTGGCATTGGAGGGTGTGAGATCTTAGAAGGCACGTTAAACGCAGCCCCTGTCGGGCCTGGCAGCTGGATGTAGATAATCCTATGGTACTATTTTGTTGAAGAACAGGCAAGTTTTCTCTGGTGTCCTGTCCAATATTTATATACCTTGACAGCGTCGGCACTGAGGGTTGTTTTCCCAGTCTAGGAAATCTAGATATGAGGACACAGTCTCAGTATAAAGGGACAATCATTTACGACTGAGATAAGGAGAAATATCTTCACTCAAAGCATTCGAATTCTCTATCCTGGAGGGTTGTGGATGCTCCATCATTGAGCATATTTAAGGCTGAGATAGACAAATTTTTGTTCTCTCAAGGAATCAAGAGCTTTAGGGAACAGGTGAGAAAGTGAAAAACAAAAACAGAATTACCTGGAAAAACTCAGCAGGTCTGGCAGCATAGGCAGAGAAGAAAAGAGTTGACGTTTCGAGTCCTCATGACCCTTCAACAGAACTGAGTAATATTAAGAGAGGGGTGAAATATAAGCTGGTTTAAGGTGGGGGTGGGGGGGGGGGCGGGGAAGAGAAGTGGTGGGGGGGGATGTGGTTGTAGGGACAAGCAAGCAGTGATAGGAGCAGATAATCAAAAGATGTTACAGACAAAAGAACAAAGAGGTGTTGAAGGTGGTGATATTATCTAAACGAATGTGCTAATTAAGAATGGATGGCAGGACACTCAAGGTACAGCTCTAGTGGGGGTGGGGTGGAAAGACTAACAGGTTATTACAGTTATAGATTTAAAAATAATGGAAATAGGTAGGAAAAGAAAAATCTATATAAATTATTGGAAAAAACAAAAGGAAGGGAGAAGAAACGGAAAGGGGGTGGGGATGGAGGAGGGAGTTCAAGATCTAAAGTTGTTGAATTCAATATTCAGTCCGGAAGGCTGTAAAGTGCCTAGTCAGAAGATGAGGTGCTGTTCCTCCAGTTTGCGTTGGGCTTCACTGGAACAATGCAACAAGCTAAGGACAGACATGTGGGCAAGAGAGCAGGGTGGAGTGTTAAAATGGCAAGCGACAGGGAGGTTTGGGTCTTTCTTGCGGACAAACCGCAGGTGTTCTGCAAAGTGGTCACCTAGTTTACGTTTGGTCTCTCCAATGTAGAGGAGACCGCATTGGGAACAACGAATACAGTAGACTAAGTTAGGGGAAGTGCAAGTGAAATGCTGCTTCACTTGAAAGGAGTGTTTGGGCCCTTGGACGGTGAGGAGAGAGGAAGTGAAGGGGCAGGTGTTGCATCTTTTGCATGGGCATGGGAAAGTGGAGTTGGGGCAGAACTCAGGCATGATTGAATTAAATGGTGGAGCAGGATCAAGGGGCTGTATGGCCTATTCCAGTCCTATTTATTATGTCCCTCTCTCTAAATTAAGACCACACACAAAAAAGCAAATTACCTGGTCATTATCACATTACTGTTTGTAGGAGCTTACTGTGTGCAAATTGGCTGCTATGTTTTTTATAGAACAACAATGAATGTACTTCAAATATACTTTATTGGCTGTAAAGCTCTTTGGAGTATCCTGAGGTCAAGAAAGGCGCTATGTTAATGTAAGTCTTTCTCTGAAGGCAGTGACTCTTACCAATGTGGTGTTCCATAGGGCCTTAGTCCTCCATTGAAGACAGAGCTGATAACTCACCATTGCATAACTTCGATGAACTCTTTACCACAATACCCCAAATTTGTCTGGGTTTTAGTGCAGTAACGCACTGAAACAAAAAGGTGTGAGAGCCCTTTCCACGAGATGGTCTCACATAATGTAGGCTTGGCAATGGGAAGGGTTTAAAAAAGGTCATCATTAGCCTTTTGGATCTCCTGAGCACTCTCTAAATTCATTAGAAAATTGTTTTAATTTTATGAGTAAATGGATGCACCCATTGAATGTTAAAATGACTATGAAGGAAACAGTGTGCCACGAGCTTCAAAGACTGCATGGACTGAACTCTTTCCAGATAGGACAATGCTGGCCTGGCCTGTAACATGCACATCCTGCATGTTACATCCTGCAAACAACCAACATCTGTTCTTGCAGTCTGAAACTGCATGTATCTTAACTGCAGCCTAACTCATTCTTTCATAGGGCTTCAAACTGTTGTGCTGTATTATGTCTCTTTCTTTGACAATCTAGAGCTTTAGCAGCATTTAACCACTACTGCTGCACTTGATTTACTTCTCTTTTAAACGTTGGTGGGTTTTTGATGTTATGGTAATAATAATAATTTTAAAAATGTATTCAGCCCTCTTACTGTATTATCATTGTTCTTGCTGTTGTTGGACAGACCAGGTGTGAGGTACCAGTCACACAGCTGAAGAAAAGCCCAGCTATATAATTGCATCCAAGTCATACAAGTATAGGCCTTGGATTCTCCAGTGGCTGGGTGGCATGGGCTTACCAACAGCAGGAAATACTTCAGGTTACCACAGCAGCTAGTTTCCACTGCTCATATTTAAATATTAAATATTTGTGTTGGAAGTTGGGAGAGGAGAGGTGATTGGGAGATTGAACAGTGCGAGAGGAGAGGTGATTGGGAGATTGAAAACAGCGCGAGAGGAGAGGTGATTGGGAGATTGAAAACAGCGCGAGAGGAGAGGTGATTGGGAGATTGAAAACAGCGCGAGAAGAGAGGTGATTGGGAGATTGAAAACAGCGTGAGAGGAGAGGTGATTGGGAGATTGAAAACAGCGCGAGAGGAGAGGTGATTGGGAGATTGAAAACAGCGTGAGAGGAGAGTCAGTTGGGAGATTGAAAACAGCGTGAGAGGAGAGGTGATTGGGAGATTGAAAACAGCGCGAGAGGAGAGTCAGTCGGGAGATTGAAAACAGCGCGAGAGGAGAGGTGATTGGGAGATTGAAAACAGCGCGAGAGGAGAGGTGATTGGGAGATTGAAAACAGCGCGTGAGGAGAGGTGATTGGGAGATTGAAAACAGCGCGAGAGGAGAGGTGACTGGGCATTTGAAAACAGCGCGAGAGGAGAGACAGTCGGGAGATTGAAAACAGCGCGAGAGGAGAGGTGATTGGGAGATTGAAAACAGCGCGAGAGGAGAGGTGATTGGGAGATTGAAAACAGCGCGAGAGGAGAGTCAGTCGGGAGATTGAAAACAGCGCAAGAGGAGAGTCAGTCGGGAGATTGAAAACAACGCGAGAGGAGAGTCAGTCGGGAGATTGAAAACAGCGCGAGAGGAGAGGTGATTGGGAGATTGAAAACAGCGCGAGAGGAGAGGTGATTGGGAGATTGAAAACAGCGCGAGAGGAGAGTCAGTCGGGAGATTGAAAACAGCGCAAGAGGAGAGTCAGTCGGGAGATTGAAAACAACGCGAGAGGAGAGTCAGTCGGGAGATTGAAAACAGCGCGAGAGGAGAGGTGATTGGGAGATTGAAAATAAAAGGAGGGGAAGCTGAAGAGGAGCAGCCAGCGTGTGAGCGGCCCAGTGAAGTAGTGGAGCTTTGAGGCTTTGGCTCGAGAGGCTTTGGCAAGCAGAGGCTGAGGACGAGCTTGCTCCCAGTGAGGTAAGGCCGGGTAAGTGCCTTTAATTAAATTAGGAGTAGGTAATGGAGGCAGCAGTTAGGGCAGTCGAATGCTCCGAATGCAGCATGTGGGAAGTCTGGGACAGCACAATTGTCCCTGATGACTACACCTGCAAAAGATGCATCCAGCTGCAGCTCCTGACAAACCGAGTTAGGGAACTGGAGCTGGAGCTGGGTGAACTTCGGATCATTTGGGAGGCAGAGGCAGTAATAGACAGGAGTTTCAGGGAGACAGTCACCCCTAAAAATCAGGAGGCAGGTAGCTGGGTGACTGTCAGGAGAGGGAAGGGGAATAGACAGAAAGAGCAGAGCACCCCTGTGGCCGTTTCCATCAACAATAGGTATACTGTTTTGGTTACTGTTGGTGGGGACGACCTACCAGGGACAAGTTGTAGTGGTCGCGTCTCTGGCACTGAGACTGGACCCTCAGCTCAGAAAGGAAGAAGGGAAAAGAGGAGAGCAGTAGTGATAGGGGATTCGATAGTTAGGGGGACAGATAAGAGGTTTTGTGGGAGAGATCGAGAATCCCGGATGGTCTGTTGCCTCCCTGGTGCCAGGGTCCGCGATATCTCGGATCGAGTTCTCAGTATTCTCAGGAGGGAGGGTGAGCAGCCAGATGTCGTGGTCCATGTAGGGACCAATGACGTGGATAGGAAGGAGGAGGAGGTCCTGCAAAGAGAGTTTAGGGAGTTAGGTGCAAAGTTGAAGGACAGGACCTCCAGGGTTGCGATCTCAGGAGTGCTACCCGTGCCACGTGCTAGTGAGGCTAGAAATAGGAAGATAATGCAGCTAAATACGTGGCTAAGGAGATGGTGCAGGAGGGAGGGCTTCATGTTTCTGGACAATTGGGCTCTGTTCCAGGGAAGGTGGGACCTGTTCCGATGGGACGGTTTGCACCTGAACTGGAGGGGGACTAACATCCTTGCGGGTAGGTTTGCTAGTGCTGCTCCGGGGCGTTTAAACTAGATTTGCAGGGGGAGGGGAACCAGAGTGTTAGAGCAGATAGTGAGGTGGAGGAGGATAAAAGTCAAGCAAGGAATGCATGTATAGACAGAAATCAAAGGTTTGTACGTGATAGGAATGTTCTCAGGTGCATCTATTTCAATGCAAGGAGTATTGTCGCAAAGGCAGATGAGCTTAGGGCGTGGATTGGCACGTGGGATTACGACATTATTGCTATTAGTGAGACTTGGTTGCAGGAGGGGCAGGACTGGCAGCTCAATGTTCTGGGGTTCCGTTGTTTCAGACGTGATAGGGGGGAAGGATGAAAGGGGGAGGAGTGGCATTACTAGTCAGGGAAAATATCACAGCTGTGCGTAGACAGGACAGCCCGGAGGGCTCGTCTACAGAGGCCATATGGGTGGAGCTGAGGAACGGGAAAGGTGTGGCCACACTAATAGGGTTGTATTATAGACCGCCCAATAGAGAGAATTGGAGGAGCAAATCTGTAGAGAGATAGCAGACCAATGTAAGAAACAGAAAGTTGTGATAGTAGGAGATTTTAATTTTCCACATATTGACTGGGACTCCCATACTGTAAAAGGGCTGGATGGCTTGGAGTTTGTCAAATGTGTTCAGGAAAGTTTTCTAAATCAATATATAGAGGTACCAATGAGAGAGGATGCAATACTTGATCTCCTATTGGGGAACCAGACAGGTCAGGTGACAGAAGTATGTGTAGGCAAACATTTTGGGTCCAGTGACCACAATGTCATTAGTTTTAAGTTAATTATGGATAAGGATAGGTCTGGTCCTCGAGTTGAGATTCTAAATTGGAGAAAGGCCAATTTTGTGGAAATGAGAAAGGATCTAGGAAGAGTGGTTTGGGATAAGTTGTTTTCTGGCAAGGAGGTGTTCAGTAAGTGGAAGGCATTCAAAGGCGAAATTTTGAGAGTGCAGAGTTTGCATGTTCCTGTCAGGATTAAAGGCAAAGTTAACAGGCATAAGGAACCTTGGTTTCCAAGGGATATTGGCGATCTGGTTAAGAAGAAGAGAGAGGTGTATAACAGGTATAGGCAACAAGGAGCAAATGAGGTACTTGTAGAGTGTATAAAATGTAAGAAAATACTAAAGAAGGAAATCAGGAAGGCAAAAAGAAGATATGAGGTTGTTTTGGCAGATAATGTGAAGGTAAACCCGAAGGGTTTCTACAAGTATATTAAGAGTAAAAGGATAGTAAGGGACACAATTGGTCCCCTTGAAGATCAGAGTGGTCGTCTATGTGTGGAGCCTCACGAGATGGGGGAGATCTTAAACAGTTTTTTTGCATCAGTATTTACTCAGGAAACTGGCATAGTGTATAAGGAAGGAAGGGAAACAAGCAGAAATATCATGGAACATATAGAGATTAAAGAGGAGGAGGTGCTTGCTGCCTTACAGCGAATAAAGGTAGATAAATCCCCCGGGCCTGACATGATATTCCCTCGGACCTTGAGGGAGACTAGTGTAGAAATTGCAGGTGCCCTGGCAGAAATATTTAAAATGTCCTTAGCCACGGGTGAGGTGCCGGAGGATTGGAGGGTAGCTCATGTTGTTCTGTTGTTTAAAAAAGGCTCCAAAAGTAAACCAGGTAATTACAGGCCAGTGAGCCTGACGTCAGTAGTAGGTAAATTATTGGAAGGTGTTCTGAGAGATCGGATATACAATTATTTGGACAGCCAAGGGCTGATTAAGGATAGTCAGCATGGCTTTGTGCGTGGTAGGTCGTGTTTAACGAACCTTGTAGAGTTTTTCGAGGAGGTTACCAAGAAAGTAGATGAAGGAAAGGCTGTGGATGTTGTCTACATGGATTTTAGTAAGGTCTTTGACAAGGTCCCACATGGGAGGTTAGTTCAGAAGGTTCAGACACTTGGTATCCATGGAGAGGTTGTAAACTGGATTCGAAATTGGCTGTGTGGGAGAAGACAGAGAGTGGTAGTGGATAACTGCTTCTCAGACTGGAGGCCTGTGACTAGTGGTGTGCCTCAGGGATCGGTGCTGGGACCATTGTTGTTTGTTGTCTATATCAATGATCTGGATGATAATGTGGTAAATTGGATCAGTAAGTTTGCTGATGACACTAAGATTGGAAGCGTTGTGGACAGCGAGGAAGGCTTTCAAAGCTTGCAGAAGGATCTGGACCAACTGGAAAAATGGGCCAGAAAATGGCAGATGGAATTTAATGCAGAAAAGTGTGAGGTGTTGTGTTGCATTTTGGAAGGACAAACCAAGGTAGGATATACACAGTAAATGGTAGGGCACTGAGGAGTGCGGAGGAACAAAGGGATCTGGGAGTTCAGATAAATAATTCCCTGAAAGTGGCGTCACAGGTAGACAGGGTTGTAAAGAAAGCTTTTGGCATACTGGCCTTCATAAATCAAAGTATTGAGTATAGGAGTTGGGATGTTATGGTGAGGTTGTATAAGACATTGGTGAGGCCAACTTTGGAGTATTGTGTGCAGTTCTGGTCGCCTAACTACAGGAAGGATATCAGTAAGATTGAAAGAGTGCAGAGAAGATTTACTAGGATGTTGCCGGGTCTTCAGGAGTTGAGTTACAGGGAAAGATTAAACAGGTTGGGACTTTATTCCTTGGAGCGTAGAAGAATGAGGGGAGATTTGATAGAAGTTTACAAAATTATGAGGGGTATAGACAGAGTAAATGCGAGTAGGTTCTTTCCACTTAGATTAGGAGAGATAAACACGAGAGGACATGGCTTTAGGGTGAAAGGGGAAAGGATTAGGGGGATCATTAGGGGGAACTTCTTCACTCAAAGAGTGGTGGGAGTGTGGAACGAGCTACCATCTGACGTGGTAAATGCGGGCTAGATACATGGATGGGAGAGGTCTGGAGGGTTATAGACTGGGTGCAGGTCAATGGGACTAGCGGAATAGTATTTTGGCACAGACTAGAAGGGCTGAATGGCCTGTTTTTCTGTGCTGAAGTGTTCTATGGTTCTAAGTGCTCAGGGATGAGTGTCAGCCATGACCCAGTGGGTAGCACACTTGCCTCTATGTCAAAGGGTTGTGAGTTCAAGGCCCAGAGACATAAATAGAAAATCTATACCATACCCAGTACAGCACTGAGGAAAATGCATAGTTGAAGATGCTGTTGTTACATGAGGTAAAAACAAAGCCTCATCTGCCCTCTCAGGTGGATGTAAGAGATCCCCTGGTGCTATTCAAAAAAGAGACAAGAGTTCTCCCAGCTAGCATTCTGGCCAATATGAACATCAGTAAAACAGATTATCTGGTCATTTTCCCATTGTTGTTTGTGGGGCCTTGTGTGCAAAGTGGCTACCATATTTCCTACAAGTGACTGCACTTCAAAAACACTTTATTGGCTGTTAAATATTTTAGGATACCCTGAGGTCATGAAAGGCACTATACAAAGGCAAGACCTTTGTTGGTTGATTTCCTAGTGGTTGTTAGTCTGGCGACAATGACTCTGCTTATGATTCGTGCATGAACGTTTTTGTTAGTAACAGACTGCACTCTGGTAAATGACCTGGTCTTCCTAATGGTTCACTTATGTCAGAGAACAGCTCAAGTCCTGGAGTTACTAGCTCTTGCCCTTCAGGCCCTCTGCGTGGTCGCATTGTTCCGAAGCCTTGAGAATGCTCTTGCTTAAAGGTGCCCTCTTTTCCTACAGTATAATATAACCTTGGCCTGTGCGTTTGTACCCTGCAAATATTTGCTCAAAATGTTGATCTAGAAATTAGGATACGTATTATACATGGTAACAACTCAAGTTGGTTTTGTTTTGCAGCTTAGTGGGCCTCGCGGAGAATGCAGTTGATCCTGTATGGGATCGACTATCTTTCCCCAGCAAAGGTTCAGGTCCTTTTATTAGGCCCACGGAGGAGCTTATCAGGCCAAATCTCAGTTTCCCTGTCGGAGATTATATAAGGCCTGAAGGATGGGAACTCTCAGAGGGCAACAGGGAGCTCAGCTACAAAAGAAAATTGCTGCCCACAAAAGGGTTAAACAGGGCATCCCATATCCTTTCTTTCATCTTTCTCCTCCATCCCCACCCCCTTTCCGACCCCCCCCTTTTTTCCAATAATTTATATAGATTTTTCTTTTCCCACCTATTTCCATTATTTTTAAATGTATTTCCATCCATTGTTTTATCTATACCTTTTAGCCTATTTTGATCCCTTCCCTTCGCCCTACCCCACGCCCACTAGGGCTATCTGTACCTTGCTTGTCCTGCTTTCTACCCTTAATTAGCACATTCCTTAGATAATATCACCACCTTCAACACCTCTTCGTTCTTTTGTCTATGACATCTTTTGGCAATCTCCACCTATCACTGGCCGTCTATCCAGCTCTATCTGTTCCCCCCCCACCAACCAAAGCAGCTTATATTTCACCTCTTTTCTATTTTTACTTAGTTCTGTCGAAATGTTAACTGTGTTGCTCTCTGCAGATGCTGCCAGACCTGCTGAGTTTTTCCAGGTATTTTTATTTTTGTTTTGGATTTCCAGCATCCGCAGTTTTTTGCTTTTATCCTTTCTTTCAAGATTGGCTTGGGGATGGTTGTCCTCCGAGGCAAACCATTTTGGGGATATTGCAAGGCTTTAATCCAACAAAGGACTCAATCAGCATCATAAGCAGTAGGGTGCCATCCAAAACCTTTTTTGAGATGACAATTATGATGCTCAGTCCAGGTATGTTAGTTGGTATATTGTATAATAAAACATTTAAGAGGCAAGCATCACAGGAATTCTCTGGCAGTATGGCACTCTCAATAGACCCCTCAGCCTGCCGCAGCTTTGCAACTGGCCTGTCATTTCTGCAAGAATTGAACACAGTGTTGCAAAAGTCTAGATGGGTATTATACATGGTGATGAAGCAATTTTGACATTTCATTCATTAAAGTCTATTTCATTCATGGAAGTCTATTTGCATATCCAAGGTCATCGCCAATCGGGTCAAATCCGCTCTGGAATTGGTGATCCACCCCGACCAGACCTGCACTGTGCCGGGCAGGAAGATCTCTGACAGCCTCGCGCTGCTCAGGGATATGATTGCCTATGTGCAGGACAGGGGGGTGGACACCTGCCTCATCAGCCTGGATCAGGAGAAGGCCTTTGACAGAATATTGCACACCTACATGGTGGATGTGCTCTCCAAAATGGGGTTTTGGGAGGGAATTCGCAATTGGATCCAACTGCTCTACACTAACATCAGTAGCACAGTCTCAATCAATGGGTGGGAATTAGATAGCTTTCCTATTAAATCTGGAGTCAGGCAGGGCTGTCCTCTCTTGCCTGTTCTTTTCGTGTGTTGCACTCCCTTTGCTGAGTCCATCAGGAAGGATCCGGGCATAAGAGGAGTGACGATCCCAGGCAGTGGAGGCACTCAGGTCAAAGCCTCCCTGTACATGGATGATGTCGCCGTCTTCTGCTCGGATCCGCTGTCGGTGCGCAGACTGATCCAAATCTGCGACCAGTTCGAACTGCCCTCGGGAGCCAAGATAAATCGTGGGAAGAGTGAGGCCATGTTCTTCCGGAACTGGGCGGACCGATCATTTGTCCCCTTCAGCGTCAGGGCTGACGGCCTGAAGGTGCTGGGGATATGGTTTGGAGGGACTGGGGCATGCGTTAGAAACTGGAAGGAACGAGTATCTATGGTGAAAAGGAAACTGCGCGTGTGGGAGCGACGCTCCCTCTCCATTGTGGGTAAGAACCTGGTCATCAGGTGTGAGGCACTCTCGCTGTTGCTGTACGTGGCGCAGGTCTGGCCCATTCCACATTCCTGTGTGGTGGCCATCACTCGAGCCATCTTTTGCTTTATCTGGAGGTTGAAAATGGATCATGTCTGCAGGGATGCGATGTACAAGCCTCTAGATAAAGGGGGAAAAAACGTGCCCAACATAGTCCTCATACTGATGGCCACCTTTGTGTGCGGCTGCATCAAGTGGTGCGTAGACCCTCAGTACGCAAAACCAAGTGTCACTACGTGCTGAGGTTCTACCTGTCCCCGGTGTTGCGAAGGATGGGTCTGGCCACGCTGCCGCGGAACGCTCCAAGTAGTTGGACCGTGCAGTACCACCTGTCCCTCGTGGAAAAATTTATGCAGAGAAACACCTTTGACCACAAGTCCATCAGGCAGTGGTCGGCACGTAACATCTTAGAGGCCCTGCGGGAAAAGGAGAGGTGGGATCCTGTGGGATGGTCAAAGTCATTTGGCAGAATGCCTCATCACCAGAACCTTCCAACAAGCACCAAGATGTAGCTTGGCTGGTGGTGAGAAAGGCCCTCCCCGTCAGATCCTTCCTACATGCCAGGAGTCTCACCCCCTCAGCACGTTGCCCTCGAGGTGGCTGTGGTGGGGACGAGACCGTGTTCACCTCCTTGTAGATTGTGCCTTTGCAAAGAAGGTCTGGAGAGAGATGCAGTGGTTTCTGTCGAGGTTCATCCCGAGCAGTTCTGTGACACAGGACTCTGTGCTCTACGGGCTGTTCCCAGGGACACACACCGAGACAAACATTAACTGCAGCTGGAGGATCATCAACTCGGTGAAAGACGCTCTTTGGTCTGCCCGAAACTTGTTGGTCTTCCAGCGCAAAGAGTTGTCCCCGACCGAGTGTTGCAAACTGGCACATTCCAAAGTCCAGGACTACGTGCTGAGGGACGCACTAAAGCTTGGGGCAGCCGCCGCAAAGGCGCAATGGGGAAGGGTCGCTGCCTAAGACCTTTCTGCCACAGTGCACCGAGGGACTGGGAACTGTTTAGAGCCCCTCGGGCTGTACAGCTTAAAATGAATGTCTGGAAATGATTGTAATATTCATTTACTGTATTGATGTGCCTCGTGATATATGTTGTAAAAGTTGAACCTGATTGTACCTTTGTGATGGTGATTTTGAAATGGTTTGGTATGTTCTTCCAGATATTTTATGAATAAAGTATATTTTTCCAAAAAAAAAGCTGGGAACCCCTTGACCCCAGTGAATTGTTTACAAGATGGTCACATGGCGGTTTACGGCTTCGGGAAAAAAAAACCATGCTTTGGAAAACTGTGTTTTAAAGCTGGCAGGTTATTTTGCCCCCCCACCTTAAACAAGCTTATATTTCACCCCTCTCCTAACTACACTCAGTTCTGTTGAAGGGTCATGTGGACTCGAAACGTCAACTCTTTTCTTCTCCACTGATGCTGCCAGACCTGCTGAGTTTTTCCAGGTAATTCTGTTTTTGTTTTGGATTTCCAGCATCCGCAGTAGTTTTTTGTTTTTATTTGACCTCTATGCTGCTTTTTATGTTCCAGAGTTAGTCTCTGACAATCTTACTTCATCTAGGCCTGTCAGCAGAACCTTTTATTTAGTTCGTTATCTAGCTTCCCTACAAACCTATCTTGTGCTTTTCTGAGAACACTTAAAACAAAAATAGAAAGTGAGTAATTCTTCTGATACATTGTGAAATCAAAACTGATGACTACTGTTGAATTTAGATAAGTTCTATATTTGTTGGGGGTGAGAGAAGCTGATGATATGGTGGTGGGGTGGTTGGGGGGTGGGGGGGGGGTGGAGAGGAGATGAAGATATTGGGGGGGTGGGGAGGAGCTGAGGATATGAGGGTGGGATTTGATCAGTATTAGAAATGAATAAACATTGCAGGGCTACAGGGAAAGGGAAGAGGAGTGGGACTCACTAAATTGCTGTTGCAGAGCCAGAATGGGTTCAATGGTTCGAATGGCCTCCTTCAGTGCTGTAACCATTCTATGATTCTGAATCTCCCAATATTTCTGGACTACGAGAATTCTAGGCTGATTATACTCAATTCTTTTGTGAGGCATTTCTGTTGTGAATTCAAGGTGCCCACCACAGTCCAGGCCCCGGAACAAAACATCCTGCTGGTGGCACAAACTCAGAAAATTGGTGCCTTACAATCAGCTACAAGCAAGAGAGAGATTTCTAACCCACCTATACATGTGGAACTCTATTGAAAACTGCCATCCACTGTACCAAATAGGACTGGAACATGTTTGGAGTGTTTTATAACATTAGTGAACTTGTGTTGTTTGTGATGCTTTTTTTATTCATTCACAGGATGTGGGCTTCGCTGGCTAGGCCAGCATTTATTGCCCATCCCTAGTTGCCCTTAAGAAGGTGGTGGTGAGCTGCCTTCTTGAACCGCTGCAGTCTATGTGGTGTAGGCACACCCATAGTGCTGTTAGGGAGGGAGTTCCAGGATTTTGACCCAGCGACAGTGAAGGAACAGTGATATATTTCCAAGTCAGGATGATGTGTGGCTTGGAGGGGAACTTCCAGGTGATGGTGTTCCCACCTGTCTGCTGCCCTTGTCCTTCTAGATGGTAGTGGTCGTGGGTTTGGAAGGTGCTTCCTAAGGAGCCTTGGTGAGTTTCTGCAGTGCATCTTGTAGATGGTACACACTGCTGCCACTGTTCGTTGTTGGTAGAGGTAGTGAATACTTGTGGAAGGGGTGCCAATCAAGCGGGGCTGCTTTGTCCTGGATGGCATTGAGCTTCTTGAGTGTTGTGGGAGCTGCACTCATCCAGGCAAATGGGGAGTATTCCATCACACTCCTGACTTGTGCCTTGTGGATGGTGGACAGGCTTTGAGGGGTCAAGAGGTGAGTTACTCACTGCAGGATTCCCAACCTACAGTCGATGTAAGATGCTATCCTCCACTCTTCTCCACCTCCACCAATATCTTCAGCTTGTCCCCACCCCCCCCATACCCTCAGCTACTCCCCAGCCCTCCACCGGCCCCCCCCACCCCAAAAATAAGAGCAATTCGCGAAATAGATGAATGTTGTTCCTACACTTTAACTGCAGTGGGGTTACAGATACTGCACAGGGGAATTTCATATTCAAAGATCACAGAATCTTTAAAGACACAAATGAAGGCCATTCAGCCCATCGTGTCTGCAACAGCCCTCCGAATGAGCAAGATGACCTAGTGCCATTGCCCTGTCTTTCCTTCCCCACCCCACCCCCACCCCCCAACCCAACCCCTGCACATTGTTTCTATTCAAATAATCATCTCGGATGCCTCGATTGAACCTGCCTCCACCAGGCAGTGCATTCCAGACCCGAAGGACCGGGTTGTGTGAAAAAGTATTTTCTCACGTCACATTTGCTAAGTCAGTTGGGTGCGCTTGTGGTATTTTTTTTTAAATAACCCTACAGTTTCAACACAGAAACCCCTTCTACTGCTGAACGCGAGACTTGCCTGACTTGACTTTCGGGATGAGTTTAAAACACCGCACACCCACATCCGTCCGGACTTAACACCCGCCCTCCTGAACTTGCGTAGAGGGTGATAAAGTCACAGGGGGAAGGAAGTCCGCAGTCCCGGGGAAACCCAGCCACAGAGGCACTGGCAGCCGCGGCAGCAGAGGTTTGACAACCCAGCGCTGATTCTCTCCAGCACAGTGACGGTGGTGAGCAAAGGATTTCTCCTCCCCGCCGTCCGGGCACAAATGGTTTATCTGCAAAACCCCCGCTCCTGTTTCAATGGCCTTTTTTGCTCATTTGCTCTTGAGCTCTGCCTGTTGGTTTGCTCCCCGCTGAATCCCGGTGCAGTTGTCGTGCGCAGGATATACAACAGCGAGGGGGTGGGAATTTCATGTCGGTGGGAATTTCATGTCGGGGGGGGGGTGGGAATTTCGTGATAAAAACAAAAAGCTAACAGCTACTGCGGATGCTGGAAATCCTAAACAAAAACAGAATTACCTGGAAAAACTCAGCAGGTCTGGCAGCATCGGCGGAGAAGAAAAGAGTCGACGTTTCGAGTCCACATGACCCTTCAACAGAACTGAGTGTAGTTAGGGGAGGGGTGAAATATAAGCTGGTTTAAGGCGGGGAGGGGGAGAGAAGTTGAGGGTAGGGTGGTTGTGGGGACAAGCAAGCAGTGATAGGAGCAGATAATCAAATTCTGCTCCTATCACTGCTTGCTTGTCCCTACAACCACCCCACCCTCAACTTCTCTCCCCCCCCCCCTTAAATCCACTTATATTCCACCCCTCTCCTAACTTTACTCAGTTCTGCTCTTTTCTTCTCCGCCGATGCTGCCAGACCTGCTGAGTTTTTCCAGGTCATTCTGTTTTTGATTTCCAGCATCCGCAGTAGTTTTTTTGTTTCTTTCTGTATCTATGCCCGAGATCTTCTGCCAGTTAAAGGCACCGGTTCAATTATTCACATCGCTGAATTGGGAGGGCAGTCCGAAGACTTTTATGAAGTTTAGCATCACCATCAGATGCAGTTGTTGCCAAATTTGATGCGCAGTGTCACAGAATCACTTCACAGGGTAGCAGAGTGGCAGGAGCTGCACATGATGAGTCACTGGGTACTATCAATATATTCCAATCAATTAGTTGATTGAAGTATATAAGACCCTGAATGGCCTTGACAAGGTGGACGTGGAAAGGATGTTTCCTCTTGCGGGTGAATCCAGCACTAGTGGGGGGCACTGTTTTAAAATTAGGGGTTGCCTCTTTAGGACAGAGATGAGGAGAGATTTTTTCTCTTGAGGGTTGTGCAACTTTGGAACTGGCTGCCTCAAAAGGCAGTGGAAGCGGGGTCACTGAATATTTTTAAGGCAGAGGTAGATAGATTCTTGTTAGGCAAGGGAATCAAAGGTTATCGGGGGGGTAGATGGGAAAGTGGAATTCAAAACACACAGATCAGCCATGATCTTATTGAATGGCAGAGCAGGCTTGATGGGCTTCTGCTCCTATTTCGTATGTTCGTAAGTGGCCTCCAGCCAGGGAGAAAGGTTTTACAACGTCAGCCGAAATGGATGATCAGCTGGTTCAGTGGGAATGGGGTTTAAAGAACAGAACGAGCACATACAGGGAGATAGAGAGCTAGGGAAAGACAGGGGTTCAGGGCAAGGCTGGGGGAACCTTTGCATTTTTGGGGAAGAGGACAGGAAATTTTAGGACTCACAGAATCACAGTGCAGAAGAGGCCCTTCGGCCCATCGAGTCTGCACCAACACGTGAGGAACACCTGACCTACCTACCTAATAATTTACTAGCACTTGGCCCATAGCCTAGAATGTTATGACGTGCCAAGTGCTCATCCAGGTACTTTTTAAAGGATGTGAGGCAACCCGCCTCCACCACCCTCCCAGGCAGTGCATTCCAGACTGTCACCGCCCTCTGGGTAAAAAGGGTTTTCCTCACATCCCCCCTAAACCTCCTGCCCCTCACTTTGAACTTATGTCCCCTCGTGACTGACCCTTCAACTAAGGGGAACAGCTGCTCCCTATCCACCCGGCCCATGCCCCTCATAGCCTTGTACACCTCGATCAGGTCGCCCCTCAGTCTTCTCTGCTCCAATGAAAACAACCCAAGTCTATCCAACCTCTCTTCAAAACTTAAATGTTTCATCTCAGGTAACATCCTGGTGAATCTCCTCTGCACCCCCTCCAGTGCAATCACATCCTTCCTATAATGTGGCGACCAGAACTGCACACTCCAACAGGAAACTTTTCTTCCTGCATTGATCAGCACGTGTACACTTCCAGATAGAGTACTGGAGGCAAAAAACCCTGGAAACGTTTAAGAAACAATTAACTACTGCATTGCGGGAGCTTTAGAATCTTTCTGCATGGATGAATAAGAAAGGGCAGAATGACCTTTCATGCCAGCAATAATCTTGAGGTTGGCTTTGAATTCTCAAGCTAATGCTTTCTATTAGTGCTGCACTGGATCTTAAAGGAAGGAGGAAGGAAAGTAAAACTGGAAGGATTAGTTTACCGCGGTAATCTGCTTCTCTTTCTTGCTGGTGTTCTGCTTTTTTTTGCCACAATTACCGCAGAGGTTGGAGCCCACAGCCCCAGGTGACGATTGCAGGAACAACTTAGCATGTGCAGACTGAGCCTGCGTGCAGTTATTTAGAAGTTCTGATTGCGAATTTTGCTTTCTGACACTAGAATTTCCTGAAGTGTTAGACAAAAATCTGTTCGGGACAACAACGTGAAACCCACTTATATTGATGGACTGACTGCAAACTCATCCTGCAGATGGAGAAACTGGAAACTCCTGATGTGACAGGTATCTCTCAGAGCTCAGTCACCAGTACAATATAATTTTGGGATGTTAAAATAAGCTGTTCCCTCATTTTCCCCGAAGTTGTTCAGTTATCTTCAGAATGTACATGAAGTTAGGACTGTCTTCCTTGGGGAAAAGAGGGCTGAGAGGAGATTCGATAGAGGTGTTCAAAATCATGAGTGTTCTGGAGAGAGTAGATAGGAAGAAACTGTTCCCACTTGTGGAAAGGATTGAGAACGAGAGGTCACAGATTGAAAGTAATTGGCAAAAGAAGCAAAAGCGATTTGAGAAAAATCTTTCTCACGCAGCGAGTGGTTAGGGTCTGGAATGCACTGCCTGAGAGTGTGGCGGAGGCAGGTTCAATTGAAGCATTCAAAAGGGAATTAGACTGTTATCTGAAAAGGAAGAATGTACAGGGTTACAGCGAGAAGCCGGGAGAATGACACTAATGGAATTCGGAGAGCCAGTGCAGACATGCTGGGCTGAGTGGCCTCCTGCTCTGTAACAGTTCTGTGATTCTGTGATGTTGTATTCTGCACTAATCTTCATCCTTTATATAAAGATAACAGTCTAGATTATAACTACACCTATCTCCCCCCCCCCCACCCCAAAAAACACCCATTTCTTTCCCATTAAGATTTAAAGTTCAGAATTTAGACTTTGGACAAGGCTTCTGCAAAACACAATGGGCCGAATGGCCTCATCTGTGCTGTACTGTTCTATATACCATGTTCTGAGAAGACAGGTGGGCCTTATTAAGGTACCAAAGTCACGACCCAACAGATATGACCATACTCATGGTTACCTTTCCTACATGTGCTGCTCAGTGTCTCCTCTCAGCTATGTGAAGTACCTTGGGATAATTAATGCTTCCAAAATACTATATAAATTGTTGTCATTAGATAGGGTGACCAGAGTTTCAAAAGTCGAAACTGGGACACATTGTCCAGCTTCCGATAATATTGAGTTTCGGGCATTAAGGGGATATGAAAGTCTGCGTGATTGTGTCCCACTCCAGTGTAGCGCTGAGCTGTTTCTCCCCAGCCCCCTCATTGGGCACTTTTACCTGGAGCTGCAACACCTGCCGCACATCCTCCCCTGTCCTCAAGCCCATGGTTGCTAAGAGACGTTGTCAACGCCACATGCGGGAGAGAGGCCACATCCCGAGAGCTGGATCTGGCATTGCGACTTAAAGCTAACAAAAAAATGTTGGGGAGGACCGAGCAGTGGCTTACCTGGCAGCTGAACCGAGGTAGGAGCTGTTGGCTCTTTTAGCACGGCTTGTGGGCCAGGAGGAGCTGGAGTGCTCCCACCAGGCCCCTCAGTGAAGCATTTGACCCCTCTTGGCCTTCCTCCCTCTAGCCCCGATCTCCAGCCTCCCTCCTCTAGGGTTCCCAATCATGGGCCTCCTCCCTGCAGTTTTCCTTCCTGTCCATTTGGTTGTCTGTCAGGTGGAGGCAGCACTACAAGATGCGAATTAGGCTCTGCTACTATGACCAGCAGGGCCTCCACACCCAGCACCTTGCTAGGTTCTTATGCCAATTTTGGCCTCACATGTAAGTTTCCTGCCTTCCCATTTCAGGGTCTGGTTTCTGTACGTAAAGAATTGGTACTTCCTACTAATGGTACACAAAAGGCCTACCAATTACAACAATTTGCCTAGTATCTTGAAGGCATTAAATATCCCAAGGTACTTCACGTAGCCGACAGGAAGCACTGAGCAGTCAAAGTAGGAAAGGTAGCAAAAAGTATGGTCATATCTTACCCTGGGATTTCTTGCTTATGTTTCACCAAATTATGCTGATGCGTCGGCAAACATGCATGGAAATTCTAAACCCTGTAAGACATTTAGAGCATAAAGACTGATAGAGTTTGGTAAATATCAGGACCATTATAAGCACATTCATGTACACCCAGTTTTTTACTCAATGTTCAGAGCAGAGTTTTGGAGAAGAAACCCAGAAGTACTGGTTTTAAATTATTTTCTTCTCTATTTTTACCTCCCTACAGCAAGCGTGGTTGACAGACCGCTTGTTGGCGAGGAAGGCCTATGGCAGGAGGGTGCAGCGGAGGAGCAGTTTGGTCTGGGAGTGGGGAGAAGAGATTGCAGGGGTTGTGGGGGCAGGCTACCCAAATGATAACGTGTGATGACTTGATTTGCATAATTCTGCAGTTGAAATCATTATGACCTCATTACATTACACCTTATGTTTTCAGGTACTGTTTGACTCATTGCAGCTGGGAAAACCGAGTGAAAACATTCACTGGATAATGCATTACACCCAGCAGAGTGAACAAGTAGATAACTTGCCCCAAGGTACCTGCCAAAGCTGCTTCTTTAAGATGTGCTGAGGTATGTACTTATTGGAACTGGGTGGTGCTCTAGTTTTCAGGGTTTACAGGGGCCTTTCAATTCTTCGTGAATTTGGGTTCAAATCCAATTTGTCCTGTTTTTGGATTTTAACATCATGCTCAAACTAAATTTGCAGTGTCAGGCCATTCTTAATGAATGTTGGCCCATGGCAAAGAAAAGCCACTGTCCCCAGTTTGGTTCTCATTCTCATTCAGAGGCCACAGCACATGTGGGAAATGGACAGGTCAATGTGTGTAATGGGTATGATTGGCACACTGTTCAGCAGGGCAATGGGAAACTTTGCTTTGCATCCAAGCATGCTTGGAGTTTCTGGCATTGGTTGCTGGAAATTAGAATGGCTCTATTTCTCTTCACCAGCTTCCCACACAAGTTTCCTCTCACCTTGACAAGAGCAAAAGTTTCCCACAGTATCGAATGAAGTTGGCATAAATGGCCGTGAATATATGTAACAGGGTGAAAAATAAAACCACTGTCTCTCCTGCACCATCTGCTGGGGATGTCCGAGTGTGGCTCATTCTGTCTCGTTGTCCCATTCTCCTGGTCATGGAGAGGAGACTCCTGATTCGGCACCTGGCACCCCTCCAGATGGCACGGTTGAGTTTGCAAACTGCTGGGTTAGGGAATGGCACCCATGTGATCCGACACAGTGAGTCACCTAATTTTGGAACAAAACTGACGCTGCGCTCTCAAAGAGGTAAGAAACTGATCACTCCTTTGCAACTTTTTGTAGTAAATGGCAGATTCGGGGAGGAAGCCACAGATATTATTTCCAAGTCTTCTTCAGAATCAGTTTGCCCATTGGATGTCAGACTTACCAGAAAAACTATGGGATGAGTCGCTCTGCAATCTGGCGATCCCAGGTAACTATGGGTCACTTCGCCCATTGTTGTCTTTTATAGTCGACGGGTGTGTGAGAGAGGTAAGGCATTAAAGAATAAAGTTAAATCAATGCTTTTTTGTTTTATTGGGCATTGGAAGAAGAAATTGGAGTGTTTCATGTAGCTTTGTCAGTGTTGTACTTACACCTGTTAACAGAAGCAGGGTGTCAGTGATTTGTGTTGTGTTGTGAGAGAAGATGGTGAAGTGAGGGAATGTGTGTAAAGATGGAGGATACCCTTTTCCTTAACTTCTTTTCCTCAACTTCTTTTCCTCTTCCTATCAGATATTGATGTTTGTGGATTCAATGCTTGCTGAGTGATACCAGTTGTGCTGCATGGAACATTTTTCCATTTCAGGCTCCCAGTCTTGAGGATCAAACATATCCATGTTATAATAGTTTCCTCTGCTCATTAGACCTTAATAGTTATCACTTAGACCAATTCCCTTATCCCAACTGCAGACTCGTAACCCACAATAAAAATTGGGTAAAGTTTACTCCTGCAATTAGGAATAATAATTTCTATTATTATTTTTACAGTTTATTTCCATATTGTTTTACCCCCACCTTTTAGCCTATTTCGATCCCCTTCCCCCACCCCACCCCCACTAGGGCCATCTGTCACTTGCTCACCCTGCTTTTTACCCTTAATGTCACCATCAGCACATCCTTTAGCTAATATCACCACCGTCAACACCCCTTTGACCTCTTGTTTATGACATCTTTGGCAATCTCTCCTTTGCCTCCACCTATCACTGGCCCTCTATCCAGCTTCACCTGCCCAACCCCCCATAAACAGCTTATATTTCACCACATTTCCATTTCTCTTTAGTTCTGATAAAGAGTCATACGGACTCGAAACGTTGACTCTGTCTTCCTCTCCACAGATGCTGTCAGACCTGCTAAGTTTCACAAATTGGCAGATTTATTAAATTCAGTTTCACAAATGTTCATTTGGGGCTTGTATTCACAACCTTTCGGGTCACCTGTCCAGTGCCATAACCATTAAACTACTAAGTGTATTTATGCTAATGCCTTTGCTAAGTGTACTTATAGAATGATATGACACAGTAGGCCATTCAGCCCATCATCTCTTTGGTGGAGCTATCCAATCAACCCAACTCCCCAGCTCTTTTCCCTTTGTTCTGCAAATCTTTCTTCTCCTTGAGTATTTATCCAATTCTCATACTCTCTAGCACTCATTCAGAAAGCTCTATTGTATAATTCTCAGTTGTTTTTCGGGAAGCTCCTGCAGTATGTACAAAGACATAGCAGCACAAACAGTGAGTCCAGCCTGTGGCTGAACCCATTGTAGTGGTGTCAGGAGAAACCAAGAGAAACTATCTTCTCGGGTCTAATTTTAACTCTGTGGTACTAAATGGGTTTTGAGTAAGTTAAAACCTCGCCCATGTTCTCAACAAGCACCAGGTCGAAGAACTATGAATGATTTTGTCGCAAGTTAATGAGAATCATGAGAGTCATTACTAACTTGATTCCACTGTTCAAATCCCATTTTAGTAATGGAACACATAAAATAGGCTGACACTCCAGTGGAGCACTGCATTGCCAAGGGGGCATCTATTGGATGCAATGCTCAATGAAGTTTTATGCTCAATGAAGTATATCAATTTTAGTCTGCCTGCTTGGACAGACTAAAAAGATCGTGTAACAATATTCGAAAAACTAGCAGGGATTTGCTTTTAAAGGAGGAAGTGAGAGAAGTAGCATGTTAAAGTAGTTTGGGCTGAGAGTTACAAAGAGTTTGGGGTAGTGACTAAAGGATGCTTTAGGGGAAGCTGTGACTGGGACACGCAGCTGTAGGAGAACCATTCAGATAGGGTGTAGTGTGTAACATAGGCAAATGTTATCCATTGATTTGTGTTGTCCTGTATAAGGTGTAAATATTGTTGGCAGGATTATGATTGAAGTGAATGTACAAAGTTTTGACAGAATTATTTTTGCTCCCTTCTAGGAAGCCATGACTCAATGACTTACTGCTTAGATTTAAACTCTCCGATCAAACCTTCGGATAATATTTTAAACTATTTGGATCATGTAATTCCCTGTATCACTCGACCAGAGATATATAAATGGTGTAGGACACAGGTAAGTTGCACCTTTTGTAAACTACTTTATCAGTCCACTTTACATCCCTATTGTCAGAACTAAGTATTCCAGGGTCAGCCAAAGCCTGGTTTGATGCAGAGTAAAGATTCCTTTTACTCTGCCCAGTAATGTGCCTTAGCTGCAATCTCTGACAAGTACCACTTTTGACAAGAACCTTTTTTCCATTTCCAACACGTCCCATCCTGTGGCCTCAGTCAAAATTAGTTTCGTTTCAAATTGGGGACAATTTTGTGCCCAGTAGGAACTGGATCAAGATCGTCTCGACTTATTTCATGTTAGGCTTCATACCATCCATCTGGGCTGGATTCCAGTGCAATTTCTGAAGCTGTTTGGTCAGCGTCTCTCTAACTCACTGCACAACTTTAAAATCACAGTTGTTTATACAAATCAGTCCCATTTTACGCAGCCCATGCAGACAGAGTAGCGAAGTGAATGATTAATTCTGGCATGCCACATGTTGACATTTACATTCTTAATGCAACATTTCATATTACTGGTCAATTTCCAGTGTCATTACACATGGGAGTCTAGTTCTGAAGGTGGAGTTATAGGGTGAGGATAATTGGAGCAAAGTGTGCTGACATAATTTATCATTCTAATAAATCTCCTCAGCAGCCTCTCCAAGGCCTTGTCATCCTTCCTAAAGAGTGGCATCCAGAAGTAGACACAATACTCTAGCTGAGGTCTTAGCTGTGATTTATTAAGGTCACCTCAATTCCAAGTTGTTACATTTGAAGCATAAGCAAACCTGTATTGTTTATAGTGTATCCAAATACAAGTAAGTTTCTGTTTGTGCTTTTTCAATTAGCAGAAGGCACCATAGTGGATAGTCTGCTGTGGTGTCTTTGTGTGTGTGTGAGTACGGTTCTCAGGTTGGTGAAGTTCTCTCTGAGCTCTTCTGTTTGTGTTTGTCTTCTGTCATCCCAACTGGGTCCTGTTATCTGTAGGTTTGTCTGTCTTGATTATTTGCTTTGCCTTTCTCTCTATTCGATAAGGTAATAGATGTGGGTAGTGGTCGGCAGGGTGAGTTATAGAGAGGTCATGAGCTGTAGTAACAGGGACCTATCCCAAGTTGCTGACTGCTTTTGATGTGAGGAGTGGCTTATTAGCAAAAGGGATCTGCGTGAAATGGACTGTTTTTCAGTTGCATTACTTTATGCCTGTCCACCTGATCCATCATTTTATTTTAACTCAAGGGATGTGGGCATCACTGGCAAGGCCAGCATTTATTGCCCATCCCTAATTACCCTTGAGAAGGTGGTGGTGAGCAGCATTTTTGAACCACTCTGCAGTCCACCTGGTGTAGGTACACCCACAATGCTGCTAGGACCCAGCAACAATGAAGGACCAGCGATGTAGTTCAAGTCAGGAAGGTGTGTGACTTGGAGGGGAACCTGCAGGTGATGGTGTTCCCATGCATCTGCTGCCCTTGTCTTTCTAGGTGGTAGAGATCACAGGTTTGGTAAGTTCTGTTGAAAGTCTCATTGCTCATCCTCTCACCCATTTCCATCACTTCTCCATCTCCCCAACCCATGTATTCCTGTTTCTCTTCTCCCTAATGACTCACAGAGGTGGTGGCACAGTGGTATACACTCAGGAGGGAGTTCCCCTGAGAGTCCTCAGCATCGACTCTGGAACCCATGAAGTCTCATGGCATCAGGTCAAACATGGGCAAGGAAACCTGCTGATTACCAAGTACTGCACCCCCTCAGCTGACGAATCAGTACAGCTCCATGTTGAACACCACTTGGAGGAAGCACTGAGTGTAGCAAGAGCACATAGTGTAATCTGGGTGGGGATTTCAATGTCTATCACCAAGAGTGGATCAGTAGCACCAGCACAGACTGAGCTGGCCAAGTTCTAAAGGACATAACTGCTAGACTGGGTCTGTGGCAGGTGGTGAGGGAGGGAAAAACATACTTGACCTCATCCTCACCAACCTGCCTACCACCATCTGTCCATGACAGTATCGGTTGGAGTGACCACCGCACAGTCCTTCTGGACACAAAATCCCACCTTCACATTGAGGATACCTTCCATCGTGTTGTGTGGCACCACCACTGTGCTAAATGGGATAGATTTCAAACAGATCTAGCAGCTCAAGACTGGGCATCCATGAGTCACTGTGGGCCATCAGCAGAATTATACTCAACCACAATCTGTAACCTCATGGCCTGGCATATTCCCCACTCTACCATTACCACCAAGCCAGGAGATCAACCCTGGTTCAATGAAAATTGCAGGAGGGCATGCCAGGAGCAGCAGCAGGCATACCTAAAATTGCAGGGTCAACCTACTGAAGCTACAACACAGGGCTACTTGCGTGCCAAACAGTGTAAGCAGCAAATGCTAGACAGAGCTAAGTGATTCCACAATCAGCGGATCAGATCTAAGTTCTGCAGTCCTGCCACATCCAGTTGCGAATGGTGGTGGACAATTAAACAACTGACTGGAGGAGGCGGCTCCACAAATATCCCCATCCTCAATGATGGTGGAGCCCAACACAAAAGACTGCAAAAGATAAGACTGAAGGATTCGCAACAATCTTTAGCCAGAAGTGCTGAGTGGATGATCCTTCTTGGCCTCCCCTGGAGGTCCCCAGCATCACAGATGCCAGTCTTCAGCCAATTTGATTCACTCCACGTAATATCAAAAAACGGCTGAAGGCACTGGACACTGCAAAAGGCTATGACAATATTCTGGCAATAGTACTGAAGACCTGTGCTCCAGAACTTGTCGTGCCCCGAGCTAAACTGTTCCAGTACAGCTACAACACTGGCATCTACCCAGCAGTGTGGAAGATTGCCCAGGTATGTCCTGTACACAAAAAACAGGACAAATCCAACCCAGCCAATTACTGCCCCGTCATCACTCATCACTCGCAATCATCAAAGTGTTCGAAGGTGTCATCAACAGTTCTATCAAGCAGCACTTGCTTTGCAATAACCTGCTCACTGATGCTCAGTTTGGGTTCTGTCAGTGCCACACAGTTTCTGACCTCATTACGGCTTTGGTTCAAACTTGGACAAAAGAGCTGAACTCCTGAGGTGAGGTGAGAGTGACTGCCCTTGACATCAAGGCAACATTTGGCCGAGTGTGGCATCAAGGAGCCCTAGCTAAACTGGAGTCAATTGGGATTGGGGAAAACTCTCCACTGGTTGGAGTCATACCTAGCACAAAGGAAGATGGCTGTGGTTGTTGGAGGTTCATCATTTCAGTTCCAGGACATTGCTGCAGGAGTTCCTCAGGGTAATGTCCTCAACCCAACCATCTTCAGTTGCTTCATCAATGACCTTCCTTCCATCATAAGGTCAGAAGTAGGGATGTTCGCTGATGATTGCACAATGTTCAGCACCATTCATGGCTCCTCAGATACTAAAGCAGTCCATGTCCAAACGCAGCAAGACTTGGACAATATCCAGGCTTGGGCTAACAAGCGGCAAGTAACATTCCCACCACATAAATGTCAGGCAACGACCGTCTCCAACAACAGAGAATCTAATGATCGGCCCTTGACATTCAATGGCATTAACATCACTGAATCCCCCCACTATCAACATCCTGGGATTACTATTGACCAGAAATTAAACTGGACTAGCCATATAAATACTGTGTCTACAAGAGCAGGTCAGAGGCTAGGAATCTTGCAGCGAGTAACTCACCTCCTGACTCCCCAAAGCTTGTCCACCATCTACAAGGCACAAGTCAGTAGTGTGATGAAATGCACTCCACTGGCCTCGATGAGTGCAGTTCCAACAACATTCAAGAAGCTTGACACTATCCAGGACAAAGCAGCCTGCTTGATTGGCACCCCTTCCACAAACATTCTCTCCCTCCACCACCGACGCACAGTAGCAGCAGTGTGTACCATCTGCAAGCTGCACTGCAGAAACTCACCAAGGCTCCTTAGGCAGCATCTTCCAAATGCACAACTGCTACCATCTAGAAAGACAAGGGCAACCGACACCACCTGGAAATTACCCTCCAAGCCACACCATCCAGACTTGGAAATATATCGCTGTTCCTTCACTGTTGCTGGGTAAAAATCCTGAAACTCCCTAACAGCACTATGGGTGCACCTACACCACATGGACTGCAGCGGTTCAAGAAGGCAGCTCACCACCACCACCTTCTCAAGGGCAATTATGGATGGGCAATAAATGCTGGCCTAGCCAGCGATGCCCACATCCTGTAAACCAATAAAGAAAATCACTGTACCGATACATATGCAAGGCTTTAACTTCATGTAGCACAGTGGCAAGGAGCTTATAACTAAAATCCTGTTCTTCATATTATAGGAATCGAGTGTAACTGAACAGCTGGAAGCAGGTATACGGTTCTTCGACCTAAGGGTTGCTCATAAACCAAATGATACGTCTGATCATTTATACTTTATACACGGGATCTTTACAACTGTTACAGTCCTGGTGAGTCTGACTGAAAAAGAACCGAAATAATATCAGGAAATCTGATTTTATATATAAACATTTTTCTGGAGTATCTTCTGCCATTTTGCTATCTGCATTCTTACTCAGTTATTTTTATTGAGAAACCTAGGTCAAAGATGCTGATAGTGCAGAACACCACCATGGTATTAATGAGTAGGAGGGCTTGTTTGATAAATCAGGGTTTAAGTTAAATATATTTTCCAAGCCTGACAATTGCTTTCCTTTATTTGGTGCAATTCACATTTTGAAAATATGTGTTTTAAAGGAGGCTTTGAAGGAATTTCGACTCTGGCTGGAAACTCATCCTAAGGAAGTGGTCATATTGGCCTGCAGGTTCATTGATGAGATGAATGAGCAACAACATCATGAGTTAATTCAGGAAATGAAGGACTTATTTGGGTCCAAAATATGTCCCAAAACCTCTGTTGTAAGTAATAATATTGGATTGGTTAACAACTCATTTAATTGGCAAAACTATAATTTAAAAAAAAACTTGTGTACTAACTTTGCGAAAATTGATTTAAGAAAGTCTGGGGAAGGGAAATGGGGAGATATATACTCTGACTGAGAACAAATGTTCAGTGCAATCCAGAGACAGACTTAAATTCTACTGTTTGGGGATCAGTTAGCAGCTGGGTTAATTAATGGATGCATCTTTAATGCAGATTTCTGTTTACAGGAACTTGTTTCACTAAAAAGGCTTTGGGAGTTGGGCTGCCAAGTCATCATCTCCTACGATGACAATATCGCAAAAGAATATCCAGAACTTTGGCCTGGGATCCCTTATTGGTGGGCAGATACATATGATCCTAAATTGCTCGTTCAGTATCTAGAAATGCAGAAACAGGCTGGACGACCAGGTACAGAAAATATGACCCTTTAATAATGTCAAGGGTGTTCCAAATGTGACAACCTCATTGCATGTTTATGAAGGCCCAGATGACTAGAAATGGTTTTCAAAATACAGGAGATGTTTGGTGTTTCAATCTCTCCCAAAGCAGAAAGAGTGACTGATGTGGAGAGACCCACAGCCACCAAGTGGCTTTGCCTGCTCCATCAGCAACAAAAACTGTGAGGGCTGAGATTCTGACTATGCACTGCTGACAGGGAGTCTCGCCCACTTGTGCATCTGAATCTAGTACCTGAGAATCCTTGGGTTATCCAGTATGGGTAATTGAGGATGGTGGTGGTTGAATGCTACTCACGGTAAATCCATTCTTGGGTGCTATTTTGATTGCCTACTAATTAAAGGCAGAACCCAGGGAGATACTGAGCCATACAGGTCAGAAAGCACTTGAGTTTGATTCCCAGTGTGTGCTGATCTCAGCGACATTTTGAGTGCTACAATTGGATTCAGTGCCCCCAGCCTTAAATATTGAGGGTTTCTATCCCTAATCACAATCCAATTCCCCTAATAGAAAAGCTTTATTGGATGAAAGCATGATGCTCTGATACTCTGCCGCAATGATTGATTACCCTATTGGTACTAACTGTCTGGATGCACATCCTGTGGAAGCACTCCCTAGCGGCAGGCAACATTTTTAAGGGGGAACGAGAAGACAAAAGTATGAGAAAAATTAGTTATAACAACTCACTCCTGAAATATTTTAGTCAAATAGTGGCTTAAAAATAAAATACTGCACATGCTGAAAATCTGAAATAAAAGCAGAAAATGCTGGAAATACTCAACGTGTCAGGCAGCATCTCTGGAGAGAGAAAGAGTTTTAATGTTTCAGACCTATGACCTTTCATCGGAACCAGAAAAGGTTAGAGATGTAACAGGTTTCAACCAAGTACATAGGGAGAGAAAGGGGGTGGGGAGGAAAGAATAAAAGGGAATGTCTGTGATAGTGTGGAAGGCAGGAGAGATTAAATTAGAGAAAGGATGGTTGTGCAAGGCAAAAGGGAATCAGAGAAAATTTTAAAAGAAAAATCATTATCAGCACCTGCTGAGTCCGCAAAGGCTATAAAACGCTTAATCGGAAGATGAGGTGCTATTCCTTCAATTTATGTAGAGCTTCATTGGAACAGTGTCGGAAGCCAAGGACAGAGGTGTCAGAGTGGGAGGAGATTTAAAGTGTCAAGCAACTAGAACATCAAAGTCAGGTCAATATGCTTTGGAATGCTTGTTCCAGAATGTCTTGTAATCGCTTCATAACTACCTATTGTTCAATATCATACTACCCCAGTTTTATTTTCCCTTCCCAGATGGATTTTTTGTTGCTGGAATAAACCTGACTGAAGATTGGTGGTATGTCCTGACTCACCTCTACAGCTCTTTGAAGAGACTGACTTTTCCGAATTATCCATATTTGAGTGACTGGATCAAGAAGCAGGTCCCAGGACCTGAAAAGCACTGTTTTAATATAATTGCTGGAGATTTCATAGGAGCTGGCTACCTGGTACCTGCTGTACTTAGTCTCAATAACAAATTGATTTAAAAAGAGTGAAATTGGCAGGTTTATAAAAAAAAAGTTGGAAGGCATATTTGATCACTTTGTGAGAAAGCTGTTAAGAGGTCATCTTGGTTGTGCTGGAGCTATCAACTCTAATGCCAGAATTTTACACGGAGATGTTGTCCTCGCTGCTGCATCTGCTTGGCCATGTCGCCCTGCAGCCAATCAACAGCTATCGGGTTTGAGGCAGGACTCAGAACTGCCAGCCAATTAACTGGGAATGGTGGCCACTACTGGGACTACAGGCAGTCCCCGAAGAGATGCCATGAACCAGGACTTATCTTCAAGGCTGACAGGCCCTGGTGATTGAGGGGGCTGGGCTGGGTTTGTCAGGGCAAGGGGGAGGTGGGGCAACCAGGTTTCGGGGGGGGGGGTGGGTAAGGGGAATTAGCTTCAGGGGGGACACAGGGTACTTGAACAGGAGGCAGCCCCCTACCTTCCAGCCCACCAGTAAGCCCAACAGGAGACTTGGCTCTGGCATCCACCTGCTTGGGTAAAATCCTAGTGGCTGTGAGAGGTGGCACTTAAGTGACTACTAATCAGCCAAAGGCCTCAATTGTCCCACAGATGTGCGGGCTACTTGACGCCTCCCCCGCTGCAGGTAAAACCCAGCAAAGGAGGAGGGTAGGCAACAGGCATACGCTATGACACCCAATTTTACCTCCTCTTCCCACCCACCTGCCAACCTGCCCCAGGAGGCATAAAATCTAAGCCTAAGTCAAATATGCAGTCAAATTTCCATCCTAGGAATTGAGTTCACAATCCAGTACTGAGCGAGTGCTGCATCGTTGGAGATGCTGTGTTATGGATGAGATTTTAAACATGGCCATGTCTTTCTCTGTTCAGATGCATCTAAAGGATCCTATGGCACAATGCTAGCAAGTCTAGAGGCTTCCCGATCACCATATCTCTCAATTATGGAATCATTCGGCACAGAAGCACGCCATTTGGCTCTTCATGACTGTGCCAGCCTGCCAAAGAGCTAGTCAATTAATTCCACTCCTTTGCTCTTTCCCCATAACCCTATAATTTCTTTTCCGTTTTATGTATTCAATTCGCTTTTGAAAATTACTATTGAATCTTCCACTGCTCCTTCAGGCAGTGCATTCCAAATCATAACAACTCATTGTGTAATGAAAGTTCTCAGCTCCCTCACCACAAAAATAGATGAAGTCATGATTGGTGTATGTGAGACACAATATTCAGAAAGGGTCTAGACTTTCAGATGAGATGTTAAACCATTACACTGTCTTTTATTTGAGGAGAAAATAAAGCAGGGGTTAGGAGTGCTGGGGGTGGGGGGTGGGGGGTGGGGGGGGGAAGGTGGGTGGTAGGTTAATCCTATTGTTCCATCCAATGCGACTAAAACACATCACTGGTGAACCAATATTGTGGTTCTTTCCTCTAGCTGTGGTCCCATTGGACGTGGTTTCCCACTAGAATCAGACCCACGAACTCTTCATAATGGTTTGTGACTGTTACACAATGCATTAATGCACAAGACTTTTTAAAAAATAAAACTCATGGACACATCTGCTGTCCCTGTTGATTTGCACAGGAGACTGTGTGGAACTTTATTTATTAGCTGCACAGTCACGATCTTCCCTCTCCAACTTTCACTCTATTTCCTTCAAAGGCAATGAATGAAGTTCTTATTTTTAATCTAGTGTTTGTATGCCCACCAGCAGCTCCAGTCATACCATGATTCTTCACATATCAGTTTAGCCTGTTGTTAATCGACTGTGGGAACATCACAGCAGAGGCCGGTACCACGTTACTCACGTTACTTGTGTACATGCCATTTTTCAGCAGGTATCACTGGGCGGTGATCAGGGGCAGGTCAACCCAGCCGATTGCAACATTCCCATTGTCATAAGAGAATCATTCTAATAATAAACTTTTTAAACTTTAAACACATTATGGTATCAGTGGCCAGAATTTTCCGGCCCCGTTGGGGCGGGACCCGCCGTGAGAGATTTGGTGGCCCAGCCATAAGTCTATTGACTTTTGGTGGGGCTGGAAAATCCCGCCCAGCACTTATTGTGGAACATCATCATGCTTTCATTATTGACTCTAGTGTCACTGCAGTCTTATTCTTTATATAAAAAAACTTCGCCCTTGGGCTGAGACAAACTGAGTTTCTGTCTGCCTGTCCGTGGATTAAAGATTCAATTGAAAAAGTTGGGAATTCTTCCAGTATCCTGGTTAAAGGTCTTCCTGAAAGGGCAACAACTAAAAGAACTGGCTGGTTGTTCATCTCATTGCTGTTAGTGGGCCATTGCTTGTGTGCAAACTGCCCACACTTGCCTATAAAACAATGATTGCTGCATTTCAAAGCAACTCATTACCAGTTTTGGCGCTGCTTCTCGGAGAGGAAAATAGTTGCTATTCATGTATAAATTTTTTCCTTGGGAAAAAAAAAGATAAAATCTTCAACATTGGAAAGTCATCCCTTCTCCTTCAAGGTTGGAACAGCTTCCTATATTTCCCATAAGAGGAGCTGCTGATGATCACCCTCACATTGGCTAAACCATCTTCTGGCAAAACATCTACTCCTTGCACAGTGGCTTCCTTATACAACCAGCTGGAATGATAAAAAGAAACAGTGTTATATGTCAGCATCTTTAAATTTGCCTTTCCATGCATTAACCCCTCAGAAACCATTGCTCCACATGCTCCTGAATGAACAGCCCTCACTTGTTCAATTCTTAACTGTTTAAAAATTGTCTTGGAAATTCAATTCCACTTCAAAAATAATAAGATTTGTTTTAAAGCCACGCGCTTGTGCAAGTTCTGCTTGCACTGAGGTTTCCTTCTTACCTCAGCTGAGGCCCAGCTAAATTTACTCGAATAGTGAGAATCAGTTTTCCTGTTGCTCGCAAAACTGCCTCCTCGATTTTCTTTGTCAATTCGTCCATGCCGAGTCCATGAAGCGCTGAAACTGCGACAGTGTTTGGATCTGTCGGTTCATATCTTTATTAAAGGGAAAAAAAAACCATATCTTTACACAGAGTCTGGAATAGGTTGATGGGAAGGATGGCCAGAAACTGAACTGGACTGGCCAGACAAATACTGTGGCTGCAAGAGCTTGGAATCCTGTGGCGAGTAACTCTACTCCCTGACTCCCCAAAGCTCGTCCGCCATCTACAAGGCACAAATCAGGAGTGTGATGGAACACTCTCTACTTGCCTGGATGAGAGCACATCACTTGAGAAACTTGACACCATCCAGGACAAAGCAATGTGCTTGATTGGCACCGCATACACCACCTTCAATATTCTCTCCCTCCACCATCAATGCACAGTGGCAGCAGTGTGTACCATCTACAAGATGCACTGCAGCAACTTACCAAGGCTTCTTTGACAGCACCTTCCAAACCCATGACCTCTACCACCTAAAAGGTCAAGGGCAGCAGATGCATGGGAACACCACCACCTGCAAGTTCCCCACCAAGCCACATACCATACTGACTTGGAACTATATAATCATCAGTCCTTCACTGTCACTAGGACAAAATCCTGGAACTCCCTTCTTAACAGCACTGTGGGTGTACCTACACCACATGGACTGCAACGATTAGAGATGGTGGCTCAGCACCACCTTCTCAAGGAGAATTAGGGATGGGCAATAAATGCTGGCCTAGCCAGCAACACCCACATCCCATGAAAGAATTAAAAAAAAACAGAATAACTTCAAACTTATTGAAGAAACGCATAAAGACAGTGATGAGAAGATGACAAGCTTGTTATTCTGGGAGGATGATATTGAATAAGAGGAAAAGACCTACTTTATCTGAATCTATCTTGTGATCGCTCCAATGAATAAATAACCTACTCTTTGTAGGATCATTGGAAGTCAGATTCCTGAACTCATGAAATGAAGAAGGGAAGAAAGGTAGAGAAGAAATGTTTAGGTTACTTAACAGGAGAAAAACTTGCAAAGGTTTTCATTTCTAGTTTTTAACTGACTTTTATTTCTCACTGTTTCAAGCTAATGAACATTTGTTTATAGCCAGCATGCCAAGTATTTAAAAAAAATTATTCTTGGAATAATGACATCCTTTATTCCCTTGAGAGCATTAAGAGTTAACCATGTAATGTCGACTGCAGTGATACGCATCTGCTTGACCAATGTAGGAGTGGCAGCTCCCCAACAACAAACCAGCAGATCTCATGGTTATTTTTCTGCTGCTGGATCACAAGTGACCAGATTTATTGAATTCAATTTCACAACTTCCCATGGTGGGACTTTAATTTGTGGACTCCGGATGGCTATCCCAGTACAAATAAACTATCATACCTAGCAATAGAATAAGTTAGATTACCTGGTCTTTTCAGATATTCATAGCTTAGTGACCTTTTAAATTTGTCAAGAACAATCATCAAAGCAGTATTTTGTTTCTGTCTTCCATGTTTTCCTTAAATTTCCCCCAGACCTATTCTCAGATAGTGGGGAACAATTCCTTATGTGGGACCAATGATACTTCACCCAAGTAGCTATTCCCCCTAAAGCTTAGATGGTAGTCTACTTGATTACATGAGTTATCACTATCAAGCTCAATTGTGTCTTCACCTGTCATGTATTTCCAGTTTGTTCCCTGCAAAGGCTATTAGACAAGTTAAGATCAGGTACTCTGGCTAAATTTCCCTTCCTTAGAGCAGGGATGCTGAGGCAATTTTGCCTTTGCTGCGATGACCTAATTTAGGATAGACCAGGGGTTGTCCTGCTCTGTATGGTACCCAGTGACCACTGGTATAGCTACAGGGTACCATTAACAATTGACGCACGCACACTCTCTATATACTGATTTTTCCACATACAATTGCATCATTTGACATTACAACATAGGATTAAAATCCATGTAGACTTTTATATAGGGATTTTTACTAAAATCAGAGACAAGAAATATCTATGTTATAGGCATGTGTGCATTATATCGGCTGTTTAGAACATGTGAAAATTATAATGTTCCTACCCCTCTACGAGATCAATTTTATTGTGCACTTCAATAATGGAATCCAAGAGTTGGTTTGACAGCTGGAGGTTCCTGAGAACATTCAGTACATTCACTTTCTGATTGTTGGTTTCAGGGTGACTGATGTCTCTGACATGAACTATTACATCCTGGATACAGATAGAAAGGGGGCAGAAAATGATGCAGATATTAATAATATGTTTATAAACTAAGTTCGTGCTGTGTTTACCTATAACAAATACCCTCTAGCTTATTGTCACTATCTAGAATCACAAAATATTTCAACATAGCAGGCCCTCTAGTTACAGATCCACTGATCAATGGAAATAGCTTTTCCTTATTTATCTTATTTGAAACCTTTCATAATTCTGAATATATCTGTTATATCTCTTTACCTTCTTTCTTCTAATGAACAATCCCAAGTTCCCTAATCTCACCTCACATCTCTGATATCATCTATGTGAATCCCTTCTGTACTTTTTTCATGGCCTGGACATCCCTCCTAAAGTAAAATTGGACACACTATTCTAACAATAACCAAACACAATATGAGCGTCCTTTACATCTTCAAGTATCAAAAGTGAATTAACATGTCAGGCCATCTTAAACATTATCCCGCCAAGCCAGCAGAAGAATATTTATTACAATGCTACGATATAACAGTCATTGTAAAATGCATTTCATCCAAATTACAATGAAGATCACCTAATGTAATGTAATGCAAACATTTATTTATCTCAAGCAGTTTTCAAATGAATACATGTTTTTACATCCATCTGGGAGCACATACAGGGTCTTAGTTTAGAGTCTTTTGGATGAGACATTAAACAGAGACCCCTTCTGCCCCCCTGTGTGAACGTAAAAGATCCCATGGCACTATCTCGAAGAAGAGCAGGGAAGTTACCTATGATGTCCTAGACAATATTTACCTCTCAATCAACATCACTAAAAAAGAAAATTACCATATTACTGTCTGTGATTGACAGCAACATGTTCTACACTAAAACAATGACAATGCTTCAAAAGAAAAAAATACTTCATTGGCTGTAAAGCACTTTAGGACATCCTAAGGTTGCGAAAGGCTCTATTTGAATGTAAATATTTCTTATTATTTATAATTATCACAGCATAAATACATGTTACCAAATATAATCAGCATGGACAACAAGAGGGTTCTTACTAATAAACTTCCTTCTGCCTTTTGCTGCAGTTTTGTCCAAAACCAACAAGGGAATTCAATCCTTGGCGAGAACAACTTAGCACAGCCTCAAATGCACTTTTCTTTCATTTCCATATAAAACATGCTGAAAAAGGGCAGGGAATAAGGGAGTTCAGAAATACTAATTGCCTTCCTTCCCCTGCCAATAAAAACAAAGAGGTACACAGTTGCTGATCATTCAAATAATGTGTTTTGAAAACCATAGCATATCAGACAGGCATGGTGGACAAGGTATTTGTGCTGGAATTCTAGCCCTCCATGTTACAACATAGTTGAACTCCAGGGGTGGAAAAATATAGGTCTTCCGCAAAAATTGTGGACTGGATGCAAAGCAGTGAACAGATTTCGTATGTGGTGAAGATTAGTAATTAAGCTTTCTTGCTACGTGCAGAGACCAAATTGTTACTGTATTATGTTAATTCCCATTTGTCACTGGACATTACTTTCAGATCAATTGAAACTGTAATATGTTGTACAATGACAGAATCAGTGTGATTTCCGATAGAGTACCAGGCGGCAGTCTGCCTTCAAAGCAAACTCCTTGCGGATGATTTTAACTTAACCCACCTGCCAGAAAGCTGACTGGATTTGGTGCAACTCTGATTTTTTATACCTTGCCCAATTTTATTCCCCACTGGATTCCAGCTTGGTGAGTTACGTTAAAATGAACCCCCTTGCCGAGCTTGCATTGTAAGGAAATAAGCCGTGTTTGGACCCCGTGGTTCTTTGGAGGGTAAGCCATGCTGAGCTACACTTCATGGTGAGCAGGTTGCTAACTGGGATCTTCAGTGGGGGAATGCCTTGTGAGGTGGGCAATGACGTGCAAAGCCATCACAGCCAACCGTGATCCTGCTCTCATTTGAGCTCCACTTCAATCCGGTGCTTGAACCCCAGCTGATTTTCCAATATAACACTCTACATAGCCCAACCTACTTAGCGGAGATCTGCCCTGGGACTTTACTGGTTTATTTGTTTCAGTTCCTAGCTAAGTTAATCAGCTGAGCTAAAACACAGGATCTGGGAAACAGTTACGAGCTCTGTGGCTTTATTTTTTATTTTAAAAAAGCTGATCCAAGCAGATGGGAAAAAATGTGACAGAAACTGAAACTTACTGAATATACCACATCCTCTAGAGTTGCTGAGAAGGATTCAATTAAGTTGTGGGGGAGCTGGGAAAGAAATCCAATTGTATCAATGTAAAGGACCATCATACGACTTGGCATCAAACCAGCATGGGTGGTAACATCAAGGGTAGCAAACAATTGATCTCTTGGGTGAAGGCCTGAGTCTCCAGTCAGGGTTTTAATCAGGGTTGTTTTGCCTGAATGGAAGATACAAAATGCACCAGGTGTGAAACAGAAACCAGGTGTTCCATTACACTGTGCCAGGAAGACAGATTTGCCTAAGAATATAAGAAATAGGAGCAGGAGTAGACCAAATGGCCCATTGAGCCTGCTCTGCCATTCAATACGATCTTGGGTTTTGACTCCACTTTCCCGCCACTTCCAAGATCCCTTGATTCCCTGAGACCCCAAAACTCTGTCTATCTCAGCCTTAAATATATTCAATGGTGGCACATCCATAACCTTCCTGGGTAGAAAATTCCAAAGATTCACAAGCTTTTGAGTGAAGAAATTTCTCCTCAACGCAGTCCTAAACGATCTGCCCCCTAACTGAAACTCTAATTCCTTGTTCTAGATTCCCCAGTCAAAGTAAATAATATCTTAGTCTCTGCTGTATCAAGCCCCATCATAATTTTGAATGATTCACTAAGATCAATTCTCATTCTGCCAAGCTCCAGAGAATATAGACCCAATTTACTCAGCCTCTCATCATAGGGCAACCCTCTCATCTCAGGGGCCAATCTAGTGAACCTTCGCTGTACAGCCTCCAATGCAAGTACATCGTTCCTTAAATATGGAGACCATACGAACATACGAAATAGAAGCAGAAGGCGGCCATTCAGCCCCTCGAGCCTGCTCTGCCATTCAATAAGATCATGGTTGATCTTTTTGCATTGAGTTCTACATTCCCATCTACCCCGATAACCTTCGATTCTGTTGCTTAACAAGAATCTATCAACCTTCGCCTTAAAAATATTCTGTGACCCCACTTCCACTGCCTTCTGAGGCAAAGAGTTTCAAAGTCGCACACCCTATGAGAGAAAAAAATTCTCCTAATCTCTGTCCTATAAGGGCAACCCCTCAACTTAAAACAGTGCCCCCTAGTTCTGGGCTCACCCACAAGAGGAAACATCCTTTCCATGTCCATCTTGTCAAGACCATTCAGGATCTTATACACTTCAATCAAGTCATCCCACACTCTTCTAAACTCCAGTGGAATCAAGCCCAGCCTTTCCAACCTATCCTGACAAGGCAACCTGCTCATTCCAGGTATCAATCAAGTAACCTCCTCTGAACCGCATCCAACGCATTTACATCCTTCCTTGAATAAGGAGACCAAAACTGCACACAGTATTCGAGATGTAGGTTCACTAATGCCCTGCATAATTGAAGCATTACATCCTTACTTTTATGTTCACTTTCTCTCGAAATAAAGGATTGTATTCCATTAGCTTTCTTGGTTACATGCTCTACCTGCACATTAAACTTTTTGTGACTCATGCACAAGAACACCTAAATCTCTCTGCACCTCTGAATTCTGCAGTCATTCTCCATAAAAGTAATACTCTGCTTTTTTATTCTTCCTGCCAAGAACAACTTCACATTTCTCTGCATTAAAATCCATCTGCCAAATTTTTGCCCACTCAACTTATCTCTCCATCTGCAAATTCCTGATGGCTTCTTCACAACATACTTTCCTACCTATCTTTGTGTCGTCTGCAAATTTAGCTACCATGCTTTCGCTCCTCTCATCTAAGTCACTGATGTAAATTGTAAAAGGTTGAGGCCCCAGTACCAGACCCCTGCAGGTCTCCACTAGTCACATCATGCCAATCAGACAAAGATTCATTTACATATACTGTTTTCTTCCAGCCAGCCAATCCTCTATTCAGGCTAATACCCCCTACACCATGACTTTTATTTTCTGCAATAACCTTTGCAGTGGCATCTTATCAAATGCCTTCGGGAAATCCCTTTATCCACAGCACATGTTACTCCTTCAAAGGACTCTAATAAATTGGTTAAACATGATTTCCCTTTCACAAAACCATGCTGCGTCTTCCAGCTTACCTTGAGTTTTTCTAAGTGTCCAACTATAACCTCTTTAATGATTGACCAGAATTGCAGACAGCGGGCAGGATTTTTCAGCTTGGCCGGGGGGGGGGGGGGGTTCCCCATCATGCCACCTGAAGAGTTGGCAGGGAACACATCCATCACAAGTCCCACAGCCATTTAACGCTCCTTACTTAGCCAAAAGTAGGCAGATGTCCCGCCTCAGAGAACTACTGGCCAATCTGCAGTGCCAGTGGCAACAGTAGCCAGGACTGGGACTACAAACAGTCCTCGGATTCTAGGTCTCGGAGTCCAGGACCAGGTAAGTCTGGAGGGCTCACAACAGGGAGGAGGGATGAAGCCCAGGGGGAAGGGGGTGACATGTGGAGAGGGGGCTGGGGGTCTTGATGGAGAGCTTGGGGGTAAGGGCCAGGGGTGGGTGGGGGGGGCGGGGGCACGCGAAGGAGCACCTGTGTGAGGGGGCGGGAGACATCGTGGGGTACCCGATGTGGAATGGGGGCCCTCAAAGGAAGCGCACACCCAGCCACACAACCCCACCCCCCCCACCCCAATTCCACACCCAAGGCCCCTTAAGGGCCTCAATTGGGATGAGGGCGAATGGCCTCGCAAACCCCCCAATAAAATTGCAGGCAAGTCAGGGGTGAGTGGGAGGGCAGCCAGAAGGCCGACTGGGAATTTAGACCCCCTTCCCCTACCCCTACCCCAACCCAACCCAACCTACAAACCTGCTGGCAGGGGTCAGGGCCTGTAAAGTTCTGCCCATTATTCCAGGTGTGGTCTCACCAAAGCCCTGTACAATTCTAGCAAGATTTCTTTATTCTTGTACTCCAATCGCCTTGCAAGGCCAACATGCCATTTGCTTTCCCTATTGCTTGCTGTACCTCCCCCTGAAAAGAATGATGTCCCGGCACTTACCTTTACCTCTATGCTAAAAAGGTCCCATTAATTATCTCATTGTGTTTACAGAAACACTGTTAAAAAGCATCTATAACAAAAAAAAAATGCACCACTGCGTTTCACAGAAGTGTTTAATCCAACGTGGGTGCTCCAGTAGAACCAAATCGCCTTTGCATAGGCACTGCATTCTTAAAATGTGCTACAGGGACTGTTAGTGAAGAGGAAAATCATTATTTTCAGATTTGAGATAAGACCAAAGGAGAAGCATGTAGTTATCTCCATTCATTAATCTGACTGAACATGGACAATGTTTCCCCACTTTATATTTAGTTTTTTAAGAAAATTCAGGGACAAAGGAAGCTATATTGCTTTGATTTTGTGCTGATTATTTTTAGCTCTGCTCATGAACATTAAATAGCCTTTCAGCTATTACAGCAGCAGTTACAGCTGTTTCTTGAAATATGCAGAATCGAAACTCACCGCAGTTTGTGTAGCCCATGACAGAAATAACCGGGAACTCTTTGCGTTTACGCTGGGTCCTCAGCAACTGTCGCTTCTTCTTTAGCTTTTCCAACACCGCTCTAATCTTCAATTCCCTCTCCTTGAGAAGGCGTTGCTGAACCTCCATGAGGGTTTCACCTGGAAATTGAGAGTGGATTAAAACAAGTGAACCCCTCATTAGCTTGTCGTCTAGCGTACTGTTTTTGTATTCCACAACAAAATCTGCGCGGGGCAATTTTGAAACTTTATTCTGCTCCAAAAAAAGCCGATAAATGTACTAAATTGAAAGCAATGTTTAATTGTAAGAATATTTTTGACAACCTATCCATTTTCTGAACTTATTTATTTATTCGTTCATGGGATGTGGGTGTCGCTGGCTAGACCAGCATTTATTGCCCATCCCTAATTGCCTTTGAGAAGGTGGTGGTGAGATGCCTTCTTGAGCCGCTGCACTTCCATGTGGTGTAGGTACACCCACACTGCTGTTAGGAAGGGAGTTCCAGGATTTTGACCCAGTGACAGTGAAGGAATGGCGATATAGTTCCAAGTCAGGATGGTATGTGGCTTGGAGGGGAACTTGCAGGTGGTGGTGATCCCATGCATCTGCTGCCCTTGTCCTAGGTGGCAGAGGTCACAGTTTGGAAGGTGCTATCGAAGGAGCCTTGGTGAGTCGCTGCAGTGCATCTTGTAGATGGTATACACTACTGCCACTGTGCGTCAGTGGAGGAGGGAGTAGATGTTGAAGGGGGCGGATGATAATCAAGCGGGCTGCTTGTTCCTGGATGGTGTTGAGCTTCTTGGGGTCTTGCTGCATATGGGCACAGACTGCCTCAGCATCTGAGGAGTCGCGAATGGTGCTGAACACTGTGCAATCATCAGCGAACCTCCCCACTTCTGACTTCATGATGGAAGGTCATTGATGAAGCAGCTGAAAATGGTTGATCCTAGGACACTACGCTGAGGAACTCCTGCAGTGATGTCCTGGGGCTGAGGTGATTGACCTCGAACAAAGTGTTCCCCCCCGATTTCTATTGACACTAGTGTTGCTAGTGCTTCTTGATGCCACAGTCAGTCAAATGCAGCCTTGATGTCAAGGGCAGTCACTCTCACCTCACCTCGGGAGTTCAGCTCTTTGGTCCATGTTTGGACCAAGGCTGTAATGAAGTCAGGAGCCGAGTGGCCCTGGCGGAATACGAACTGGGCGTCAGTGAGCAGGTTATTGCTACATTGGTGCTACTTGATGACACCTTCCATCACTTTACTGATGGTTGAGAGTAGACTGATGGGGCAGTAATTGAATGGGTTGGATTTGTCCTGCTTTTTGTGGACAGGACATACCGGGCCAATTTTCCACATTGCCAGGTAGATGCCAGTGTTGTAGCTGTGCTGGAAAATTTGGCTAGAGGCATGGCTAGTTCTGGAGCATAGGTCTCCTGTACTATTGCCAGAATGTTGTCAGGGCCCATAGCCTTTGCAGTATCCAGTGCCTTCAGCTGTTCCTTGATATAACGTGGATAAATCGAATTGGCCGAAGACTGGCATCTGTGATGCTGTGGACCTTAGGAGGAGGCTGAGATGGATCATCCACCGGGCACTTCTGGCTGAAGATGGTTGCAAATGATTCAGCATGGTCTTTTGTACTGATGTACTGGGATTCCAGTGACAGTGAAGGAAGAGAGATATAGTTGCAAGTTAGGATGGTGTGTGACTTGGAGGAAACTTGCAGGTGGTGATGTTCCATGTGCCTGCTGCCCTTGGTCATTTTAGGTGGTAGAGGCCGCAAGTTTGGAAGGTGCTCACAAAGGGCCCGTGGTGTGTTGCTGCAGCGCATTTCGATGACAGAGCACACTGTTATCGCTGTGTGGAGGGCGTGAATGTTTGTATGGTGGATGGGGTGCCAATCAAGTGGACTGCTTTGCCCTGTATGATATTGAGCTTCTTGAGTGTTGTTGGAGCTGCCCCTGACCAGGAGTTAAGTGACAGTATTCCATCACAATCCCGATTTGTAACTTGTAGATGTAGAAAAAGCCTAAAGCCCACTTACATAATTAATTGTAGGCATGGAAGGAGAGTTGGGACTGTGGGACTTTGTGCAGATGACAGTGTGGGCTGCAGAGTTTGAATGAATTGATAGAAAAGGAACTTCCATCAGCAGCAAAATGCAACTTTAGCACAGCAAACTACTCCAAGGCACTTTGTAACATTGAAAATGAACCAAACACTAGTAACAAGATGTGATTGGACAAGTCTTATTGAGACCTTTGAACAGGGGAAGTGATAAAGTAAAGCAAAGGGGTAAGGAAGAGATTCAAGAGAATGGTAAAAGATGCTCTGTCAAAATAGATGGAATGGTGTGATGGGAAATACAAACAAACATTCTCGAATACTAGAATTAGGGATGAAAACAGAAATGCTGGGAATACTCAGCAGGTCAGGCAACATCTCTGGACAGAAACAGTGTTAACTATTCAGGTCGAGATGCCCTTTCATCAGAACACTAGAATTAGGGATTGTCAGAGTCAATCAACCCTTTAACCCCTTCACTCCGAAGTCCTGAAATTATGAAACAATTTTTGCTTTTATGGCTCCTTTATGTAGGGTGCAGAGCTATCCCACAGGAGTGTTTGTGTCATCAACGACAATATAGACCAAGTTGACCATCTTCCTTCTACTGACTGATCAGTATTGGTTAATAATTAAAATATTATGTAAAGCAGAAACATCAAATCCATACTGCAAACCGACAATCCAGAGTCACAAGAGTGCAATGGATTGCACCGATACTATTGGTCAATAATCCAGTATAACAAACCTATGACACAGTAGGATTATTACCTGATCCCATAATGTACCTGGAACCACCACCTTGTTGGTCTAAGTAAGCCACTTCATTTTTCAACTGGGACCTGCCAAATAAGGGCAAAACAATGTTCAAATTAACTAACATGATAATGCTCCCGTTTGAAGCAGCTATGTTACTGCAAGTCCTGTTTGGAACACACTGTTGCAAAACATGTCCAGAGTAGGACATCTGTAAAAATAAAAATAATTATCCAAAAAGGATAAAAAGTCAGTGGCCTGAATTTTCCCGTTGGCGATTTGGGGGCGGGGCCTGCTCGCCGAGGGGAAAACGACGCGGGATGACGTTGGGAGGAACCCCGACATCATCCCGGTCCCTTTAAATTTTTAGGAAGGTGGGCGGACAGCGAAATCAGCTGTCCGCCCGCCGACCTGTCAATGGCCAATTGAGGCCAGTGACAGAGTAATTAAGATAATTAAAGACCTGCCCATCCAACCTTAAGGCTGGCAGGCAGGCCAGGAGCCCCAGCGGGCTTCTGATAATACATGAAACCTCATCCACTGGCGGGATGAGGTTTTATGTCCGTTTTTAAAAACTTTAATACATTTTGCGTGATATTTATTAACATGTTCCATCTCGTGTGACATTGTCACATGAGGGGGATATGTTAATAATTTTTTAATTTTTCTATTTTTAAAGTTTTTTGGACTGTCAGTAATCTCCCTGAGACAGCACTTAGCCTCAGGGAGCAGTGCGCTCTTTCGCGCACATGCGTGAAAGAGCACACTTTGACAGTTGGGGAATCCCTTCCTCTCTCCCCCCCCACATGAAGAGCATAGCGCTTCCCGTCGGGCAGCCCGCCCACTCAAAATGGCAGCGGGCCCCGTTTCGGTGGCGGGGGTCGGCTGTCCACCAGCCGGTGGGGCCCCCCCACGCCCACCAAGGGCAAAATTCTGCCCAGTGTATTCCACCCCTCCCCCACAATAACATTATGTTGCAGAATATGCTCATTTTTTTAAAAATGGGGATGCGATGCAGCTTAATGTTTCTGTACTTTGATGTGGAATCTCTCACATGGGGTTCCTTCAGCAAAGCATAGTCAGGCAACTGAGAAGCGTAAAGAATTAGGGCTTGTTACCTGCAAGGACTTCAGGTTTTGGGAGTGGAATACAGGGGCTGGGCGGAGAGAGACAGTAGCTGGCTATGAAGCGTACTTTTTACAGTGAGCTGGGCTTGCCAGGATTCTGTGATATCTAATCGCAGAAGAAATCCCCATGTTCATCAGCTCTTTTTGTGATTGCTGGAAGTTTTATACAAGGACATTCATTATAGGCCTATTTGTTGAATGCATTTGTTATTGAGATGAATAGGCAGGGCTGCTAGAAGAAAGTAAAACTTTTCAACTTGCATCCTGTTCTCCGATATAGTGAAAAGCACATCACTGACAATATGCTCAAACTTCTTCCTATTTGGCAAACTGGAAACACACCCTTACGGTATTGAAGTGAGACGCATATATTAATGCCTATTTACCGATTGTGCCGTGAATTTGAATACAAACTGGGAACTGGGTTAAAGCCATCTAAATCCAATTTTCTTCTAATTCTTAAAAGCGAACTGATCAACTTCCTTTCAAATTGAATAAATATTCATGTCTCGAAGCACAGAGGACGATTTGTCTGAACTAACTGTACCAGCCAACACTCCCATGATATGGTCAGTCAAATGATATTGTTAAAAGTTTTAGGAGAATTGTAGGAAATCAGATCCTTACCTCAAGTATGGGATCTCAGCCAGAGATATCTGCAGTTTGGCCTCTTTGGTCCGAGCATTGCAACGGAAGATATGAAGGACAATGGAATACCTGTCAAACACTTTAACTCCCCAGGCAGATTCCAATTCTTTCTAATAGAGTCAAAGGAAATATTTTACTTGTTCGCTTCTTACACAGAGTAAAGTCAACACAATGAAATGTCGAATAGGCACGATGGGCCAAACAGCCTCCAGCTGTGTTGTCTGATTCTATAATACCGGAACAACGAATCATACAAACACTTCTGAAAGTAAGCATTTTAAAAATTCTTTCATGGGGTATGGGCATCGCTGGCAAGGCCAGCATTTGTTGCCCATTCCCAATTGTCTTTGAGAAGGTAGTTGTGAGTCAACCTTCTTCAACTGCTGCAGTCCATCTGGTGTGGGTAGACTCTCAGAGCTGATAGGAAGGGAGTTCCAGGACTTTAACCCAGCAACAGTGAAGGGACAGCAATATTACTCCCAAGGTAGGATGGTGTGAGGCTTGAAGGGGAACTTGCAGATGGTGATGTTCCCACGCATCTGGTACCCTTGTTCTCCTAGGTTTTAGGATATTATGAGGTGGTTAGATTCTCTCTTGTTGGAGATAGTCATTTCCTGCACTTGTGTGGCACGAATGTCACTTGGCAAACGAAAGCCCTTTGAAGATAGTCTAAAATTCTCAAAAACCGGCAGTTCGAAAAAATATCCAAACACTTCAATTTTTTCTGAATGGTTTTGTAATTGATTTTTTGTGTTCACAAAATCTAAGCCACTACACAAAGAAGTAATATAACACAAGTAGAAGCAAACTTACTGATTAAAATGGCCAAAAATAATTGCAGCAGTACAAAGCTTCTAAAATATATATATCGAACTGTTGCCCTGCTCCAAGATATTGAAATGAATGTTGTACGGTAGCATCTATGCCCAGAATTTAATTAGTTTTACACTATTACTTTTAAATAAACATATTTTTCTTTATAGTTTTCCTCAACTTTTCTCCCGAAGGCATCAGGTCATTCTGCTATACTGTTCCTTAAGCTGCTCTTCAGTACTTTGTCCAGATGTGTAAGCCCAGCCAGTGGGAGCGTTGACAGGCTATTTTACCTTGGGATGCATCACAACCAAGCCTGACCATGTCCTCACCTGATGGCCACAAACTTGCACTTTTCAGTGGCCCGGGGTTGCTGGATAATGGTCAGAAACAGGAACACTATCTGGCTTTTAAGGCCAGCTATGGCCTCCCAACTTTTTACAGGGTTGTGATTAGTTAAGTCAGCACAGAATAAAGGTCAAACCTAGGACAGTTTAATAAATCAGTACCACACCAGAACATGTCCTTACCACTAATCACAATTTTTTTTCATGGACTTGCAGTAACAATATATTAATATTTTAGTGTGGGCACCATGCACTTGAAACACGAAGCTGATTGACTCTTGATATCCTTACTTAGCCCATCCTGGCATAATAATAGCCACAAAACTGTGGTGAAAATTATAAAATACACAGGAACTAAGGAGTGGCCCAAGCATCTTTTTAAACTCTGCCACCCTTAGATACTGTATGAACTTTCTGAACTTCCCTTCTGTGGTTTACAATTTAACCACTTGGTGAAATTATTGACCTACTTCTTGCTATCAATTATTAGGTATTATTCAACACCTTGTGATCAGTTATTACTTTGATATCGTACACTCTGGTTGGGTGAAACTTCTTTACCTCTGATAATGCAGACAGTCGTTCAACATTCATAAACACTGCAGTAACCTGTGGCAGCCCTTTTATTTTTTCTGCAAAACAGTAGCATTGAAATTACATTACAACAAAGACTACACTTCAAAAAGCACTTCATTTTCTGAAAAGTGCTTTGGAAGGCAATAAGGCCGTCAAAGAAGTCACTTTTTTTTCCCTCAACTGTAACAAAGCATTGCTAAAATTGTTTGATCCACTAACAGTACGTCATTTCTAATTTGCTTAACCACACCAACAGCCCAAAGTGTTCAAACGTATCTCATGTACGCTCTGTGTGTGACAAAATTTCATAAAATACATTTGTCTGGAATATTTTTTTTCATGCATTCTAATATTTCTTTAAAGAACAATTTCTTGACAACTGGGAAACACTGCTTTAAACTACAAGCATCTATAAACAGATTGTCACTTTAAATAATACCTTTCAAGATATGTAATTTAGAATCCGGTGGATTTTATTTCAACGTTTTATCATTAAGAAAGTCAATCAACTTACCTGTAAGAGTCTGAAAATTGCCTTTGCCAAAAATGAATTTGCTGTCTGGACTTTTTGTAGAAAGAATAACCTCATCAACAACATGCCAGTTGGGCAGAGTGTTCACAAGAGCAACTGCTTCAGCCATCTGAAGTTCACCTTGTAGCGAAAGAAAGGACAGAATTGAGACACCAAACAGTGCACAATAACAGCTGGCCCAGAGCTCTGATAGAAGAAGCTTGAAGGCAAATGAAGAGCCTGCCGATTTATCATCCCCCTTGCTTTAAAAAAAGAGAAACCAATCAAAATGCCAACCCAAAAGCAAAATGCTGCAGATGCTGGAAATCTGATATGAAAACAGAAAATGCTGGGAATGCTCAGCAGATAAGGCTGTGGAGAGAGAAACAGTTAACATTCCAATAAGATGTCACTGACCTGAAACACTAACCCTTTGTTTTTCTCTCTCCACAGATGCTGCCAGTATTTCCAGAATTTTCTGTTTTAATTTTATATTAAAAAGCCAATCTATACTGCAGAGCACTAACAAGGTTGAAAAATTAAAAATTGTGGGAGTGAATAGCAAATTGTGTTAGACAAGAAAGTCTACAGTTTTGAAGAAAAAAGGAATTTCAGTAGGAGATTGAGAGATGAGCCATAGTGTTGGTTGATGCATATATCCAATGAAACAACGATCAGACACAACCTCTGTAGTGTGGTGCACTGGAGCACTAATTCATTGAACACTAAAGACCATTGGTCCATCATGTCTGTGCCAGTGTTTTTCTCTGCTTGAGCCACATAGGTTAAATCCACTCTCCTACTCACTTCTTGTACATCTTTTAATATTTCTCTTTTTCCAAAAAGTATCTAATTTCCTTTTAAAATAATTTATGGACTATGCATTCACCTCCAACAATAGTTTGTGGCTAAAAAGAAGTTTCACATTTTCACCATCCTCTGTGCAAAGAAATATTTTCTCACCTCCCCTTTAATTCTTCTGTGATTTTCTTTGTTTTTAATGATGACAGGGAAATGAGAGGGCACAATCTAACACTATTTATCTTATAATCCTTCATGATCTTAAATGCCTCTAACATTCTTTACTGTTGCAGCTCTGGAGAAAAAGCAGTCGTTCTTCATTACCACTTTTCAGTTCCTTCCACTCTCCCCTACATCAGACAATTCCAATATTAAATGCAAATCATATTGCATTCCACTAGCAATTGTAATTACAGGTAAAGTTGCTGTTCATTAAGAATATCCTTTTTTTAAAAAAGTTTTCTTGTTCTTATTTCTAATAAAATTTAGTAGCTAGTTTAAATATAGAAAATAAGTAATATAAATTATAATATGAACCACTGCAGATGTATTGCAACCTTCAATCCTATAGATTAGTGTGAGATTGTACATTTTGGTAGGAAGATTAAGGAGGCCACCTACTCTTTGGAAATAGGTATCTAAATACATAGGAGAACAGCTGGATCTGGAGATACAAATACACAAATCACTCAGAGGAGCAGCACAGTTTAATAAGTTAATTAAAAAAAACAAAGCACAGGGTTCATTTCTAGAATTGAAGTTTATGTTAAATTTTTATAGAAACTTGGTTAGACAATACTTGGAATTCTGTTCTGCATAATATAAAAAAAAGTTATAGAGAGACTGGAAAGGGTGCAGGAAACTGATTTACTAGTATGATACCAGGTTGCAAAGCTCAGAAAGAATGAATGGGCTGGGCCTCCTCTCCCTCACAAACCAAAGACTGAGGGGGCAGGGGGTGACCTGATCAAGAGTTTTAAATTTGGTAGAGGTATTCAAGATCATGAGTGCTCTGGACAGAGCAGATAGAGAGAAGTTGTTCCCATTGGTGCAAGGATCAAGAAGCAGAGGACACCGATTTATAGGTGATTGGCAAAATTGGCAGTGGCGATGAGGAGAAACCTCTTTCTACAGCAAATGATTAGGATCTGGAACGCACTGCCTCTGACAGTTCAGTCCAGATTTATTTATTCAGATTTATTTAATTAAAAAGATTTAAATTCCACAGTTGTTATGGTGAGATTTGCACTCATTTCACTATGTCATGAGTCCAGTCATCTGGATTACTAAAATAAAAGCAAAACATTGCGGATACTGGAAATAAAAATAGAAAATGCTGGAAAAGCTCCGCAAGTCTGACAGCATCTGTGGAGAGAGAAACAGAGTTAATGTTTTGAGTCCATATGACTCTTCTTTACAGAAATATTAACTCTGTTTCTTTCTCCACAGATGCTGCCACATCTAGAATACTAGTTCACTAACATAGCTACCATGTTACAGTTCCCATACGAAATATCAAAACCTAGTTTGCATTAGTTAATAACAAATGTACCTGTTGTAAGATGTTGTTTCTTCCCTCCCCACTTTACATCTGGATGAACAATAAATACTCTATGACCTCCTTCAGGAAGGGGAGGTATTTGTTCTTGAAATAGTTCTTCAAATTCAGAATCTTCTAATTCACGTTCGTCTTCTGTCATCACCTCATCATCCTCCCCGCTTTGCTTCCCACTCCTTGAGGGCTTTCTGCTGTTGGCACTTTTTCGGCTTTTTGAGCGGCATTTGCTTGTGGCAAAACACCGAAAGTCGTGGCAAGATAAACTACCAGGACATTGATTTTTCCCTAGATTATTAGAAACGTTGCTGCTTCTCAGAGGCAGTTTCGGGTGGAAACACGAGTTTGGTACCCCTGTACCAACCGTCGATAAACATCTTTTCCGAGGCTGTAACTTTTTCAGGGGGTGCAGTGAAAATATTCTGGAGATAGTCCTCAGCAATCCCATGGCTGTGAACACCAAGGTGACAAGTCAGGTAGCTGCGTTCATGCTCTCAAGATCACGGGCTGGGAGGGTTCAAAACACATTCGGTTGACATTTTCCAGCTGATCCTGCATTCCTGCGCAGCTCCCTACTCCGTTTACTGCCACATCTTCCATTAGCAGAATAGAAATATCAGCGAGAACTAAAACAGACCCCCAAATCCCCAGTAGATGTGGCTGGGCCTTGACCTCATAAAATATACCCCCCCCCCCCCCCCCCGCCCCCTCCTCCTCTGAGCTTCCCAGATGGAAGTTTCTACTCAAATCCGATCCCCACCTCTCGGTTACAATTTAACTCCGACTCTGATCCCTGCACTGAACTCTTTACCAGAGCAAACACGAACGTCTCTTAAATTGCTCAGACATTTCAGAAATTAAAGCCCTCCACAAATTCTCTATTCACTTTTTCTCTGTTCCCTCGACGGAACGATTAGACTGTAACACGCCTTTTTAACCCCCCCCCCCCCCCCCAACCAACCCAAAAATAATTATTCTCGGACAAGGTATTTCAAAACAAATATCGTCTTCATATATTTAGTTAATCCATAAAGATTTTTTTCCTCAAAATTATGAAACACGATTTTTAGTTTACGAGCTGGGTTCCAGCGTGACCCCTGGGTGACCCGGTGTAGCACGGATTAGGGTCCGGGTTGCTGTTGTCCTGGTAACGATGGCAGCGGTCGGGAGGACAGAGCCGCTGCGGGAGCCCTGCACCTACCAGCGGCGTTTCAGAGGTACCCAGATAGGCAACTGCAATCGTTCACATTGTTATTATAAACCATAAAATCCATGCATTTTGTATTTAATAACATCCCTGCAACTGCCCAAGGCAATCCCGAGGTGGGAGACGCCCAGTGTAATAATTATTTATATCAATAAATGGGACCTTTTTTCTTTATTCATTCATGGGGATGTGGGCTTCGCTGGCTGGGCCCGCATTTATTGCCCATCCCTAATTGCCCTTGAGTAGGTGGTGGTGAGCTGCCTTCTTGAACCGCTGCAGTCCATGTGGTGCAGGTGCACCTACAGTGCTGTTAGGAAGGGAGTTCCAGGATTTTGACCCAGAGTCAGTGAAGGAACAGCGATATATTTCCAAGTCAGGATGGTGAGTGGCTTAGAGGGGAACTTCCAGGTGGTGGTGTTCCCATGTGTCAGATGCCCTTGTCCTTCTAGGCGGTAGAGGCTGTAGGTTTGGAAGTTGCAGTCTAAGGAGCTTTGGTGAATTTCCTGCAGTGCATCTTGTAGATGGTACACACTGCTGCTACTGTGCGTCGGTGGTGGAGGGAATGAATGTTTGTAGATGTGGTGTCGATCAAGTGGGCTGCTTTGCCCTGTATGGTGTCAAGCTTCTTGAGTGTGGTTGAAGCTGCATTCATCTAGGCAAGTGGGGAGTATTCCATCACACTCCTGACTTGTGCCTTGTAGATGGTGGACAGGTTTTGTGGAGTCTGGAGGTGAGTTACTCTCTGCAGATTTCCCAGCCTCTGACCTGCCCTTGTAGCCAAAGTTTTTATATGGCTGGTTCAGTTTCTGGTCAATGATAACCCCCAGGATATTGATAGTGGGAGATTTAGCGATGGTGATGCCATTGAATGTCAAGGGGAGATGGTTGGACTCTCTCTTGTTGGAGATTGTCACTGCTTGACACTTGTGTGGTGTGAATGTTACTTGCCACGTATCAGCCCAAGCCTGAATGTTTTTCAGGTCTTGCTGCATATGGACACTGTTGGCTTCAGTATCTGAGTGGTCATGAATGATGCTGAACATTGTGCATTCAAAAGCGAACATCTCAACATATCAACATATGATGAAGGGAAGGTCATTGATGAAGCAGCTGAAGATGGTTGGGCTTAGGACACTACTCTGAGAAACCCCTGCAGTGATGTCCTGGACAGAGATCACTGATCTCCAACAACCACGGTCATCTTCCTTTGTGCTAGGTATGACTCCAACCAGCGGAGAGCTTTCCTTCTGATTGCCATTCTCCAGTTTTGCTTGGGCTCCTTAAGGCCACACTGGGTCAAATCAGCCTTGATGTAAAGGGCAGTCACTCTCACCTCACCTCTTGAGTTTATTTCTTTTGTCCATGTTTGGACTAAGGCTGTAATTAGGTCAGGAGCTGAGTGGCCTTGGCAGAACCCAAACTGAGCGTCAATGAACAGGTTATTGCTGAGTAAGTGCCGCTTGATAGCACTGTGAACGACACTTTTCATCACTTTGTTGATGATGGAGAGTAGACTGATGGGGTGGTAATTCATTGAACCAGGGTTGATCCCCCAGCTTTATGTTAATGGTAGAGTGGGGGATATGCTGGGCCGTGAGGTTGCAGATTATGGTTGTATACGATTCTGCTGCTACTGATGGCCCACAGTGCCTCATGGATGCCCAGTTTTGAGTTGCTACATTTGTTCGAAATCTATCCCATTTAGCATGGTGGTAATGCCACACCACCCGATGGAGTATATCCTCAATGTGAAATTAGGATTTCATGTCTACAAGGACTGTGTGTGGTCACCTCTACAAATACTGTCATGGACAGATGCATCTGCAACAGGTAGATTGGTGAGGACGAGGTCAAGTAGGTTTTTCTCTCTGGTTGGTTTCAAGAGGGAACACAAATTTTGAGAGAGAGAGACTCATATCTCAGTAACATAGAATATTTGTGGGGGGTTGAGGGGAGGTTGTTGGATTTTAATCCCATTTCTGGGTCTGAGCACATAATCAAGGTTGACTGGTGCAATGCTGAGCGATTGGTGCAATACTGAGCGATTGCTGCACTCACTGTCTTTCAGATAAGATGTTAAACCGAGGCCCCGCTTGTTCCTCTCTGATGGATGTAAGAGATCCCACAGCATTGTTGGTGCAGTTACAGATTGTAACAACCACCCAACTCTCTCATTCTGCTCATCGACCTGTCCCAGCTGACAGTATCCCACTTGCAATAGATCTACCCCCGTGTGTAATCTAGGTAGTTTTGGGAGTCAGTGGACAGCCTATACCCTGAGATAGGAATGAAGACATTCAGAAAGAAAGATATGTGAGCATATTATGAAGAGGACATGGGGGAGGGGTATGTTAAACTTCTGATAGCCAGATGGTGAAGTAGGAAACCAGATACCAATCTTGTACTTAATGCTAAATTTGCAATGAAGAAGAGTCATATGGACTCGAAACGTTAACTCTGTTTCCCTCTCCATATTTTGTTTTTATTTCAGATTTCCAGCATCCACAGTATTTTGCTTTCATCACAATGTTACAAGTGCCTGTCTCCTCTCTAGCCAACACCCAGGGCAGAACTTTCCCATTGTCATGTGGGGGCGGGCCTCACACGTCCGCACGTAAAATGACGCGTGGTGATGTCGGGCGAGCGTCCTGACGTCACCATGCGCCATCGTGATATCTAACTGGGCGGGCGCGCGATGATGTCCGACGCATGCCCGCCATTAATTAACGGGCCACTTAAGGTCCTTGAGTGTACAATCGACGCCGATTTTTTGGTGCCCATGCAATCTTGGTCAGTGCATGGGCGCAACGGGCAGGCGGGTAGGACACATTTGTATAAACCTCATCCATGGGTGGGATAAGACGGCCTACTGGGGTCGTGAATGTGCACAGTCAAGTATTTATTTTTGAAAACTTTTCAAACTTGCCTGTGTGATCTGCGGTACTTTAAAACGCATACCAGCTGCTTTTTCCGGACTGTTAATCTTCAGGTCAGCACTCTGCAGTGAGGAATCCCTTCTGGGCCTGCAGGTTTCAGGAAGCCTTTCCTTAGCCTGGTAATGGGAGCTGAACTGCCCACTCGGGGCAGCTCCCCTGAGGAGGAATGGAGGGCTAGAAGGGGGAGAAGGCCAGGAGTAAAAACAAAAAACTACTGCGGATGCTGGAAATCCAAAACAAAAACAGAATTACCTGGAAAAACTCAGCAGGTCTGGCAGCATCGGAGGAGAAAAGAAAAGGCCAGGAGTGTACATTCAGCCTCCAGGGGAGCCACCTTTGGGAGGACAGGCACAGGCACAAGGGGTAGTCCAAGGCGGAAGGGGCCGCAGAAGACGCCACTATCCTGCTGCCAGGGTATCCAGGCGGCAAAGCAACTACCTTAAAGTGTCTGAGGTGTAGTGCCGAAGGAGGCTCCGTCTCTCAAGGGAGATGGTCAACTATATCTGTCAGATGATTGAGCCCGAGATCTCAGCAAACTGGGAGGGGAGCTTCAAGGTGGCGTAGCAATGAACCATCTGCTGCGCTCTGCGTGCTTGCGCCTCCTTGCTATGGAAGGATATACCATGTGGTGCCTAATGTGATGTAGGTAGCATGTGTGGACACCCCATGCCAGTGGCTCTAAAGGTCACAGCTACCCTCAACTTCTATGCCCCTTCCAGGGGCCGGTGGCCGATCTTTGCGGTGTCTCCCAATCAGCTGTCCACACTTGCGTCAAGCAGTTTACAGGTGCTCTGTTCAGACGGGCATTGACCTTCATCCACTTCCATTGGGACCAGGCAAGCCAGACACAGCGAGCCAGAGGTTTCACGGCCATTGCTGGCTTCCCCCGTGTCCAGGGTGCAATAGACTGTACACATGTGGCCATCAAGGTGCCAGCAGGTGAGCCTGGTGCCTTTGTCAACAGGAAGGGCTCCCACTCCATGAACGTGCAGATAGTGTATGATCACAGGATGCTGATTCTACAAGTCTGTGCAAGGTACCCAGGCAGCTCCCATGATGCATACATCCTCAGACACTCCCAGGTGCCGGGGCTCTTCAGTGCTCCAGCCTGCCTTGATGGATGGCTGCTGGGTGACAAAGGCTATCCCCTCAGAAGGTGGCTCATGACGCCTCTCCGCCAACCAAGAACAGAAGCTGAGCAGCAGTGCAATAGGTGCCATGCCTCCACAAGGACTGTAATGGAGAGAACCATCAGTCTTCTCAAGATGCGCTTCCGATACCTGGACCACTCGGGGTGCACTCCAGTACCCCCCAGATCGTGTCTCGGTGAAAGTGTTTGCATGCTGCGCTCTCCACAATCTTGTGCTGGAAAGGGGGGATTCAGTGGACAATGAAGACGTCAACGCAGTGGCTGCGGCTGCACACGATGAGTCCAGCAGTGAGTCCGAGGATGAATATGCACAGGGAAATGCTGAGGGGGTAGACGCTGACCGGGGCATGCTTTAACCCAACGAACCTTCAGTTAGCACACCACAGATGGACCACCAGGACAAGCCTGGGCTGTCGGTTCGATACTTGACACCTAAGTGCAAAATCTGGTTAGCAACAGTAACTAAGGGCCTTGTTAATAAACCTGAATGTCCAACAAAGCACTCATTACAGTTTTGGAAACAATACACATGCTGAAGAAAAGAGGCATCCTCAGCCATGGTGATATATCTGAATTTAATGTAACAAGCAAATCAAACTATTACAAAAAAAAATAGTGTTAAAAATCAAATAAAATCACAAGGATCTCATCTCGGGCCAACACAAAAGCACCAATTAAAACATGGTGTGCATAAGGCGCCTTATGCTTTTCTTTCCGGGTGCCATGTCTTGGTGCTGCCCCATCGCTCAGGGTGGCATCTGAGACAGCCTGTTGACTCTGCTGTCCTGTTGGCCTTGATGACCTTGGCGGTCGTCCTCTGGCCCGTGGAGCCTGTGCTGGCCCCGCCTGGGAGGGAGCTGCCAGTTCCACAGCATCTGCCCAGTCGTCGCAGCCTCGCCGGATGATATGGTCACTTGGAGAGGGCTGGAGGAGCTGCTGCCCTCATCTGGAGCGCCCTGAGAGGTGCCCGCAGAGACGACAGGCGGCTGCTGCGCTGACGTGAGGTTGCTTTGGACCTCCCTGCTCACCATGGATGGATGGGCACCGAGCTGGGAAACTTGGTGCGCACACTAGCACTGACCAGCTGAGGTCAACGCCGATGTGCATCCCCAGGAAGCCCTGATGGGTCTCCTGGAGTAGGCTCTCCACGAGAGTCACCACTCTCTCCATGGAGGACGCATAATGCTCGGACATGTGGCTCATTGCTTCGGCAATCGTCCCCATAGACTTCTCCACCATGGAGACCAAGCCAAGCATAGCCTCATGTATCTCCCCTAGATGCTCCTGTACACCAGGTCGCATTTCCTGAACCTGCTGCGTCGCGGACAACTCCAGAGGCACATCATCAGGCACCCACTGAGCGCGTGCCTCGTCCCCTGCAGTCCTCTAACTGCTGGTGCCATGGGCACTCTCTGTCTCTGCCAGCTCCTCCAACGACTGTGAAGTGCCCCCACCGCTGTGCCCGGGACACTAGCCATTGTTCGAATTCCCACCGAGGTGCTAGTATCTGTGCTAGTGCCTGCCTGGCTGAGATGGTGTGACGCTGGTGAGACTTCAGGCCCCTCAGGTGTGAGAGGGGGCCTCTGCTGCTCCTCCTCCCGGCCCTGCTCCGATGATGCTGAAAGGAAGAACAAGGACATTGGATCAGTTAGCGTGGAGACAATGTCAAAGTGCATCCCTGTCTCCCGGATCATTATGCGCTTATCCTTTCATAACCAATGGTCAAGCCATGTTGCAAAATTAAATCATTTAACATTCAGCAGCGCTGTGGCTGTTGGGAGAACAATGCTGACCTCACTGTTGGGTGTAAATACCTGGCCGTGGCACCCCAGCCTCACCAACACCAGTGGACCTGGGTGCATGGCACCTCTCCAGATCCAGGGCCTTCTGCTCAAAACGGCTTAGAATGGTTAAATGCGCCTGGCCGCTGCCAGTCCTTACACGCTGTGCTGCATTATGAGCATTTTTCTCCTGAAAATGAGGGAAGAGCATTGATTAGTGCAAATTGCACATGGACTCTGTTTGTGCACGGCCCACCCTAACCAGAGTGGGACATATCAGGGCTCCAGTGCCTCCTCGCCCCACTGCTGCTGAACATTCACACAAAGATGCTGGGTTTGCTCCACAGCCTCCCCCTCCCCCTACCCCATGGACACATGCTGCCTACATCCCATTAGGCACCACACGGTATATCCTTCCATAGCAAGGAGGCGCAAGCACGCAGAGCGCAGCAGATGGTTCATTGCTACGCCACCTTGAAGCTCCCCCCACAGCATCTCATCACCTGACTAGGACATGTCCTGGAGTTCTAACACAGCGCCTAGGTGCAGCTCCTCCAGGTTGCCCCCAAACCAGTCATGTGGGACTCAGTATAACACATGCTGCAGGGGCAAAACACATCTCCTCGTCACCCTCTCAGGCTGACCTCAGCATGGGCAATCTGTTTGCCCACCCAGCAAAGGACAAGTGCTGTCAATGATTCAATGCAGTCATGACACTCACACTGGGGGGGTGGGCAGCAGGGGGATAAGCTGACCTGCTGGGTAAATGCCCAATGCCAACATGGTACTCACCCTGCCAGAGCGTAACAAGTCATTGAAGCGCTTGTGACACTGGATCCAGATGCGCCGCACCACGTCACGGGAGCTCACCACCTCCTCCCAGGCATGTTTTGTCCTATGGGGTGCCTCCTCCTCCCACCCTGGGGGACCAGCACCTCCCGCCGTGCTGCCACCTCCTCGAGGAGGGCAGCAAGGCAGTCACCTGAAAAATGAGGGGCACGCTGGCACCCCCGCTTCACTCTGTGGCCTGGCATGTCCATCTGTCCTACCCTCTGGCTTGGCCTGCTCCACTGGCCAGCCCTCCGGACTGGCTTGCTCACCAGAAGCACTCTGCCGTGGCCTTGCACTTGCCATTGTGAGCAGCCTAGAAAAGGCTGCCAGGCCTTCATTTAAACAGGCTGCTGGGTCGCCATTGGACCCAGTGGTCTGTGCATGCCCGCCACCGCCTGCCCACTCCCGCTATCCTCGAGAGTCAAGAAATATACCGTTCCCGCTCTGCCACCCCGCCAACCGGAAAATTCAGGCCCCAGTGTTACGAAGTCTCTCTTTATGTTTGCTCAAAGTTCTTAATCGATTAATGCGCTCCACCTGTATACCCTTACCCTTAATAGTACAATTGACATACCATTAACAGGGTGGGGAGAAAGTACCCTGCTCTACCTCGACGTAATATTGTGGGATCCTTTATGTCATCCTGAGTGGGAATACAGAGCCTAGGTTTAGCTTTTCATTTGGAAGACAGCATCTCTGATAGTGCAGCATTCCCTCAGTACTTCACTGAAGTGCCAGCCTAGATTTTGTGCTCGTCTCTGCAGTGGGGTTTGAGCCCACAACCTTCGGACCCAAAGGTGGGAATGCTACGACTGAACTAAGGTTAAACTTGGAAACATCTCGTGCAATTAAGACGGAGGTGAGGAGCAATTTTTCTCTCGGCTATTAGTCTGTGGAATTCTGTTCCCAGAGAGCAGTGGAGGTAGGGTCATTGAATATTTTTATGACTGAGTCAGATAGATCCTTGATTGATAAGGGAGTCAATGGTTATAGAGGGTAGACAGGAAAGTAGAGTTGAAGCCACAATCGGATCAGTCATGATCTTATCAAATGGTGGAGCAGGCTCGAGGAACTGAATGGCCTACTATTCCTCCTAATTCGTACGTACTTATGTATTGCCAACATCTTTAAAAATTGAAGTTTTAATTTCTAGGACTGAGTTACTGAGACAATTTAGATATGGAGGGGGGAATTAGGAGATCGCATAAATAAACTTAATTTCTACAGTTTCATTTAACGGTTTAGTTTTCTTTTTGTGTGTTTTGCAGGTTAACTCGGCACAATTATGATATAATGTGTAATTTGTTGTCTCTCTTTGTGTCCAGTGGATGTTAACGTTAAGAAACCTCTTCAACCCATCCATCTGAGCAGTGATCAAGTGGCTGTGGAGATCTGGTCTCTCTGTTTTCAGCTTGATCTCCTTATCCGGGCTGAGGTGTATCAAGTACGTAATGTGTCGGTTAAATGTGGTGTGATCAATGATTGTGGGAATCAATTACTGACCATAAATATATTAGCTACAAAACAAATTTGTTAGAGTTATTTTAATTGTGACTTCACTCAATACTTTTAAAAAAATAAATCAATTATTTTACTTCAGTATGATCGTTGGGATTCTGTAGGAAGTGTTTTTTATAGGAATATTGAACAGCGTGATAGTAACCAGATGCAAGCAATTGCACATACAATCTGTGTCTTTTATTGTCCATTTATATTGGCAAGAAATAGTTCAACAGCTTAACGAAGAATCAGGGCCTCGTGAGAATGTTACCCCCCCGCCCAGAATCATAGTTTACGGCACAGAAAGAGGTCACTTGGCCCATGTTGTCTGTGCCGGCCGAGAGACGAGTTACCCAGCCTAAACCCACAGCATTTGGTCCGTGGCCCTGCAGGTTACGGCAAATAAGGTGCATATCCAGATACCTTTTAAATGAATTGAGGGTTTCTGCCTCGACTACCCTTTCAGGCAGTGAGTTCCAGACCTCCACAGCCCTCCCAGTGAAAAATTTTCCCTCATCTCCCTCTAATCTTTCTACAAATCACTATAAATCCACGCCCCCTAGTCACTGACCTCTCTGTTAAAGTAAATAGACCCTTCCATTCACTCTATCCAGGTCCCTCACAATTTTGTACATCTCAATCAAATCTCCCCTCAGCCTCCTGTGTTCCAAGGAGAACAATCCCAGCCTATCCAGTCTTTCCTCATAGCTGCAATTTTCCAGTCCTGGCAACACCCTTGTAAATCTGCTCTGTACCTTCTCTGCAATTACACCCTTTCTGTAATGAGGCAATCAGTGATGTATACTTGAATGTAATATAAAGTATTTGTGAAATTCAGCTACAAATCTACAGCTGTAATATAAGTAGGGGTAGATGATCAAATGATTTTTAATCCACAAGTGGCGTGAATAGTTAGGAAGAACATTGTTGTGCAGTGTGATGTAAATCATATCCCAGTATCGAGTATATGGGCTAGATTACTCCAGGTCAATTTCTATGCTGACTTTACTGTCAGTTAGGACATGATTTGCTGTACTGCATTCATAGTTGTTCTGTATCGCGTATCTCTCCCTGTTTAAATACCCTGCAGAAACTTAGGGCAGAATTTTCTGCCTGCCGGGTGGATGGGCCCAACCCAATCTCTGGCGGGCGGGGAGCCGATCCCCGCTAGAGAAGCGGGCCCCGCCGCCATTTTACATGGGGGGGCCAATTAAGGCCCGCCCAGCGTGACGTCCGCCGGGAAGAGCTATGCGTTTCCTGTGCGGGCGGGGGGGATTCCCCAAAAGCATGCGCATGAAAGAGCGCACATCTCCCTGAGGCAAAGCGCTGCCTCAGGGAGATTGCTGAATCTTTTAAAAATGCTAAAAATAGAAAAAAAAAATCCTTAACATGTCTCCCTCGTGTGACAATGTCACATGAGATGGGACATGTTCATTAATTACACTAAAACTTTATTGAACTTTTAAAATCCCTACATGAAACCTCAACCCGCCGTTGGATGAGATTTCATGTTTATTCTATTGCCTGCCAGGGCTCCTGGCCTGCCCGCCAACCTTAAGGTTGGACGGGCAGGTCCTTTAATTGTTTCAATGATCCTGTCAATGGCTTCAATTGGCCATTGACAGGTCGGCGGGCCCGCAGCTGATTTTGCTGTGCCCCCTCCTTCCTGAAAATTTAAATGGGCCGGGATGACGTTGGGGGTTCCGCCCGACATCATCCCACATCATTTTATGTGTTGGCGAGGGGGCCTCGCCCCCTGCTCGCCAATGGCAAAATTCAGCCCTTAATGTCATTGAATATATTTAAGATTGAGTTAGACAGGTTTTTAATCTGCAAGGGAGTCAAAGATTGTGGGAGACAGGCAGGAAAGTGGACTTAAAGTCACTATCAGATTAACCATGATCTTATTGAATTGTGGGGCAGGCACAAGTGGCCAACTCCTGCTCCTATTCTTATGTTCTTTATGTTCTTATTCTCACATATATGAAGAAATATTCTTGTTTGGGTTTCTTGTGTATCCCCCCCTCCCTTACACTTGCTCTACTGCTAGATCTTTTAGCTATGACACCTCTCTGTGGTGGAACTCTCTTCCTAAACCTATTTGCCTTGCTATATAAAAAAAACTTAAGATATGGACATCGCTAGCAAGCCAGCACTTTTTTATTACCCACCCCTGATTGCCCTTGACAAAGTGGTGGCAATACGCCTACAGTACTGTTGGGTTTGGAGTCCCAAGACATTGAGCCTCCAACAATGAAGGAACGACAATATATGTTCCAAGATGAGATGGTGCATGTCTTGGAAGGGAACTTCTCTCTCACCTTAACCTCTTTACCTTATCCCTGTTTCATTTGATCTTCAGTTCCCTGGTATAGTACAGAGTTACTTGAGTGATAACATTTTTCTATTCTGAATTAGGAAAAGTTTGTACTATCCTTTGACTAATTGAAACCATTGTTATTTCTAGTTACAGGAACAGCTTAGGGAAGACAGAAGTCCCGTAGAGTCAGAGTCTTTTCACATAAGAGGTAGGTACATCAGTTCTTTAGGTGGATTTTCAAGCAAAAAAGAAATACTGTGGCGAACGTACAGTTTTTATTGTCACTGGGTCTCAAATTGAGATGTCTTTAATCTGTCCTAGTAGAAGGTTTCTGGAGCAAACATTCTGGAGGGTAGTCACCCGCAGGCTTCTAGGAGTAGAGAAACTGGTAAAGAACATTAAGTGATATTTCGCAGGCAATGGAGGTGAGGGTAGGCAGAGGCTCCACTGTGAAAATAGAGCAGGTAAAGATGGTGTATTATGGTTTTATTTTGCTGTTCTTTTCCTATCCAACATTGCATTCTTTATTCCAATTTGCTTTTCCAGGTGTCCAATAGGTGTCTCTGGCAGCCTGCTTAACATGGGACGGGAAAAACATCCAGCCTATAAGCCTCCTTTGATTTATAGATTAATGATACTTAGTTAACTATAGAGTTCTCTCTGCCACTTTGTAAATTGAGATAATTTTAACTTCTCTCACTTATTTATGCAGTTTAGTCAATGATTGTGCTAATTGGCTTTTTATAAGTCTCAGAAGATAATTTCTTGCATAAAATCACGCTAAACTGCGGTTGGATTCTGTTGCGTATGTCTTACTCTGGTTTGACTGATGGCATACTGCAGTGTTGTAGTATAAGTGTGCCAAATGCGCAGGGTGTTAATGGGTAAATTTATAAATACTTCGTTTTCCATAGTAAATTCAGTTAAGAAGGAGGGAGAAGAAATAATGACTGGAGTTTTCTACATGTTTTCCCCATATTGGTGTTCACCAGCCTGTGATTTTCTTGTCCATGATAATAATTAGAAGGTTGGGGGGGAGTGGGCAAGCACACGAGCGGGAAACCGTGCTCAGTTCAACAGAAGTGAGTCATGTTCCACAGAGAATAAAAGAAGGTAAACAGTAATTTGTGTAAACCCACAGTGCTCTTGTACCTTTCCTAGCAATTGATAGTTATGGCATTGCATTGGCAGAGGTCTGAGGGCCAGGCTGCATTTCTGCCATCTTGGGTGAACATTACAGAGAAAGCTAAAGGAAACAAAAAAAAAATCTTCAAGTGAAAGGGAGGTCTGCTCAGTTAGCTGATCTCATCTAGGGAGCAAGGGTAATCAGTATGTTTCCATTGATCTCGATGTCCATGATAGAAGGAGGGAAAATTGGCAAGGATTTCCAAGCCTGATCCTTATTAAATGAACCCTGCTGGAACCATGGGAGAGACTTGTTCTGTATTCTGACAACCTGCCACATCAAGCTCAAGATGGAGGTCCACTCGTCCATCATCCCCTACACCTCAACCCTCTCCCATGGCACCTTCCCATGCAACCGCAGAAGGTGCAACACCTGCCCCTTTATTTCCCCCCTCCTCACCATCCAAGGGCCCAAACACTCCTTTCAAGTGAAGCAGCACTTCACTTGCACTTCCCTCAATTTGGTCTACTGCATTCGCTGCTCCCAATGCGGTCTCCTCTACATTAGAGAGACCAAACGCTAGCTGGGTGACCGCTTTGCGGAACACCTTCAGTCTGTCTGCAAGCATGACCCAGACCTCCCTGTCGCTTGCCATTTCAACACACCACCCTGCTCTCATGCCCACCTGTCCGTCCTTGGCCTGCTGCAATGTTCCAGTGAAGCTCAACGCAAACTGGAGGAACAGCATCTCATCTTCCGATTAGGCACTTTACAGCCTTCCGGACTTAACATTGAGTTCAACAACTTCAGATCATGAAATCTCTCCCCCATTCCCACCCCCTTTCCGATCCCCCTTTTTTCTTATAATTTATATATATTTTATATTTTTTTCTTTTCCCACCCATTTCTATTATTTTTAAATTTATTTCCAACCATTGTTTTATCTCCACCTTTTAGCCCATTTCGATCCGTTCCCCTCACCCAACCCCCACTAGGGCTATCTGTCACTTGCTCATCCTGCTTTTTACCCTTAATGTCACCGTTAGCACATTCCTTAGCTAATATCACCACCGTCAACACCCCTTTGTCCTTTTGGCTATGACATCTTTGGCAATCTCTTCTTTGCCTCCACCTATCATTGGCCCTTTATCCAGCTCCACCTGTCCCACCCCCCTCAAACAGCTTATATTTCACCTCATTTCTATTTTTCTTTAGTTCTGATGAAGAGTCATATGGACTCGAAACGTTAACTGTATTCCTCTCCGCAGATGCTGTCAGATCTGCTGAGTTTTTCCAGCTATTTTTGTTTTTGTTTCAGATTTCCAACATCCGCAGTATTTTGCTTTTATCAAGAGTAAATAATGACTGGTTGGACGCTTGCTGTCCAAGGAACCATGTTTGAAGCTTCAGGGGAGGGGTAGGGTTGTTAAGTTTTCAGTTCATTGTATATCCATTTTATTTTGTGGCAGCTTTTATTAATTTGGTTATCATTTGACAACAAAGTGTCAACAGACTAGCAAACAATCCTCTGGTTTTTGGTTGAATGATCCCACACTCTTGAATAGTAGAAAATAAAATTGCCTGTGTAAGGGCAAGTTGTTACATTGAGACTTCATCAAAGGCGATTTGTTTAGTTTGGGAATGTAATTGTTTTGGAATAAGTGGAGCCACTGTCTCAAAGGAATAGTCCAGGATAATGTTTGCAATGGACTTATGTTAAAATATTTGATCTAAGAAAATTGCTGAAATCTATGAAGTGAAAATTGATGTTCAAAAAAAGCCACATTTCCTATTTGCTATTTATGTATGGTTGTCAAGAGCTTTGCTGAAGAAACCTGGGGTGTTGGGAAGCATTGGGGAGGTTGGTGAGGGGGGGGCGCGGTGGGGGGCTTGGTGGTTGTGGTGAAATGGTATTGGACAGTAGCACAAGATGGGTAATAGGGAAACAACAGCATATTTTACACACAGCTTGACTATCTTTTCCACTGATTTTATTTGGGTGGCGTGTATACTGATTTGCTATAATCTGTTTTACACTATCACCTAAGATCAATTTTACCCACCTGATATATCAGTAACTAGCTTGGGTCCCAGTGGCCTTTTGAAGTATTAATATTTTTTTTGCTGCCTTCATTACAATTTAAATTTTTATTGTTAAGAAACACATGTTTAAAGTGATATCTATGTAGGGTAGAGGGGTGGTGGAACTGGAAATTGTGTGAAGTTTCGGGAAAAAAAAAGAATTCTTCCCCCACCCCCTATTTCGGATATCTATTTTCAGCATCAAAAACTCCCAAACTCAGTTGAATGCAGTGTAAATGCTTTCGCAACAAAAATGTGCCTCTGCCCCAATTGGAGGCTAGCAGCTTGTACTGCACCTGTGCAAATTTTCCCATTTCTAATACGAGCCATTTTGTGGCCCTTATATAAGGGTGCTAGTCTGGGACAGTTTTCTACTGTGGCTCCATATCCACTGAGAAATATGTTGTGTACCTCAAATCTTTTTCGTATAGGACACTTAAAATAAACAATCGGGGCCGAACTTCAGTCCAGGCCCCAAAAGCGTAAGCATTTAATTCTGAAGAGATACTTTACTACAGCCTGGATAAATATTTAAAAATAATGATCCATTGGAATTCAACAACATGCTTGGGTTGTTTTTCAAATTGTTCTTTCATTCTCACACAGGTGTAGATTATGTTGAAAGAATTAAACAATATCTGGAGCATCTGCCAGACCCTGTTCCACAGTTAGAGGTAATGTGCTTTACCATCTTTTAAGATTCTAATTAATTGTAGAGTGGTATGCAATATTGTTTCTGTCTAGACATACATTGGTTGGTTGTAATATATTTGTATTACAGTATTTCAAGCTGCAGCTCTGATGCACTGGTAATAATAATGAGAAGGTCTGTGAAGCAATTTTGAGACATTTTTCTGAGTGAAGATGCTATTTGGAAAGAATTGATCAATTTTACTGTTGTAAAAAATGTACTCTGAGTGTTTTCTAAAGGGGTGCTATTGCTGTATTATTGCTATGTAGCCTCTTTTTCATAAGTCCGTAAAGTATAGTATAAACTGTCTTTCACAGGACTATCTGGATTCTCAAGGATTGTCGACATTGTTTCCCCGTGTTGAAATATTTGTAATACATGGTAGACCTGTTGACATGCTGGAACAGCCTCCCTTGGATGGTAAGAGTGCTTTCCCCGTCTTAATACATTCGTGTATGTTCTACAAATAAATGATATCAATGTACTGTTCTTAATGATTTTGGTTGTGTATGTCTTTTTAATTCTACAGAAAACTTGTAATATCAAATCAAATAGATTAGAATTAAGTATATCACTGAATAAAGGATAATGTGTACATTGGGAGGTTTGGCAGTTAAAATGCAACAATGAGACATCATGATGTTAGGAGACGATGTAAATAAAGTACAATATGTGAGGGGATACATTTTGGTAGGAAGAATGAGGTCAGGCAATATAAACTAAAGAGTACAGTTGTAAAATGGATACGGGAACAGAGAGAGACCTTAGGTATGTGTGCATAAATTGTCCAAGGTGGTAGGGCAGGTTGAGAAAGCAGTTAAAAAAGCAGATGGAATCCTGGCCGAGGCACAGAGTACAAAAGCAAGGAAGTTATGATAAACCTTTATAAAACACTGCTTTGACCTCAATTGGAATATTGTGTCCAATTCTCTGCACTGCGCTTTAGAAAGGATGTGGAGGCTTAAGAGAGGGTACAGAAAAAAATTATGAAAATGATTCCAGGGCTTCAGTTACATGGATAAACTGAAGGAGCCAAGGTTGTTATCCTTAGAGAAGAAAAGGTTGAGAAGAAATTTGATAGAGGTGTTCAAAATCATGCATGAGGGATCCGAACAGAGTAGATGGAAAGAAACTGTTCCATTGGCAGAAGGGGTGTGAACCAGAGAATACAGATTTAAGGTGACTGGCAAAGGACCTAAAAGCAACATTGGAGTTTTTTTTTTTGCTCAGTGAGTGTTTAGGATCTGGAATACACTGTTTGAAAGGCTGATGGAGGCAGATTCAATCATGGTTTTCAAAAGGGAATTGGATAAGCACCTGAAGGAAAATAAATTGGATGGCTACGGGGAAAGGTCAGGGAAGTGGGACTAGTTGAATTGCTCTTGCAGAAAACCAGCCAAATGGCCTCTTTCTGTGCTGCAGGGGTTCTATGATTCTGAGTGCTCGTGTCAGGAGCACAGGTTGAGATTTTTGTTGATGGGATATGGCGGTATGGTGGGAGGCATATAACAATGACATTGAGTCAACAGTTAACTGTCAACAGATCAACTTGCGTGAGCGAATAGTTAAGACTTCTTTCTTTGACTTAACTGTGTCTTTTGTTGTCACTCTGTATGAAGTATGCTGGGGGAAAGGAGATGGATCATAGCCAGATTGATGATCAGCCACCAGCTGAGCTTTTAATCACATCTATTGCTCCATTTCAGATTGTTTGCTTTCAATCTATCTGGACAAGTTAGAGAAAGAGTGAAAGTCTTTCTGTAGGTTGTTGGCTTATGATGACTGTAATGAGATAAAGGAGAAAATAGGAAATGGGAGCAGGATAAGCAACGGTAACAAGGTTTATGAGGAAACATTAAAAAAAAATGAAACCGTATTGTATTTACAAGTGAAAGCAATTTTAGCTTTCTTTCTAATCCAAACACTCACAGTGTCAGTGTTCTCCAGAAGCAAAGATGAGGGATATTGGTTCTGTAAACTTAATCCTGGGTTTCCATGTTAAACTGATTAAAGCAGAGCAAAAGCAAAATACTGTGGAAATCTGAAATAGAAACTGAAAATGCTGGAAATACTCAGCAGGTCAGGAAGCATCTGTGGAGAGAGAAACAAAGTTAACGTTTCAGGTCGGTAACCTTTCATCTGTTTTGTTCTGAAGAAAGGTTAATCATCTGAAGCGTTAGCTCTGTATTTCTCTCCACAGATGCTGCCTGACCTGCTGAGCATTTCCAGCATTTTCTGTTTTGATCAGCGTTCTGGGCATCCAAATCTGCAAAACAGTCAATTGTATTGCAAGTGTGTCACTATATTGTCAATTCTTCTTCATCTTTCTGCTGTGACGAACTTACTATTGTAATAACATTTGCTTCTCCATAGCAGAGAGGATCGAAATTCGTACAAAGACTTCCAACAGCATTTTAATTTTAATTAATGGAGTTGGATGAAATGATAATACACAATAGGGATCAAAGTGTCTAGAAAAATCCTAAACAATTTCTTGTTATCTGTTGGCAAGGAATACAAAGTGGTAATTTGCTACCTTTATTTGTACCTTCTTTGAATGTTTACTTACAAATCAAATGCCGCATGGTGTATTTCATCAGACCTCTATACAAAGTTTGTCAATTCAGCCTCTTCGCTATGAAGTTGTCTATTTTAAAATGTCGTACCTCAGACTAACTGTTGAGAAACATGACTGATAGTATTGCAGTTAGCTTTAAAATGAGGCCACACAATCATTTAAAAGTTTGGGGTTGGAAAGCATAATGTGTGATGCATTATTCACATATGCTGTGTGGCAAAAAGTGCTAATTTATCTTGGTTTTAGTTTCTTAGTAACAGCTTAAGGTGCTTTTTATTTTGTTTTATTAAATTGTAGTGCTTAAATTTTATTTTAATTTTTGTTTAGTGTTGAAACTCAACCCTACGGTTTTCTGTAGCTTTTGCGTCAAAGGTGGCTTTTTGTTGTGTATGAAGAACTGTGAGGGTTTTGCATTCAGGTGAGTTAATAACTAATAATAACATTTTACCTTTGCCGTCTTTTAATTTTATCTATATTTTTTCTTTTTAAAAATACACAATTAGTTTTATAATGTGGCATTTGCACTCATGGTTGCTCACATAATACATTCTCAATTTCTGTCATGCTGTCTTGTACCTGACACAATGAACTAAAGAAAATAGGCAATGCCTTAGATTGTTGTTAAATTCCTTTTAACAACTGGTTAGGAAGCCTTTTAGCTACAAGGTGTACCACAGGCAACAGGCTTGTGGAAATCTTACTGTTAACAACTCTCCTTAGCATAAAGAAACTGACTTTCAGAAAGCTGATGACACTAGAGGCTTCCATTTTTTGGGGGCTGCTGAGCTTTTAATAGGTCTCCACTAACACCAAAATATATGGAGCTGGTTTCCTTCCTGTGAGTTCCAGAATCAAGGCATTACAACCTCCAACAGTCTTGATTTGATGTACTGACAGGAAAATAGTCAAACTGAAGAGTGCTGCATGGAAATCTCATGTCTCTGGTTGAACCTTTAAGAAAGTCTAAAAGTGCTTTGTAAAGCACTAATGGAGGCCTGAGAGCAGTTCATTCCATCCAGGGAATACTGTGAAGCACGCAGGATCTTAAAGAACAAGGAAAATATGTTATTTATGTGTCGGAAAGCAAACCTGGCTACTGTGCAAGCACGAATTATGTTTTCTTTTAAGTACCTTTAATAACAGTTTCTTAAAATCAAGTTTATCACAAATTATTGAATGACAGCCTTTATTATTTAAATTATGTATTTATAAATACACAAATATCCTGTGGGGTGAAAACATATGATCTTCAGAGGAAGTAACTTGAATTATTGAGTGGAACTGTTAGAAGTTTCTTCTAATGTTCTTGAATTGTGTGATGAATCTGTGAATTCTTGACTGAAGTACTGTGATTTTGCATGGTTAATTCAATAGTATTACCTAATTTTGTACTACATTATAAATTGAAGAATTTTGTGTTGCGTACATGGGTTATAAAATGTAACTTTGTTGGATAATGTATTATGAATATTTAATTACTTGTTAGATTTGTTCTATCTGCATTTGTAGGTCAATAACACATTTACTGTTCTATTTGTACTAATTGTAATGTATTTCTGATCCTTAGCCCTTCTTTCCTGATTAAATTCATAGGAAAATTTTATTTATTTTTTAACCATGCTATAAAAGCTTTGTTGTGCGCTGATTACATTTTACAAGTTCTTCACAATCAGTAGCTTCACTTATTCTGTTGGTGTGGTGATCTTCCCTACTTCTTCAATAGCTGCCTTTCCCCTCAAGGAAACCACACTGTATTGCACCAATTAAGCTGTTGAGGGCAGAAGATTAATGATGTTTTGTCTGTGCTTTCAATGCAGATTATTTTTCCCACATTGGGAAACTAAATCAGCTCCTGGTTTTAAGCCAGCAGTTGGAAGATGATGTGCAGCACCTGGGAAGCCACAAGTATATAGCACATCAGCTTTCAGTTTTATATGTGAGTATTATCATGTTTAACCTCGGGGCGCATTGTAAAAATTGTCATTGTAAGATTATGTCCATTATGTGATGTATCATCAAGCGTTTTAATCATACTGCTTCTGTTTCCTCCCTTTTCCCCCTCCCCTGACTATGCTGGATTCCATAAACAAATAAAAGAATCCAGTAATTATATGAAATATCAGGTGTGTGTCAGATTGTGTTTGAAGGGATTAAGCAGCCTTGGGCCTTTAATAATTATCAACAAAACATGTGAGGGACCTGGGCTATGACTGAGTTAAACTCTGATGCACTAGTGGTGATTTTATATTTGGTGATTTTATTTTCCCCTCATGATCCTCAGCTGGGCTATTTCATTTTTCTTATTCTGTTACTGTTAAAGCTCACTGACCCACATATTGCACTGATTGAGGATGGTTTGGGAAAGGAGGCAGCAAGATCATGCTCTGCTTTTTTTGCGTGTAATGTTGTCTGAGCCAGTTATATTAATCCTGTAATTTATTCCCAGGTACCTTTTTACATCTTTCAATTCTTTTTGTTTTTAAAAATATTCCAAGTTAAAGCACAAAAGCAATGGAGTACAAAATAGATGTTGGAGCTCATAGATTTGAAAAATTGAGTGCATCTAGAAACATTGGCTAACTGAACATCACTGGATGTGACTTGGCAAATCCTTAGCGAACAGATACAATTGAAAGAGAGGCATTCCTTTATTTTAAAAAAAACCTCTTGTTCTAGGCTAACTGATGCTTGTAATATGACACCTTAATAAAACATCACTGAGCTTTGTCCAACCTGGAACATATCTCTGTAGACCATTTAGCCTCCCAAGCCATTCAGTTACATCTGACTGATCAGCACTCCAACTTCATTTACTCACCTTATGTTCCACAGGCCTTTTGATACCCTTGCAGATCAAAAATCGATCAATCTTGGTTTTGAAAACCCCTGATCTCATGTAACCAGTGGTAACCCCAGTGTAAACCTACTGATTTTACTGAACACTGGCCTTCATGAATCCAACAGATTTAATTCGGAATTGCTACCGGTTTTGCAAGATCATACTTTGGAAACCAGCAGGGCAAGAAACCCCTTCATAACAACGTAAAGCAGATACTTGGAATCAAATTCAGGATCTTCAGCTCTGCGTAGCTTAGTACGACACTGAGTCATGGCAGTGCACACTAAGCAATTGAAGGACAGCTGTTTTTCATTAAAGTATCTTTATTTTCTCCTTGCAGAAAGTTCTAAATTATTTCAGTGGGTCTGTTAGTTTGGACATCTTAAAAAAAGACATTGAAGCTAATTTCAAAGCTTTAAAATCTGGACTGGCAGTTGGTGAGGGGTCGGAGAAGGAGCCTGTGCTACCGTACCATTACGTAAACTGGTGAGTAGCACTGGCAGAAACCAAGGGTTTTGACACAAGATGGGAAGATGCTTGTTTATGATGCATTCTGGAATGGTATTCGGTGGAAATCACTGAACAGTTTTAAGCTCTATATGTTGAGGACTCCTGTGCTTCATTTACAATGGTAACCCATACCCCAACAAAAGTCAGTGTTGACAAAAGAGATAAGTGAGAAGAATCAGAAGATAAACTAGAATAACACAACCCATTTCTGTTTGAAATTATGAAACTAGATTAGATTAGCGTGGAGAGGAATGTTTAATGTTTAAATAGTTGCTTTGACTTCACAAAATGTAGATGTATTATAATGTATTAAATGAATTAAACTAAATCCTAGCACATTTTTAAAAATAAAGACATTTTAAAGCAAATCAATAAAGGGAATGTGTTACATGATCATAATACCTCTACGTTTTGTGAAATCAAAGCAACTATTTAAACATTAAACATTCCTCTTCACACTAATCTAATCCAGTCTCATAATTTCAAAGAGAATTGGGGTTGTTTTATCCTAGTTTATCTTCTGATTCTTCTCATTTATCTCTTTTGTCAACACTGACTTTTGTTGGGGTATGGGTTACCAGTGTAAATGAAGCACAGGAGTCCTCCAGCTCTGCTTTGCTTTTGTCTTTAATCAAAGCATCGAATAACAACTGAAGCAAGTAAATTTCTACAATAGGCATCAAAGCAATTAAGATTCAAATTTTGACATTAAAGTATATAGTGTTCACGAAAGCATGCAAAATTCTTTTCTTTCCATTCACCATAAGGTTGTGTTTTCGTTAGTTTAAAGAAAAGCTTACCAGGTTAACCTTGTACAATTAATGTTAGAATGCAATCTAACACACTTGTCTAGTAACAGAAAACTGCTAGTGTACCATTTGGGTGGGTTGATGGGTTAATTTGTATGTATTGTATAGATCTATTTTAAAAAAAGAAAGTTGCATGTAAATCCCCCACATGAAAGGAGATACTTCAGTTGGTATTCTTTTGAAATTGGCCTCTGTGTGATGTCATGGGGGGAGATGGTGGTGTAGTGGTAATATCACTGGACTAGTAATAGGCTAATGCTCTGGGGACGTGAGTTCAAATTCAGATTAATAAAAATCTGCAATTGAAAGCTAGTCTCAGTCATGGTGACCGTGAAAGTATCATCGATTGTCATCAAAACCAGTTGGCTCACTAATATCCTTTAGGGAAGGATATCTGCCAACTTTACCTGGTCCAGACTGCATATGACTACAGATCCACTGTAATGTGATTGACCCTTAACTGCCCTCTGAAGTGGCCGAGCAAGTCACTCAGCTCAAGGGCAATTAGGGATAGCAACACTCACATCCCATGGAAAATTGAAAAAGAAAAGTCTCCTGATCATGGATTTGGACAACTTATTCATTGGGTCTGTATCTAACTGGCTGGAAGTGAACTTTGGAAGGACACATATGTTTTTTGAACTAAATCAAAGGCGTGCTGCTTGTTGGCCTTGTGTCCTAATCAATATCAAGTCTTTTGTACTCTTTCTGAGTACTAGGGATTGGGGTCTAGCACGAGGAACTAATCCATACAGAGATGACTAGCAGCCAGCTGGAAATGAACCCATTGAATATGTCAGGCAAACTATCAGCCAGATCTGCCAAAGCCGCTTCAGACCAATTGGAAAAGACCCTTCTGGGCAAGAGATGGTTCAGAGCTTATTACTGAAATGTCTTTAACAATCTTGCCAAACAGCTATTCTCAGTAAGTTCCAAGTTGATATTAAAATTGAATTATTACTGATTTATGAGGTATAATGATTGGAGTTACTGTCAACCCACTCATTCCAGGGTGAAGAGGCCAGATCCATTTTGAAGTCTGAGTTCTCATTTAAATGGCAGCAGTGAGCTGCAGGTGCCAAGTGGGCATCCAGTAATTGGCCAATAGTGATTATTCATCATTGAGACTGGTCAGCTGGTATTGACAGGTTATTCAACTTCATTGGCATCACAACCATGACTTGTGCCCAGCATCAGGATACTGAAGTTGCTTTAGCTAAGATAAGGCATAAGATGAGGGAGAATAATTGTTAATGAGGAAATAATTATTTCAAAATATTACAGTTAATATTGAAATAATCATTGTTTAAAAACTTGTTTTTCTTTTAGGATACTCTGCCTTACTCGCAGTATCACTACAATTGTGTCCACCCTTCCTGAAGAACTTACAGAAGAAATGTCTTTGGCCATGACTTTTGCTATGAATTTGAGATAATGCTTATGTGCGCAAGCACACTTTTTAGGATACTAGCGAACTGAAGTAATATACTTAATACTGCACTGAACATCAGTCTGAAATGATTCAACAGTTAGCCGTGCATTTTAAAGAAACTTAATATTGCTCTTTTCTTCCCTCTTCTGAATGTGCTGGCTCATACCGGTTTAGGTGCCTCTGTTACCTTACTCAAATATGCATTCTTTGCGAGCCAGTATAGATATAGAACATTCCCAGTTTGTAATGACTTGGGGAGAGGTGGGGTTGGTCAGTCACGGCAGCTGATCTTGATTCTGCCCCCACACACACGCGCATGGCCACACAAGCGCCTTGAGACGTTTTACTATGCTATAGGTGCTACATAAGTGCAAATTTGTTGTCGTTCCTGTTGACAGGAGTCACTGGATGGCAATTAGGAGCAGGGATCCTGGTTGCTTTCCCTCCTGCCACTTGCTAGCCCAACAACACGAAGATCACCTTCAGCAAGCACCCCTTTTGGTACTCCAGCTGAGACTAACTAATTCAGGGATCAAACCTGGGACTTTGTCATTTTGCGTGGCTTAGTTCCCACAGTGCACTTAGCCATCTGAGCCATCAGAGGAAAGTTTGAAACATCATTATCTAGTTACCCAATATAATGCATCTTGCGCCAGCCAGTTGTAGAGCAAATGAACATCGCAGGTACTGATTTAAAACAAATGAAGTAAAATGATATGTTTTTAATGCTTAAATTTTCCTTCATTTGACATTCACTCTCTCTTCTCCACCCCTGCTTTTCTTTATTAGTCCAGTTATGATGGCCTCATCAGAGGTGGGATTGTAGACAAATAGGTTGCCCATTTCTCCAGCATTTTCTAAGCCATGTTATGATGGCCGGAGGTGTGGTCCCTGAAAAACAAAATGGAGAAAAAACACATTATGTTTAACTAATTTTTACCTCTTGGATGTGATGCTGAGCTTTGAAGCATCCCACCGAGTATCCAGACAAGACCTGATTCAAGTTAATAAAAAAGCAAAATGCATACTGCAGATGCTGAAAATCTGAAATAAAAACATAATATGTTGGAAATACTGATCGCCTGTGGCGAGAAACAGAGTTAACTGGCTGGGTTTTCCAACTCCTGTGGACCTTTAAAAATGGCGGCCGGGACCTGATTCTAGGGTTCCCGGCCCCATTCTCGAGGTTTCTAATTTTCAGCAGGGCTTCCTAAGGGTGCAGGCTGACTTGGGTTGTGAGCCACCTGGCTGGCTGCATTGCAGGGATAGTCATGTCTTCGTCACCCTCAATTTTCATGGAGCTGGGCTAACTTTTCAAAGAGTTGTGGTTCACGGCACCTCAGAGCTGTCATGAGCCATAGTCTGCAGGAGGGAACCTTTTGAAAGGTAAAGTCAAAACGTTATCCTCATGCCCCCATGCCAAGGGATGCCTGCACCCACCTCCCTATGGCCTCTCATGCTCCCCCATGCCAAGGTATGTCACTGCGATGTCCATTCACCCACTGTACGCTGGATAGAACTAATGAACCCTATAGTGACATTAGGATGTGTAAAAACAGCTTTTAAAAAAAAAGTAGTGAAACAGCTGAGCCCCGGGGAAAACATTGTTTGATTGAGCAATGCTGTCAATTTCACAATTTGATCTCTGATCGATGCTGTCAATTTCACAATGTTTATTTACACAAGATAAAGGTTTCAAATGCTTGCAAGTTCTGCTATCGATACTTTAAAGGGTCTGGATGATTTTTAAAATAGGCCAGCATTTTATCCCCATCCCTAATTGCCCTTGTTCACTTTTATAGTAAAGAGATTTTTTTTTTTAAGAAAGTGGAAATTTATTTATGACTTTTTTTAAAGCTGGCATTGGGGCATGATGGGCCATAAGGTTGGTTGGGACACTGCTTGGCATGGAAGGGGCATGAGGACCATGGGGGCTTGGGATGCATGAAGTGGCATGGATGGGGTATGGGAAGGTGGGTGTGAGGGGTAAGGCCTGGAGGGCCTTTCTGTTTAATTATAACTGGGATGAAGTCCCACTGCACCGAGGCAGGCCTTTCAAACAGCCCGCCTCTGCACCAGGACTTTTTTCCCTGGTTGGCTGGCCTGGCTGCAGCTTGCACCCGTGCCCCTACCCTGGAATGAAAATCCCATCCTTCCTGGCACTTTCTCCCTAGCTGGGTGGGCCAAACCAGGAATTTCCCAACTCCCACTACAGGCCTCGTGGATGGAAATCGAGCCCAATGTTTCAGGTCGAGATGGCCTTTCGTCAGAACGCAGATTAAACTTTTCTGATAAAAGTTAGCATGTGCTTTGTGAGGATTTTAACATTGATCAATGCTGTGACTTGAACCCTTTAGCAGAGTAGTGCGAAACTTCAGCAAGCAATCAGTGGAGAACAAATCTTCTCTGTCTCAATTACTGCAACCCAAATCTTTATGCAAATTGATTGGTCAGGATAGCAAACAAGTTTTTGACTTTATTTCTGGCAGCTGGGACCATTTCTGTTCTTGTTCTCAAACAACCAAAACTGTTTTCACTAACAACAATTTCATTTTTAAATATGGAAAAGAATATATAGCAAAGCAAAAATTGATAACCAAATGCTCATATAGGCACATATGACTTAACTTCTCCAACTGGGGTTAATTTATAAGCAATTAGTCCACTAAGACTATCTCTCTTCCTATCTCTAATACTTTTTATATCCAGTTTAATCACAGAATGGCTCTGGATAAAGAAATGCCTTCAACCAAATTGACTCTACCCCTGGACCCCAGCTTCCCCGTGACTGACCTGATTACCCCCAGCAGCCAATTTCCCCTCCCCCACTGAGAATCCCCCAACCCAACCAGACCAGCCCCCAACCCGACCCCCACAACTGCCCCCTGACCTGACTTGACCCCCAACCCCAGCCGGACCCACCTGCACTCTACCCACGTGCCACCCTATCTGATTGGAGCACTTACTTGCTATTATGGCATTTTGTTCCTTAAATAATTCCAGTCTCTAGCTTCTCCCAACCTGTTCCAGCTGTTGATAATCCTCTGCAAGTAGAAGAAGAAACGTTTGATGCCCATCACAAATATGCCTTTCACAATCCGAACCTGTGCTTTCTGGTTCTCCTCTCCTTGTGTATCTGAAAACATAGGCCCAGATCTGCTGATCAGGATTGGAAACCTTATTTCCAAGCCTGATCAGACAAAAAATGCGCACTTGCCTTCCTCCGATTTTTCTGAGCGATCTCCCGATGGAGGATCCTTCACAGCTGACTCTGCGCTGCTGCCTACGAGGTTTGCTGCACTGAGGATTCACGCAGAAGCCGTGCCCCCTTTTACGGCACTAGCTGCTGCATTCCAATAAGTAGAGTTTAAATATTCCAAACGTGCTTTGAGAACAGCTATGGAGAGAAGGTATGTGTGTAAGGGGGTAGAGGTGTAAGTGGATAGGGTGGCACGTGGGTAGAGTGCAGGTGGGTCCGGCTGGGGTTGGGGGTCAAGTCAGGTCAGGGGGCAGTTGTGGGGGTCGGGTTGGGGGCTGGTCTGGTTGGGTTGGGGGATTCTCGGTGGGGGAGGGGAAGTTGGCTGGTGGGGGTAATCAGGTCAGTCACGGGGAAGCTGGGGTCCAGGGGTAGAGTCAGAGTGGGATCAGTTGTATAGTTACCCAGGAGTTAGACTAGGTTTGTTTCCTGCCTAATATTTCCTGAGTAACTATCCAGGTAAGTAAGTCAGAAGTGCCCGAACTCTCCGACCACAATTCAGATTTTCTCAGAGGGCCCCAGGGAGCAGGGAATTGCCCATAGGAAGTTCAAACTTCCTGGGCATGGAGCCCTTATGCTGGTACTTCTGAGGGGTCCAGTAGCACATCGTTCAGGGAATGTTTGGTCTTTGGCCATCAATAGACTGTAAGATCTGGGCCAATGTTTCTTGTTCATCTCCTTGATGCTGTTAAGTATCATCTTTACCTCTCGTGAATGCCAGGTGTCAACCTTGGCTCAGTGGGAGCACAGCTGACACTGAGTCAGGAATTGTGCATTCAAGCTCCACTCCAGAGACATGAACACTAATCTAGGCTAGCACTCCAAGGCAGTACTGAGGAAGTGCTGCACTGTCAGAGGTGCTGTTTTTGAATGAAATGGTAAACTATAGTGGACTAGTAGATGGTGCTATTCAGAGAAGCGTAGCATAGTTCTCAAAATGTCTCAACCAACATTAGTAAAACTGATTATCTGATTGTTTATTTTATTGTTCTTTGTGGAATCCTGGCTGTGTGTAATTTGGCTGCCAGGTGTCCCTACATTAGAACAATGTCTAATCTTCAGAAATACTTCACTGGCTGTGGCCTTAATAGGTGCTATCTGTCTGAGACATCTCTTTCCTGATGTTGAAGAGCCCCAGCATATTACAGCTTATATTATCGCCTAGAGAGAAAGAAATACTGTTCCTGAAACAGAAACAAATGATGATGGAAATGCAAAACAGGCTATTGAGAATACGAAAGGGAGAGACAAGTTGGCATCTCGGTGGGATCCTTGATCAAAACACATGTTTCCAAGAGCAATTTAGAGGCTTACAATGATGGACTGGAGTTTTGAGTAGTTTCCTAACAATTAAATGTCAAATTAGCTTCAATCAAAACTTTGCCTTTTCTTTATGTCAGTTTTCTGGCTAGTTTGAAAAGATAAACAGAAATGCAGGACCAAGTTTACTCATTCATTTTTTGTTTTTGCATGTAGGTTTTTTTCACAAGGTTAGTAATATCTATCAATTTCTGCATGTGTCTGCATTTTATAAAAGGGAAATTTGAGGCGACGGACACTGATATGAAGTCATCCGCCCTTATTCATTCTAATTTGGAGAAAATTCTACCCAAATGACCAGATTTTCTTCTGTGTAATTTGTATTAAAATTCAATCAGGAAAGGGATGCAAAATTGGTAGAAATGGTAAAGAATTTTTTGCACATCTGGGGATGACCTGGGCATTTCCGCACTTCCAAAATTGGGTTAATGTAAATTCAATTAAATTTCACGGAATGGTAAGGATTTCCTGTTGAAAGTCAACAAAGCTAAACTAATCCAGCCTTCTCTAGCTCAGGAGTTGTGTGTTATTTATTGTAAATCATACCTGTAGTTGGTCAATTTAATAGAAAAGAAGATTTTAAAGTAACTGCATGACAGTGACAGAAGCGAATAATACACGAGCATTCTTTTAGCAGTGTATGGGGGTCGCAGGCACCGGTCGCAGGAGGAGGTAGAGACCCAGGACTGCACGGGGCATAGGAGATGAGCAACTTGCAGCCTGCGTTACCCCAGGCATTGGGCGTTAGTGGGCATAGTGGAGGATCAGGTAAATTAGATGTTGCATAGTGTAGCATTAAAAGTAAAATTATAGTTAAATGCAAATGTTAGGAACTAACAAAAAAGTTAAGATACTTGTGTTATATTGCACTAGTACTATTATGTGGTAAATAATTTAAGAGGCGGAGTTTCTTATATAAAAGATAAGTGCACAACTTCAGCAAGTATGTTTTAATTATCATGTGAATTGTTTACAGTAGGACAACTGCTATTTTTTCAAGACTGTGAATAAAGGTGTTGTTTGTAAACATTGGTCTGTGCTTTTGTTCACTTGACACTTTTTTTTTAAGGAACATAAGGCCTGGAAAATGAATGAATATGGGCCTTTCAACCAGGTTTGTTCACAGCGATTGTGGGCAGTGCTCAATAGAATGAGGGGAGATCCAGCCAGGGAAAAATTGAACCAAAGGCTGACTGGAAAAACTGTAATGGAACAGTGGGTGATCTTTAAGGACGAGGTGTTTCAAGTACAGACTAAGTACATTCTGACAGGGCTGGGGGAAGGGTAGGGGAATCAAAGCCAGGGCTCCTTGGCTGAGCACGGAGATAGAGAATATGATGAAACAAAATTGCTGTATGGCAAGTGAATTCTTGAGCAAGAACCAAACCAAATTGAGAAGGGAAGTGAAGAGGAAAACTAACACAGGGAAAGAGAGAATAGAATGGCATTCAACATAAAAGGTAACCCAACATCTACTGGCATACAAATAGTAAGTGGGTAGTAAGATGTAGGGTGGGGTCTATTTGAAACAAAGAGGGTGATATTAGAGGTGCAGGGCAAAGCTAGAATACTTAACAAGTAATTTGCATTGGTCTTTACTAAGCAAGAGGATGCTGACAAAATATTGGTAGCAACTGAGATGGCAGAGGTAATGAATGGGGTGATAATGATGGGTGCATTGGAAAGGGTGGATTTGCTTAGAATGAATAAGTTACCTGGTCCACTAGGCTTGCATTCCAGGTTGCTAGGCAAAGTGGGATCAGTGATAGTGGAAGGGCTTTCCATAAACTTCCAAACTTCCCTCAAGACAAGGGAGGGGCTGCAGAATTGCATAGTGGCAAGTGTGACACCCTGGTCCAAGAAAGGGTGTAAGGACGTTCCTAGTAACTACAGGCTGTTCAATTTAACATCAGTGGTGGTTGACATTTTAGAAACACTAATTCAGGGAAGAATATACAGACACTTGGAGAGGTTTGAGTTAATTAAGGAGAGCCTGCACGGATTTGTAAAAGGCAAATTGTGTTTGACTGATGGGAATTTTTGATGAAATAACAAGGGTGATGAGGGGAATGTGGTAGATGTTGGGCAGAATTTACAGTGCCCTCTGGTGTCGGGCGTCATGGCATGTGTGAGAAGACAATACGGCGGGAAGGCCAAAAATCAGTTTTATGACGTGAAACCAGTTTGTAACCGTCCGCTCTGTCCATCAATGGTGGGCTGTGTTTCCTGCCGCTGCACGTCGGGAACTTCATTGTAATACGTTTGCATATCATTATAAGCCCAGCTCGCTGGAATCGTTCCTCCCCCCACGCTGGATCATCCGAGCACGTTGGCGTGATTGCACACCAACGTGTTTCACAACAGCATTTATAAGATGTGCAGCTGGCGGGCTGCATTTTGAGGGGATCTCGGAGGTGAGTGCACAGTAACGTTGCGTGGCACTTGCGAGGGTTGTCTTTTGGACTTCAAGGTTGAGGGGCCGCGCACACGGGAGGGTACAGGCAAGTCGCTTTTTCCTGGCTGGCTGACAGTGCAGTTGAGGTGAGTTGTGGAGGGCAGGGCTGCACTGTGGTTGAGGTGAGTTGGGGACAGGGCTGCACTGTGGTTGAGGTGAGTTGTGGAGGGCAGGGCTGCACTGTGGTTGAGGTGAGTTGTGGGGGGGCAGGGCTGCACTGTGGTTGAGGTGAGTTGTGGGGGACAGGGCTGCACTGTGGTTGAGGTGAGTTGGGGGGGGACAGGGCTGCACTGTGGTTGAGGTGAGTTGTGGGGGGACAGGGCTGCACTGTGGTTGAGGTGAGTTGTGGGGGGCAGGGCTGCACTGTGGTTGAGGTGAGTTGTGGAGGGCAAGGGCTGCACTGCGGTTGAGGTGAGTTGGGGGGGGACAGGGCTGCACTGTGGTTGAGGTGAGTTGTGGGGGGGCAGGGCTGCACTGTGGTTGAGGTGAGTTGTGGTGGAGGGCAGGGCTGCACTGTGGTTGAGGCGAGTGGGGGGGAAGTGCAAGGGCAGCACTATGGTTGGTGGTAGTGCACAAGCACTACAAGGGGTGGGTGGTAGAGACGTGGTCCTGCATTAGGGAAACCTTGTATAAAGTGACCAATCCCCTGCAGCTGAGAAGGGTCAGGTGCAGCCACATTGACCTGCTTGGAGTCAGGCCTTTAGCTTATCTACCCACTCAAGCAATGCAGAGGCCTGAAAGTGCCACCAAGTGCACCAGAGCTTTTCACTCCTTGGCACAAACTGCAAACTAATGAGTGTTTAGTGGACTACAGAACGACTGGACGAATTGGCACATTGTACAATTTCCTTGCAAAAGCTGGCCATGGAGCAGTCAATGGTGGAGGCACTTAGAGCCTCTTGCAATGTCATCATTCAGGTTTGAATCGGCCTTCCCTGTAGTTTACACTAACAGTGCAGCCTTGAAGTGTGGGCTAGGAGAATGCCTGTGCCTGAGCTGAGAGCACAGCATGCAGCCCAGTGGTCGAAGCAGTTGCCGATCGGTCAGGTGGAGTGGGGCAGAGTTGGGTGGGGTTTCAGGCAGCCATGCAGTGCACTGAACTCTGCCCATCCATGTGGTGGCCAGTACTCTGAAATGTGTTAAGGGGCCTTCAGACTTAACCAAGAGAGGCTTTTAGTGTAACTATGTTAACCCACACATCTCTCTTTCATCCTGCAGGGGGAACACATCAGGAGCATGGAGCCTGGTGACTTAGATGTATGCCTCATGGCTTACAGACAGTGGAGATGAAGGAGAAGAGAGTGACGGAGGAACTTGGCTACACAGGGAGGAGCAGCACCCTCAGGAAGAAGGGGCGGCTGGGACTTCTGCACACGCTGCTGCAGAGCCACAGCGAGCCATCTCCGGTCAGCGTCTAGCTAGACCCACGGTCTAAAGACAACGCTTGTCATTCCTGCAGATGACCGAGTACCTGTATTGCTGAAGATTGCGCATGTCCAGGGAACTGGTTGGTCACATCTGCCACCTGCTGCAGGATTTGGTGCCATGGGGACATGGAGGGGCATCCACAGCCAGTGGTCGTGAAAGTGACCAAGTGACCAAGGGGCTCAATCTTTACACCTCTCAGGGCTCCACAGTGACCTCTGTGGGATATCACAAGCCTCTATGCACAAATGCATCCATGAGGTCACAGACGCCATCTCCGCGAAGGCACACAACTTTATGCATTTCGCCCGGGATCAGGAAAGCCAGAATGCAAGAGTGCTGGGACTTGCCCAGATCTCAGGTTTTCCACAGGTGCAGGGTGCCATTGAATGCACTCATGTGGTGCTCACATCTTTGTGGCAACAACTGGGCAACTACATCAGCTGCAAGGGCTTCCACTCACTGAATGTTCAGCTGGTGCATGACCACCACAAACGCAGCAGTGCAGGACCAATGCCTTGGACTAAGGTCTCCATGGCGGCCGCCATCCTACCAGTGTTAACCTCAGTGCATTGGCATGCCTGTGCTATCACTTCAGACTGAAGGCGGACGGACTCCTCCATCGTGCCAAGTAAGGAGGAGTGCAGCAGAAACACTTTCCTGATGTTTCCGATCTCGTCTTTGCAGCTCCAGCAACTGAGACATAACCAAGGTCAGAAGTGGGGATGTTCGCTGATGATTGCACAATGTTCAGCACCACGTGTGACTCCTCAGATGCTGAAGCAGTCCATGTCCAAATGCAGCAAGATCTTGACAATATCCAGGCTTGGGCTGACAAGTGGCAAGTAAGATCCATGCCACATAAGTGCCAGGCAATGACCATCTCCAACAAGAGAGAATCTAACCATCGCCCCATGACATTCAATGGCATTTCCATTGCTGAATCCCCCACTGTCAACACCCTGGGGGTTACCATTGACCAGAAACTGAACTGGACCAGCCATATAAATACTGTAGCTACGAGAGCACATCAAAGGCTAGGAATCCTGCGGTGAGTAACTCACCTCCTGACTCCCTAAAGCCTGTCCACCATCTACAAGGAACAAGTCAGGAGTGTGATGGAATACTCTCCACTTGTCTGAATGAGTGCAGCTCCCACAACACTCAAGAAGCTTGACACCATCCAAGAAAAGCTTGATTGCCACCCTTAACACTAATATTCACTCCCTCCACCACCGATGGACAGTGGCAGCAGTGTGTACTATCTACAAGATTCACTGCAGGAATTCACCAAGGCTCCTTAGCACCTTCCAAACCCAATATCGCTACCATCTAGAAGGACAAGGGCAGAAGATACATGGGAACACCACTGCCTGTAAGTTCCCCTCCAAGTCACTCACCATCCTGACTTGGAAATATATCGCCGTTTCTTCACTGTCAATGGGTCAAAATCCTGGAACTCCCTCCCTAACAGCACTGTGGGTGTACCTAAACCACATAGACTGCAGCGGTTCAAGAAGGCAGCTCATCACCTCTTTCTCAAGGGTAACTAGGGAGGGGGAATAAATGCTGGCCCAGCCAGTGACACCCACATCCTGTAAATGAATTAAAAAAAAAAGGCCAACATGCCATTTTCCTTTCTAATTGCTTGCTGTACCCGCATTCTGACTTTGTGTTCTTTGTACAGCTACATCCGACTCTCTCTCAACATCAAAATGTACACGTTTCACGCCTTTTAAAAACTATTCTGCTTTTCTAGTCTCACGACCAAAGTGAATAACTTCACACTTCCTCACATTATACTCCATCTGCCTGCCACCTTGTTGCCCGTTCCCTTAACCTGTCTATATTTCTTTGTAGCCTCTTTGTGTCCTCCACATAGCAAAACTAGATATATTACTCTCAATCTCTTTGTCTAAATCATTAATATAGATTGAAAATAGCTGAGGCCCCAGCACCAATTCTTACAGTACTCCACTTGTCACAGTGAGAACACCCCGTTTATCCCTGCTCTTTGCTTTGTTAACCAATCCTCTATTCATGCTAATGTATTACCCCAACTCCAAGAGCCCTTACATATTAACCTTTTGTGTGGCACCTTATCGAGTGCCTTTGGAAATCCAAGTATACTAACATACTAGTTCCCCTTTATCTATCCTGTTAGTTACATCCTTAAAAAACTCTAATAAATTTGTCAAACTTGATTTCCTTTTCTTAAAACCATGTTGACTTTGTGCGATCATACCATGATTTTTTATGTGTGTTGTGCGTTGTTAAGTCTTCCTTGAAAATAGATTCCAGCACTTTGCTGATGATAGGCTAACTCGCCTGTTCCCCATTTTCTCTCGCCCTCCCTTCCTGAGTTGTGGTGCTACATTTGCTAACTTTCTGGGACCATTCCAGAATCTAGGGAACTTTGGAAAATCATAGCCAGTGCATCCACTACCCCTGCAGTTATCTCTTTTAGAACCCTAGGATATAGGCCATCAGATGCTGGGGATTTGTCAGATTTTAGTCCCTTAAGTTTCTCCAGTACTTATTCTCTGCTGATATTAATTACCTTAATTTCCTCACTCATTTTAGCCCTTGGGTTACCTTCTATTTCCGGCAAATGGAATTTAATGCAGTGAAGTATGGGATGACGTATTCTGCCAGAAGGGATAGGAAGTGTCGATATAGACTTAATGGTAGGGTTCTGAGGAGCATGAGGGTCAGGGGTTCATGTGCATTGATCTTTGAGGTGGCGGGACATACTGAGAGAGCGGTTAGTAAAGCATTTGGGATCTTGGGCTTTATAAATCGAGGCTTTGAGTACAAAAGCAGGGAAGTTCTGCTGAACCTTTATAAAGCTGTTGTTAGGCCCAGTTTTGGTTACTAGGAATGATGTGAGGGAATAGTGAGGGATTTTAGTTCCAAGGTTAGCTTGAAAAGACGGGTTGTTCTTGAAGTAAAGGAGGCTGAGGCGAGATTTGATAGAGGTATACAAGATTACGACAGGTTTAGATTAGGTAGACAAAGAAAAACTGTTCTTATTAGCTGATGGTACAAGCACTGGAAGGCGCAGCTTTTGGGCAAGTGGGATGTGAGGAAGAACTTTTTTTACACGGCGTTAATGACCCAAAATTTGCTGCCCGCTAAGGTGGTGGCAGTGGAGATGATCAATGATTCAAAAGGAAATTGAATGGGCACTTGCAGGAAGTAAACTTGCAGAGCTACGGGGATAGAGCAGGGGAACGGGACTGATTGAATTGCTCTCCAAAGAGTTTGCATGGACCGAATGGCTTCCTTCTGTGCTATTATGACTATGATGGTACTCTCGCTTCTGAATCAGAAGGTTGTGGATTCAAATCCCACTCCAGAGACTTGAGGCTGAAATTCCAGTGCAGTACTGATAGAACTCTGTATTTTTAGGGGTGTCGTCTTTCTAATATGTTAAACTGAGGTTCCACCTGCCTTCTCAGGTGGATGTTATAGAACCCATGACATTTTTTGAAGAGCAGAGTAACCGGCCAATGTTTATCTCTCAGCCTACATCAGTAAAATAAATTACTGTCATCATCACATTTTGTTTAAGGGAGATTACTGTGCACAAATTGGTTGCTCCATTTCCCACATTACAACAGTGACCACACTTCAAACACACTTATAATTGGCTATAAAGCATTTTGGGACATTTAAATGGAGAGAAACTTCAGAATGCTTCAGTGCAGAGGGATCTGGGTGTCCTCGTGCATGAATCGCTGAAAGCTACTATGCAGATACAGAAGGTAATAAGGAAGACAAATGGGATTTTGGCATTTATTGCTAAAGGAATAGAGTATAAAAAATAGGGAAGTGTTGTTGCAACTGTGCAAGGCATTGGTGAGACAGCACCTGGAGTACTGTGCACAGTTTTGGTCACTTTACTTGAGGAAGGATGTAGTTGCATTGGAGGCAGTTCAGAGGAGGTTCACTAGATTGATTCCAGAGATGTGGGGCTTGTCTTATGAGGAGAGATTGAGCAGTTTAGGCCTATACTCGCTAGAGTTTAGAAGGATGAGAGGAGATCTAATTGAGGTATATAAGATGCTAAAGGGGATAGACAAAGTAGACGTGGAGCGGATGTTTCCCCTTCTGGGGCATTCTAGAATGAAAGGCCATAGTTTTAGGCTAAGGGGCAGTAGATTTAAATCAGAGATGAGGAGGAATTACTTTTCTCAAAGTGTCATGAATCTGTGGAATTCACTACCTCAGGGTGCAGTGGATGCCGGGACACTGAATAAATTTAAGGAGGAAACTCTTTCGAGTTATCAACAGTCACAGATTGCAACTCTTTCGAGTACAATCACAGTTCTTGGTTTCCGGGAGTGGGACATGAACCCGCAACCCTCTGATTCAAAGGCGAGGGTGCTATGAACTGAGCCACAGCTGACACCTCTAAATTTAAGGAGGAGATGGACGGATTTTTAATTAGTAACAGATTGAAAGGTTATGGAGAGAGGGCGGGAAATTGGAGTTGAGGCCAAAATGAGATCAGCCATGATTGTAATGAATGGTGGGGCAGGCTCCAGGGGCTGAATTGCCTACTTCTCCTGCTCCTAGTTCTTATGTCCTGAGGTCGTGAAAGACATTATATAAATGCAAACCTTTCCTCAAAAACTGGTGCACTCTGATTTTTGCAAGCAGCTTATTCTCATTTTTTTTTAAAAAAAGGCTCTGCTTCAGCATGGAATTTTGGTAGTTTTTCACAACATACAAAATTGCTTGCAGTGGCAACACTAAAGTCCATGATGAAGTTTCACAACAAGAGGGCGACACAATTGCGGAAATGTCGTTTTGAAAACCGTGCTTCGTGCAAGGCCACCAGATGGCAGTGTCGGTCCATCCGTCAGCAGCAGCAGGAAAGAAGAACTGGGCATTGAAACATCGACAAAGGCATTTCTAAACGGTAGTAATTAGACTTATTTTGTTTTACATTGAATGCGATTGCAATAAGGCCGGGCCTGTGCAACATTGCATTTATCATTGTGGCACCTTTTGCATTCCTAATGCACCTTTTGTGTGTGTGTGTGTGTTTACAGACGTAAGGCCGGGCTCCATGTCAAAAAGATAGATCCGGACACAGCAAAGTGGAGGGGAAGAGGAGGGGGGAAGGAAACCTAACCTGCTGATGTGATTGACAGGGGAGCGGAGCAATCAGAGGGCGCGCCGCCACTCCATAACAATAGGCAGGCAAACACTTTCAGCCAATGAGAGTGGGCGGCGGGCGGGAGCTTGTTGAGGAAGTTAGGTTGACTGGAAGGTTCAGGAAAAGAGTTGGCTCAAAAAGTTACTAATTTGGGTTCCTTGTCACCCAAACTACTCACTGGATACTTGTTTGGGGGGAAGGGGGGGATAGGAGATAATGATGCTTGGTATTGAGGTCATCTAACAGGCTTCCTTCATGTAGCAAGTTGGCAAATTGCTGATATTTAAAATTACTGTTTCTTTGTTGGGTCAACTTTCTAACAAGTTGCAGCAGATGTTCAGAGATCTTAAGTGTCAGTGACTCTATTTTAACCACCAACAGTGCAAGATGTCGCTGTCAGCAGGTCAGTGGTCAAGTGAGTCAGGGGTAGATTCAGGCCACCCTGCCCCGAGACTCCAGAGACTTGATTGGCAAAATCCGGACTGACCTGGTTGCACTGAGGGAGTGCAGGTCTTTCGCGGGTGCCACCTTGTGGATGAGACCTTAAACCGAGACCCCCCCCCCCCCCCAATCTGGCTGCCAAAGATCCCCAAGGCGTTGTTTGATAGAAGAGCAGGGAAGCTCATCAAAGCGCAAGGGGCAACAGTTTTGATCTGCGGCGGACATTTTTTTGCTGAATGTCGAATGGGTCCTGCCTCCCTAACAGCACTGCAGGTGTGTACCCCCATCACAAGGACTGCAGCTTACCATTGCCTTCTCAAGGGCAATTCGGCTTCCCAGGCACCACCCACATCCCGTGAAGGGACGAAATAAAAAGTGCCGAGAGCTAGGGAAACAGAGAGTCACAGAAGATCCTTGCTGAGTGTGGAGGAGAGCACATGGCAACCGAGAAAATGAGCAAACAGCTGAGTTAGCAACTCTCCCCCTTAAAAAATATCTGACAAATGAAGTGAAATGTAATGAACAGACCCACTGCTTAATGTTGACTGGAATAAGTGAAATTTTGTTTTTATTAACTTCCAGTCGTTTTACCAATGTATAGAGGGTTATATTCCGTGATTTGTGCTACTTTTCTGGATTGCGGGGAGGTGATGGTGTAGTGTTATTGTCACTGGACTAGTAACCCAGAGACCAAGGTGAATGCTCTGGGGAACCTGATTTCCAATCCCACCACGGCAATTTGGTGGAATTTGAATTCAATAAAAATCTGGAATTTAAAAAGTCTAATGATGACCATGAAACCATTGTCGATTGTTGTAAAAACCCATCTGGTTCACTAATGCCCTTTAGAGAAAGAAATCTGCTGCCCTTACCTGGTCTGGCCTACACATGACTCCAGACCTGTGGTTGACTCTTAAATGCCATCTGAACTAGGGCAACTAGGGATGGGTAATACATGCTGGCCTGGCCAGCGACACCCAGATTCCATGAATGAATTAAAAAAATAACTCAAACCCTTTGTTACATGGACAGACCTAAATGGGTAGTTACAGCGTCTTAATATTGACTGCAGGCAGATCAAACATTCTAAAACCTGTAATAAAAACAGAAAATGCTGGAAAAACTCAGCAGGTCAGGCACCATCTGGAGAGAGAGGGGCACCCGACTGTGATGGGCTTGTTTGGTGGTGAGATCGGAGGATCTTGCGAGAAGGCCTTTGTCCCGTCTCCTGACTACGCAAATCCAGAATGTGATTTGCACCTCCCTCCCGCCCCCATCAGTGGCGGGCCACGTTTCCGAATGTTGGGAACATAATTTTAATAAATTTGCACCTCGTTATTGTGGCCACATGCCGGAATTTAAATCCCCCTGTTGGCGTGATTTCATGACGGCGTGGTTTACAACTGCACCTGGCGATTTCAACCTCGAGGGGAACTCCGAGGTGAGTGCACACAACTCTGCGCAGCACTCGCAATGATCCCAGCTGCTCCACCGATTCGAGGTGGGCACAAGCAAGTCTTTGCAGCGGCTTCTTCGTGGCTGGCTTATGGTGCCAGGGCAAGGGCAACAGCGCAAGTGGTGGGGGGAGGGGGGAAGGTGGAGAAGGGAACCTCGGGGCAAAGGTGACAGTGCCGGGGGGTGGGGTGGGGTGGGGTGGTTCATGACAGCACTGACTGAAGTTTGAGCACAAACACATGTTGGCGGGGTGGAGTGGGGTGGGGGGAGGTGGAAGCAGACGGCCAGGCTAATGGCAAAACAGATCAAAGATGAGCACTCCACCACAGCTTAGACTGTTTAGCTTGAGTTCAATTGACATGCTTAGAGTCAGCCTAGTCAAGCAATTCAGCCCACTCAAGTAGCACTAATTCCTCACAGTGCCAGTGATTGCTCCTCTACTGTTAATCCCATGCGCCACACTCCGAACTCAAATGAGTACAATGGTGCTGCAGAACCATTGCATGACTGGGCAGGCCTGAAGATCCTCTTGGGAAAGGTGGCCATCGAACACTGACAGAGGGATGCACTCCTAGTCCCTTGCATTATGTTTTTTGACATTGAAAAGTCACCTCCACGGTACAAGCAAACCGCAAAGCCTTGCAGTCCAGGTTAGGAAAATGCCTGTGTCTGAGATGAGAGTTCGTGATGCAGTGGAGTGGCTGTAGCGGCCCCTACTCAGTCAAGTGGTGTGGGGCGGTGCTGGGTGTGGACATGGTGAACCATCATACACACTAAACACTGGGCATCCATGTGGTGGCCTGGACTCTCCGGCATGCGTTAAGGAGCCTTGACAGGCAGCCGCAGGCGATAGCTTGACCAAGAGTGGTCCTCAGGAGACAACTGCTGACCCTTGTGTCTCTCTCTTTGACACTGCAGTGAGGAGACCATCAGGGCCATCTGGTGATCTCTCTGGCTGCCTGATTGCTTGTAGGCAGGAGAGAAGAAGGAGAAGAATGCCTGACTCGACAAAGGGAGGAGCAGAACCCTGAAGACCACGGGGGAGATCCTCCGCACGCAGAGGATGAACCCCACAGAGACGTCGTTCATAGACGCATCACTAGACCCAGGGCCTATAGACGGAACATGTGCTACCTGCAGATGAGCGAGAACCAGTGTCGCCAATGCCTGCGCATGTCAAGGGAACTGGTCATGCACATACGCATGCCACCTTCTGCAGGATCTGGCACCACAGGGACTCGGAGGGTATCCATTGCCAGTGGCAGTTAACGTTACCGCCGTGCTCAATTTCTACGGCAGTGGCTCCTTCCAGGAATCCACTGGGGACCTTTGCGGGATCTCACAAGCCTCCAGCCACAAATGTATCCAGGAAGTCACAGATGCCCTTTTTGCTAAGGCACACAACTTTGTCAACTTTGACAGGGATCAGACCAGCCAGGAAGCAAGAGCGCTGGGCTTTGCTAAGGTTTCCAGATTCCCACAGGTGCAGGGTGCCATCGACTGCACTCATGTGGCTCTTAAATCTCCCCGGCAACAAGCAGTCCAGTATGTGAACTGCGAAGGCTTCCACTCTCTCAATTTTCAGCTGGTCTGTGACCCATAACAACAGATCACGTAGATGTGTGTAAGATACCCTGGAAGCGTCCACGACTTGTACATCTTCAGCAGGTCTCAGATCCTTGACATCTTCCAGGGACCACACGAGATGCAGGGTTGGCTCCTCTGAGGGAGGCAAGGAAGGAGATCGCAGGGGCTCTGACCCAAATTTTTAATTCCGCTCTGGCCATGGGGGAGGTGCCAGAGGACTGGAGAATAGCTAATGTGGTTCCGCTATTTGAGAAGGGTTGTAGAGATAAGCCAGGGAACTACAGGCCAGTGAGTCTCATGTCAGTGGTAGGGAAACTATTGGAGAAATTTCTGAAGGAGAGTATCTATCTCCACTTGGAGAGGCAAGGTTTGATCAGGGATAGTCAGCATGGCTTTGTCAGAGGGAGGTTATGCCTAACAAATTTGATTGAATTTTTTGAGGAGGTGACCAGGTGTGTAGATGAGGGTAGTGCAGTTGATGTAGTTTATATGGATTTCAGCAAAGCCTTTGACAAGGTCCCACATGGGAGACTTATTAAGAAGGCAAAGGCATGTGGAATACAGGGTAATTTGATAAGGTGGATTCAAAATTGGCTTAGCTGTAGGAGGCAGAGGGTGATGACAGAAGGATGTTTTAGTGACTGGAAGCCAGTGTCCAGTGGTGTACCACAGGGATCTGTGCTGGGTCCCCTATTATTCGTCATTTACATAAATGACATAGATGACTATGTGGGGGGTAAGATTAGTAAGTTTGCGGATGACACAAAGATTTGCTGGCTGGTTAACAGTGAGATTGAGTGTCTTGGGCTACAGGAAGATATAGATGGGATGGTCAAATGGGCAGATAAGTGGCAGATGGAATTTAACCCTGAAAAGTGTGAGGTGATACACTTTGGAAGGAGTAATTTGACAAGAAAGTATTCAATGAACGGCATGGCACTAGGAAGTTCTGAGGAACAAAGGGACCTTGGTGTGTGTGTCCATAGGTCTCTGAAGGCGGAGGGGCATGTTAGTAGGGTGGTGAAAAAGGAATATGGGACACTTGCCTTTATCAATCGAGGCATAGGTTACAAAAGTAGGGAGGTCATGTTGGAGTTGTATAGAACCTTGGTGAGGCCACAGCTGGAGTACTGTGTGCAGTTCTGGTCGCCACATTATAGGGAGGATGTGATTGCACTGGAGGGGGTGTGGAGGAGATTCACCAGGATGTTGCCTGGGATGAAATGTTTAAGTTATGAAGAGAGTTTGGATAGACTTGGGTTGTTTTCGTTGGAGCAGAGAAGACTGAGGGGCGACCTGATCGAGGTGTACAAGATTATGAGGGGCATGGACAGGGTGGATAGGGAGCAGCTGTTCCCCTTAGTTGAAGGGTCAGTCACAAAGGGGCATAAGTTCAAGGTGAGGGGCAGGAGGTTTAGGGGGATGTGAGGAAAAACTTTTTTTCCCAGAGGGTGGTGATGATCTGGAATGCACTGCCTGGAGGGTGGTGGAGGCGGGTTGCCTCACATCCTTTAAAAAGTACCTGGATGAGCACTTGGCACGTCATAACATTCAAGGCTATGGGCCAAGTGCTGGTAAATGGGATTAAGTAGGTAGGTAGACTCGATGGGCCGAAGGGCCTCTTCTGCACTGTGATTCTGTGATTCTCAGGGACAAGGGATACCCACAAAGGATGTGGCTGATGATGCCCGTACGACGGCCTCATCTCTTGGGTGTGAGAAGGCACAATGAGGCTCATGCCACAACCCAGAATTTGTTGAGCACACCATTGGCATCCTGAAAATGAGGTTCTGGTGCCTGGACTGATCTGGAGGAACACTGCAGTACACTCCCCAGAGGGTGTTGCACATCATAGTGGCTTGCTGTGCTCTACGTAACTTGTCGATGCCAGACGAGGCAGGTGTAGTCATGAGGCCCTCATTGTCACAAGATTCCAGGAGGGTGATGATGGGATGCGGTGAGGACACTCCTGAGGACTTCACCATGTATCTGGGAAGGCCTGACACCTGTCTGGCTGAGGACAGCTCACATACGCTCTGTGAAGAGGCTCATATCATGGAGGCGCTGCTGAGGTACAGCGGCCACATGGACTTACAGACAACTTGATCCTTTGGCTGGCCTCATCACCTGATTCCTTCAGCATCACACCTTCACCTGTCAGGGATGGTGTTGAGATGGGGGGGCAGCCCCGCCTCAAAGGGGTTGAGAGCGCACAGAGAACATCACCAAACCCAGTGACGCTTTGGTACGAGACTCTTGCAACAAACAAAAGCCGCATGGAGGTGCACACATCACTGACCTGGACAGAGACGTTGGAGTCGGACAGTCACTGTGCTCAAGGTTATACGGTGCACATGGGAGGGGCTCTGGACTGTGACAGTGTAGCCTTTGTTTTGTGCAGGAAGCCAGGTTTCACACCTGAGTGACATGAACACTGCTCAACATAACAAGGAGCCATAGACAAAGGAGGCATTCTTGGGAGTGTATTTACAATGGTCAACATTAAATACAAATGATTAACACCCATGCCCACGATGTGCAACTAAATCTTCTTGACCTTTCTAAACCTGCTGCTTTTTCTTGGTGCTCCCCTGACATCCACAGAGGAGGTGGAGGCAGCCTGCTGACTGCTGCGCTCTGTTGTCTGTGATGACTTTGGCGGGCATCCTCTGGAGAGCTGAGAGCTGGAGGGCCCCGGCCTACTTTCGGGGTCCTGCTGTGTGGCAGTGGCACCCTCCTCGACCTGTGGAGCTGGAGCTGCTGGGGTCACAGGAAGAAGGGATTCGGATGGGCTGGAGACCCCCAGAGTCACCTGGGTGGATGGCCCCGGGGTGGGCACCTGCTGGTCCTCCTCCATATGGGTGCCCGAGGTTTAGGGTTATCCTAACCCTAAACCTAACCCTGGCCGACTCCTTCAGATGAAGGGCAGCTGGAGTGAGCTGGAGATGTCCTGCCTCCCTCTTGTGTTAATATGGATGGATGCCTGCAAGTGCTTCAGTGACGGAGTTCAGTTTGCGCAGCAGTGTGGGAGTGATGTCCTGGACCAAGGTCTCCTTGGCGGCCACCATCCGACCAGTGTTGACCTCGGTGTGTTGCAATGCCACCGCTATCGCTGAAGACGGACGGCCTCCTTCATCGTGCCTTGCAATCTGAGGAGTGCAGCGGACATCACTTCCTGATGTTCCCGAGCTTGCCTTTGCAGCTCCAGCAACTGAGACATGACCGAGTCCAGAGGCTCCTCATCTGACTCGGACTCAGCAGATTTCTGATCTCCAGCCGGAAACCTGGGAAGTCCCTGCCTCCACCTGCTGTGGATCAGACAGTGCGATGCGCTCACCAGATTGTGACCCCAAGGCTACTATAAAGCTAGGTCCCACTGAGGTGTGTGTCTCTGCGCTGGTGGAGGGTGTGGGTGAGCGCTGTGATGGGTCTTCAATGTCAGTGTCTGCAGGCTCCTCTTCCATTGTGTCCTTGGGACTGGAGTCGAGGACTTGGCTTGTGGGACCCCTTGACTGTTTCCCAGAGGTGCTTGTGAAAGCAAGGAGAGATAATTTGTGGAAAGACTGGGGTCTGGGGCAGAAAATGGCACACATGTAATTATTGGGTGAGGGAACTGAGAAGGTGCATTTTCCCCATTAATTTTTCACACCAGGTCCCCTCCGATCCAAATCCAAGAGCTATCCCTGTCCTATTGTTTACAACTTACTAGGTAAAAGAATTGTATATTGGAAATGACCTACTGAGTTCAACTCTCTGGGCAGAGAAGTTTCACCTGAATTCCCTATTGGATTTACAAGTGACTATGTTATATTTATGGGTTCTTGTTTTGAGCAAGGTCCTGTGCCTGAATGGGCTGGCTGAAGACAAAAAAAAAACACTGGATTCAGAATCATTGTCAAAAATTGATGGATAGGGCATTTAGGGATGGGCAATAAATGCTAGCCTAGCCAGCGATGCCTGCATCCCATGAACAAATGAATGATTAAGATGATGAAAGATAGAAAAGGAAAAACTTCCAAATGCTGGAAACCTGAAATTAAAGTAGAAAAGTTCGATATTCGCAGCAGTTCAGTCAGTATCATGAGGAGAATGGCAGATTAACATTGGGGTTATGACTCTTTATCATCAGAGACTCAAAACAAAGTCACTTACCCAACCAGTTTTCTTTTCTTCAAAGACGCAACTTCAGAGGCCTTTTAGCGAATCCAAGATAATGATCCAGAAAATTCTACAACATTGACAAGCAACACAAAATTTTTCAGTTAATTCACTGCCGATATCTTTATGAGCAAACTATTACAATTTTTTAATTTGTAGAACATATTTCCATTGTGTACTGACACTTTGGCTTGGTATTCTAGCAAATACTTTATCTGACAAAGCCTTCCTTCTAGTGATCGTCTTTTTTGGGTGAGAATCCCCATCTCTACATCTTGTTGAAAAGTAAAATAATTAAAGAGAAATGTCGAAGCTTTTCGTCTTGTACGCACCAGAACCCTTTGCAAGAATATCAAGATAAGGGGAAAACAACACATATATTAATACACAGGGTCCTGTTCTTTGCAGACAGAGAGAACATGTACACACATTGTGCCTGTTTCAGCTAAACAAAATAAGTGACAACCATTCGCTGACTCATTCCTCAGGACAATGCCTTGACCAATCAGGATCAAGCTGCCTGGTCCAAATTTCAAACAATGCTTGGCAGTTAACTGTCAATCACCATCATTAATGCATTCTTCATGGCAACACCTCCACCAAACAGAGTCCACTTGCTAACCAATCAGCACTCTTTTCACATACAATATAAATTGTTGTTTCCCCCTTATATTGGTATTCTTGTGAAATGTCCTGATGAGTGCAAGATGAAAAGCTTCAACATGTCTCTTTTTTTCATCAATACTCAAGTTCTGTACTACCAAATGATTATTTAAAGTAATTAAAAGGATATGGAGAAAGGGGAATGGGACTGTGTTCCATAGACAGCCAACAAAAGCACGATGGGCCAAATGGCCTCCTCCTTTGTCATATAATTATCTGATTCTTTGAATGGCCTATGAACTCGTTTATGCTATCAGAGAATTAGAAAGAATTTGAAAACACCTTAATTATAATTCATTTGGAGGATTATAAAAGAGAAATGAAGTAGGTAGTGAACAGGTTGGCAGGCAGGCTGAAGAGGTTCTGGAGACCACATCACTGCTCCTTATGGATGTAAATGGATGATGTGAAGTGGCAATTTTTTGGATGCTGACCAACCTTGTAAGCTCCCAATATGGTGGGCAAGAAGTGCATGCTGGAAATGAGCAGCCCGTAATATTGGGAAAGCAAAATAAATTGTCGTGCTTGACTGTGCCCTTTGCCCTTCGAGGCCTGCACATCAAGTTTGGTTTTCCTTGTGGGCACCGCTTGCATTCAGGAATACCATACCTTGGGACTGCCTGCGATCTTCAAGGTCCACTTTTGATGTATGCTACTTCTGAGTGCTCATCCTGCCCCACACACAAAGAATGCAGCTCTTCCCCTGATTCTCATCTTCAATGCCCCCTCCAATCTCCCCGACAGTAGTACATTGTATTTCCTAGGAATCTGTGTTGGTGTTGGTGCAGAGGATGGCGTAGTAGTAATGTCACTGGAACAGTAATCCAGAGGCTCAGGCTAATGCCCAGGGGAACATTGGTTCAAATCCCACCATGGCAGCTGGTGGAATTTAAATTCAATTAATAACATCTGGAATTGAATGCTAGTCTCAGTAATGGTGCCCATGAAATTATCGCTGAATGTTGTAAAAACCCATCTGGCTCATTAATGTCCTTTAGGGAAGGAAATCTGCCATCCTTACCTGGTCTGACCTACATGTGACTCCAGACCCACAGCAATGTGGTTAACTCTCAACTGCCCTCCAAAATGGCCTAGCAAGCCACTCAGTTCAAGGGTAAATAGGGTTAGGCAACAAACGCTGGCCTCGCCAGCAATGCCTACATCCCACGAAAGAATAAAGAAAAAAATCTGTTGGGGATATTTAATTATATTTTTGCTTTTGGCTCAGTTTTAACACTCAGTGGTTGAGAAGGCGGTCTTGCCTCCAGGGGCTTACCATGTCACACTTAAATTTTAAGTGATGTGTGGGTGCAACTCTAACTTCCTCACTTCCTTGTAAGGAGATGTCTGGCCTTTGCTTCCCAACCCTTCCTCATTGCACAATCCAAAGGAAAAAGTTGACTTGCGGTGAATAATGGCATGCTGCATTGGAGCACCAGCGTGAGCAGATGTGACTTTACATCTTCCGCATGGGGATCGAGCACCTGAATTCCTTTTCTTTTCAAATGGCAGTACAAATTATAAAAAGTGCAATTGTAATAAATTCAACCATCTTCAATCATACTTTAGCCATAGTGTAGCTGTTGGCACTGTTTCTGACCTACTGGTCTAGATTTTTCTCCCCTTTACTGCTTGTTTCCGGGCAGTAACAGGGTGGGCAACATGGAAGAAATGTGGGGGGGGGGGGGGGGGAGGAGGGAGGGTGTTTGGAGGGGTTGCATTGAATTGGTAGCACAGGCATTCCATCTACACCTCAATGGACCTCATCAATCCTTTCTCAAGTGACAGCATTTGCTGAATACACCCATTTTCATTTGGGCAGTTCTAGTCAGATGGCATGATGATTGAAAAGAAACTTGACATGTTCACCTTCATTAACACCTTGGCTGTGCTGGGCATCAGGTGTGCTGTTGTGTTGCAGTGCTCAGAGTGGGGGCGGGGTTAAATTGTGAATAGCCCACAAGCTGAGCACCGTTGACTATAGGGTGGATCGATTAATTATAAATATTGGAACAACCAAATGTCCTTTCTTGGCTACACTGGGGAGCAAGTAACTACTTCCTGCTCCGCGCCACAGCCTGAGGCAAGGATGTTCTGGCTAGCCTCTCCGCAACCCACTGCCCCCAAAGGAGAGACCTCTGGTGCAGATGGAAATCCCATAGCTCACCTAACACTATTTAAATTAGTTACCCTGAGAAAATCCACTTGAATCAGTATTGGTAGCTGTGAGTGAGCAGTGAAGCGGTTCCAGGATTACAGATCACTGGGGGAGAAAAAATTGAACAAGATTGTATTTTATAGATATTATTTGCTAGGAAAGTTGAAATCTTGGACTTGAATGTAGTTTTTTTGGTTGGCAAAATTTTATATATTTGTCATCAACCTATTTTTTGACAGCAGTAGAAGCACACAGTTCACATGAGCTTCATTAAGCTGTCTCAGCTCCCACTTAGCTGCCAGTTAGCAGTCCCAGCCTAGTCAGCTAGCAGGTAACCCCCTTTGGGAGCCGTTGCGAGGAGACTAAGGTGCAACATATACTTGGGTATATTAAGTAACCTGTCCCAGGTTTCAGGCTTCAGCTTCACAAATTGTTGTGCAGTGTCCATTGAATTGTCTGACCTTGGATCTAATTTCATGCATAGGTGGGTATGTATGCCAGCAACTGGCAGCTACTTTAGGACATAATACTTTACGTTTGGTGAACATTTATTGCCTCTGGGACAACCTGCCATCAATCACTGATGTTGTATCTTATCTAAGTCCCAATATGCTGACTACCTGTGAATCATTCCTAATGGACTAGGTAATGAACATAACTGTTTCTATCTCCGGCTCTGATCAATTTTGACAGGACTTTGGTTGCAGAATATCTCTATATTTCAAGACTTAGGGAATTCTCTTTTAAGGAGGACTTCAAATCTTGCATCTTTGGACTCAAGTCAAGTGCAACTCAAAAAGAGTTAGGCTATTTGGCGATATTTTGCTGTTCACCATCTGCTGATGATATCTTTCCCCCTTTGTAAGAAAGTACTGACTGAGATTGTTGGAGTACTCAAGTGCCCCCTTCTACCATGGGATCATTCAGTAGCCACGATGTGGTTCTAGCATTGGCTGCCTCTTTGGGTTGCCTGAGAGCTCAACTCCGTTCACCACATAATCTGACACCATGCTGCATCTTACTGATGACTTGAAAGGAAAGCCAAGCACTACGTTCTGCTGGATGACAAGGCACTTTGGAAAGGCCTTGAATAGGAAGTCATACCTTAGACTGGCATCCCATGGAAATGTCAAAAGGCAAAACAAGTGTTACCTATCTCTTGTCAGCTCATTCAGTCTAGAGTGCTGGTGGATAGCCAGGCAATTAGCAGGAGGAGACTTGATGAAACTTCCCGTCCTCAACCATCTGAGCGCAAGAGCCGAGAAAGTATCAATTGGACAATCCCACCAGAACCACCCAAAACCAGCATCATCACAAATGGCAGTGTTCAGCCAACTCCATTCACTCCAATTAACATTAAGAAGTGGCTGAGTATACTGGGCACAGCAAAGGCTATAGACCCTGAAAATATCCTGACCACAGTGCTCATGACTGGTTCACTAGAGCTAGATGCTCCCTTGACCAAGCAATATAATTCAGTTAACCACCACTCTACCCACCCCTCCTAATCATCAGTTAAGGGTCAGGAGGGGTTTCAGTCGCACCATTCAGCAACACCTACTCATCAATTACCTGCTCACTTCTGTAGTTTAAACCGAATGCGAAATTAAAATGAATTGTAACTTATTAGCTCAAAGTGTACCAGGTGCAGAATCTATTCCCACTTGTACAACTCCTGAGCTGCAGCAGGATTAGCTGATAAACATTATTTCGCAACCCTTCTACCACACATGGTGTTTACCTCAAAGCTTACTACATAAAAATGCTCTTATCTCCTGTGAAGTTGGTTGATTACAGCATTTGGCTTTGTATAATTTGTCCTATTAGAGGAGGTGAAATTCATATTGGATGGGGCGCTGCAAAATGGGTGGTGGTGAATCGGCCATTGTTATGCAGACCTACCAATTTTCCTTTGCAAAATGGGTTTGCTATGCTATACAGGACGATCGCTTTTTTTAATGTAAATGTTTATAATTCAAGCAAAACAGCGTGAATCTAATCAAAGGTTTAGACAAAGAGAGGAACATAGGAGTGAAGAACAGCTGTTTAGCCTGTTCTCATTTCCGTCCTCATTTATCTTCACCTTTAAGACTCGATCCATTGTCACTTGCTTCCATCCTACAGCCAAGTCAATAATTTCAATCGCTAGCTGCTGCAGGAAATCTTAAAATAAATAAGTTCATATGAAAAATATAATTGGAGATGAAAGACATATTAAACCTGTTAAGAGTAACTTCACATTGCAAAGAAAATTGAGTTGCTGCTTCACGTGGTTCACAAATGCCTCGACTCACATTGACCATAATCCACAAACAGATAGAAATGTGTCTACTAGATGGCAACAAGACTTTGTCACTTAACGACCTAGCACCTCAGATAAATCTGTCATTCACAAATGGGTTTGAATGACCTCTTACCGCTGCATGACTCAAGATTAGAATTAGCCACAGGTTGGACTTGCTACTAGACGCAATAATGTCAATCATATTCAACACCAATGTTAAACTCTTTAATCAATTGTGCCGACTGTCATTCTATTGGTTGGCAGGATGGGCCCATGTTCCTAATCCCATGCTTCTGAAATCAGACCGTGATCAGGATGTGAGTTGAACTCTTACCAGTTTGCCAGCATGTCCCAATTCAATTTTCTTGTTTTCCTACCATGCATCATGCATCGCACAATCAGCACACCAAGCTAGGCTGGTGTCTTGGTTTTATTAGGGAAAAAAAAACTTGCATTTATATAGCACCTTTCATGACCTCCGGATGTTCCAAAGCACTTTACAGCCAATTAAATACTTGTTTGAAGTTTAGTCACTGTTGTAATATAGGAAACTTGGCAGCCAGTTTCTGCACAGAAAGCTCCCAAGAACAGCATTGCAGTAATGACTGGCTAATCTGGGTCTGTGATGTTGATTGAGGGACAGATATTGGCCAGAACTCCCCTGCTGTCTTTGAAATAGTGCCATGGGATCTTTTACATCTCCCCGAGAGAGCAGACAGGGCCTCAGTTTAATGTTTCAGCCAAAAGGCGGCATTTCTGATGGTGCAGCACTCCCTCAATACTGCACTGGAGTGTCAGCCTAGATTTTTGTGGTCATGCCACTGGAGTTGGACTTAGACCCACACCCTTCTAACTCAGAGGCAAGAGTGCTACTAACTGAGTCAAGAATAAATGCTAGACCAGCTATTTTCATTCATATGGCACCAGTAAATATACAATCTATCATTAATGTTCAGACTTCCTGAAGTACATGAACTAAAAGGAAAAAAAACTCCAGAATTATATCAATGGCCTGGTTGAGTTGGTGGAAAAGTGGCAAATGGAATTCAATTTAGAGATTACATTTGGGGAGAGCGAACAAAGCTACGGAATACACAATAAACGGGAGGATATTAGAAGGGTAGAGGAAGTAAGAGACCTTGGAGTGCATTTCCACAGGTCCCTGAAGGTGGCAGGACAGGCGGATAAGGTGATTAAAAAAAAGCACATGGAATGCTTTCCTTTATTGGACGAGGTGTAGGATACAGAAATGGGGAAGTAATGCTGGGACTGTATAAAATGCTGGTTAGCCCACAGCTGGAATTTTGTGTACAGTTCTGGTCGCCACATCACAGGAAGGACGCAATTGCTGCGGAGAGAGTACAGAGGAGATTTACAGGAATGTTGCCAGGGCTTGAAAACTGCAGCAATGAGGAAAGATTGGATAGGCTGGGGTTGTTTTCCTTAGAACAGAGGAAGCTGATGGGTGACCTAACTGAGGTATACAAAATTATGAGGGGCCTGGAAGAGTAGACAGGAAAGACCTGTTTCCCCGAACGGAGAGGTCAATTACCAGGGGACACAGATTTAAAGTGATTGGTAGAAGGATTAGAGGGGATATGAGGAAAAACTTGTTCATCCTGAGGGTGGTGTGTGTTTGGAATTTGCTGCCTGGTTTGATAGTGGAGGCAGAAACCCTCAACTCATTTAAAAGGTACCTGGATCAGCACTTGAAGTGCTGTAACCTGTAAGGCTACAGACCAGGTGCTGGAAGGTGGGATTGGAGTGGGCGGCTAGTCTTTTTATTTTTTCTTTTTCGGCCGGTGCAGACATTCTTTCTGTGCTGTAACTTTTCTATGGTTCTACTTGCATTTATATAGCACTTATCATGACCACTGAACGTCTCAAAGTAAAGGGTAATCATTGTTGTAATGTAGGACAGAACTGGCACAAACTAGGCCAGTAGGTGGCCAGCATGGCACTGTGGGCTGCATGCTCTTTAATTCCTGACGCCTGGTGTTAAATGCAAGCTGTACTGATCGGCGATTGCCCTCTTGTTGTACGCTGTGAGGATCCAATGTGAACTGAATTTGTCTAACAGCTCCTTGGATCAATTGGTATTATTCTTGAGTCAGAAGATCCCATTTTAGGATGCAGTTCCAGCACATATTCTAGTTTGGTATTTCAGTGCAGTGCCGAAGGAGTGCGGCATTATCAGAAGCTAGTGGGGGTGAAATTGGTCCAACAATAGCGCAAAGTGAACAATAGTCAACAAAGCCACAAAAATAGCAGCCTGTTTTACACCCTGCCCGATTATTTACTCATTGAGGCCACCGGTGCATTTAGACTGATAACGGACACGAAAGTTAAAATAAAAGCCCTCAAACTGTGGTGTATGAAGATTACAGAACAAATGTCCCTTCACGCTGACCCAGCAAAGTGCAATTCCTCTTATTGAAAAAAGAAAAATCAGTGCTGGTATGAAGATGGATTCCCTCTGTTGTATTCATGTCCCTTACCCTGCAATATAAAGAGGAACATCCTGTACCGGTGTACTGTGAACTTTCCATTTGCTACATCAGCCATCCTTAAGCAAATTTGTCAACTTGTGCTAATTTATGTACTGTTTTGTGGACTCGATTGAGGAATGTATTGTGACATGACCCACTCAGGTTTCACACAGGAATCTCACGCAATTGACAGGGAGCGAGGGCACAGCCTCAGTCTGGAGTGGATAAAATCCCACACCCGGGAATGTATGGAAAGTGGCTGTGCCATCAAATCCCCCCAACAGGATCCCTGGTGGTATCACAGACTGAGCAGCAAAAATTAGTCACTATCAAAGAAAAATCGAAAACATTGATTCATAATAATTAACAACAGAAATAATTACGCGTACAGTGTCGGTCACCTTATTTAAGGAAGGATGTAAATGCGTTGGAAGCAGTTCAGAGAAGCTTTGCCAGACTAATACCTGGAATGAGTGGGTTGTCTTATGAGGAAAGGTTGGACAGACTAGGCTTGTATCCGCTGGAGTTTAGAGGAGTAAGAGGTGACTTGATTGAAACATATAAGATCCTGAGGGGTCTTGACAGGGTGGATATGGAGAGGATGTTTCCTCTTGTGGGAGAATCTAGGATTAATGGTCATTGTTTAGAATAAGGGGTCGCCCATTTAAAACAGATGAGGTGACATTTTTTCACTGAGGGTTGTGGGTCTTTGGAACTCTCTTCCTAAAAAGGCGGTGGAAGCAGAGTCTTTGAATTTTTTTTAAGACAGAGGTGGATAGATTCTTGGTAAGCAAGGGGATGATAGGTTATCGGGGGTAGGCGGGAAGTAGATTTCAGGTTACTATCAGATCAGCCATGATCTTATTGAATGGGGGAGCAGGCTCGAAGGGCTGAATGGCCTACTCCTGCTCCTTGCTCGTATGCTCGTACATAATTTTATACGCATTTTATTTTCAATCTGCAAAATGGCTGGTGACTATTTACAGCTACAGCCATCCAGTTCTTATGCAGAAAACCAGACTTTCTTTCTCTTGATGCGTCAGAGCTGACACTGTACATGTTTACATGGTGCAGTAAAGTAATTAATTTTAAATATTATGACAAGGAGTACTGAGGAAACCATTTCTGTTACGTTTCTCTTATTGCTTTCTTTCTGTTTCTACAGAAAAATAGTCACCTTTGCCCAACAAATACCACCTTATTTTCTAGGGGCCTCTCACTATTGGAAGTGACCACCATCATGAAATTAGAATGTCTTTTAGACTGTGTAAAAAGATGTAACTGTGAGATTTTGTTACCTGGCTTGCGTACTGCACTTTACCTGTTGGACTCTTGAGAAACACAATTACACGCTTAAAAGAATGATCGTTTAAATTACTCACACATCTCCACCAGGTTTTGCCATGTTTCTTTTCAGGTTATACCATGGATTAGAAAATCCTGAAATGTTGCAGCAGCCATTTTGGCACGCCCATATGATTGTAGATGAATGCTACTGCAGTCATATTGTGAGCTTTTCTGTTCGGCATCCTGATCCATGTGGTGGACAAACAGTGCTCCACGGGACTGGGCAGCCTTCCAGTCCACATGTTGCACGTAAAAAAACCTCAGAAGACGGCTTAGCGAAGCAGGTTGATGTTTTGCAGTTGAAACCTTATTAGCTTTCCGGGCAATGTAGCAATTTGCACCGCTCTCTGGAAATCAAAATCGTTTAAGTTCCCAGTGGAATTACCCTCCTCCGAGCAATGAGAATGGCATGATGGGACTTTCTCAGCTATGTACGTGTACATCATTAAATTATCCCCTGGGTACACTGACAGTAGTTCACACAATACCAATCTTCACTAACGTTTGGTAAGGGAGCAATTGGTGCTTATTTAAAGCTGGGTAATTCTTTTTAGATATCGATATATATATTCCATCCAAATTCCCCAACGCAAACATTTCTCGATAACAAATTTGAATGTCGCCACTCATTACTTGTACACATTGGCTAATGCCTTTTATGGCATTAATTGTTGTCTCTTGTTGTTCCCAGAAGTTCGAAATAATCACACTTTTAGACACAAAATGCTGGAGCTTTCTTCAAATCTATTTCACACATTTCACCATGTGCCGCGACAGATACATTGTTGCTCGACACCTGACTGCAGTGCAGCAGTGAATGTGGCACCCCGGATATACATTCGCATAACACTTAGTTCCAAACTCTATATGCATAATATAACAATATAACATTAATGTTGGAATAAAAAGAGACTGAAAACGGAATTAAGTTGCAATGCCCAATTTACAGTATAAGGTATAGAGAATACTGCTACTGCGAGTCTCAGATTGAGGGTCATGGCTTTTTATGCACTCCCATTGTGGCATACCGTCGATTTGACTGGTGGCAGTTATATTTTGGATTCCTCTTTGTTTTTTGGCTAGAACACTTTGTGATGGTGCAGACAACCTCGCAGTCAGATCGTCACAAAACAATTGATAATTGTGAGTTGTTAATTGACAGCGCATTCTAAACCCACTACCACTTCCAGCTGGACACATGGGAACACCACCACTTGGAAGTTCCCCTCCAAGCCACCCACCTCCCTGACATCGCCGTTCCGTCACTGTCGCTGGGTCAAAATCCTGGAACACCCTCCCTAACGGCACTGTGGGTGTACCTACACCACATGGACTGCAGTGGTTTAAGAAGGCAGCTCACCACCACCTTCTCAAGGGCAACTAGGGATGGGCAATAAATGCTGGCCTAGCCAGCGAAGCCCACATCCCGTAAATGAATTTTTAAAAATTACAGAGTAATTAATCAGCAGAGCATGGTCATAAGCCATTATTTTGTTATCAGTAGCATGGCAGCATTGTAGTTTTGTTACTTAACCTGGAGACGTGAGTCCAAATCCTAACACAGCTGCTAGGGATTTTGAAATGCAGTTAATTAAATAAATTTGGAATTAAAAAGCTAGTATCACTAATGGTGACCATTAAACTACCAGATTGTTGTAAAATCTGCTCTCCTTACTGGGCCTGGCCTCTGAGTGACTCCAGACCCACAGCAATGTGGCTGACTCTTAACTGCCCTTTGAAACGGCCTTGCAAAGCCACTCCGTTGTATCAAAACCGCTACAGAAAAACTAAAATCCACGTGGACTGCAGGCATTCAAGAGGGTAGTTCACCACCACCTTCTCAAGGGCAATTAGGGATGGACAATAAATGCTCGCCTCCCACGAATGGATAGAACAACCACACTGCATAAATCAGCACCTTCTGAAGTGAAAGAGAGAAATTAGGCAAGAACAAGTTGCAGGGGATAAGGAAGGTAGACCACGAACAATGGAAATTGGAAATAAAGTCAGAAAGCAGGCAGCATCTGAAGAAGATTCTGGGTGAGACTCTTCTTCAAAACTGGCAAAAGAAATGACAGTTTAGCATCAGGAAAGTCATCTGAATTGCTATGATATCATTAGTCACTCCGAGGGATATTGCCCCAATGTCTGGATCTAGTGGGTTGAAATGATTTTCACGTTCAGCTTCAATAACATGTCAAGTGTCCAACAATCACAGCGACCGCTTTGTTTTGCTGACCCAAGTCTGATGAGGGCAATAATTGGCCCCTTCCCTCTCCCTGTACAAAAACAAAAGATGGTGCTCTCCCTGACCATTTAGGATTCTGCAGCTTGGCATTGATGACACCATCAACCTGTGCAATTTTCAAGCCATATATTACATTTTTCTCATTATTTCCCTTTTGGTGGATCTTCTGCAGGATCTTCCTTCGCACCTTGTACCATTAGGGGCAGTAGAGAGAGATTTTGTGTTAATAGATGAGCAAGGACATACTGACCTATGTTGAAATATCTTTGTTGCTTTCTGGATCATGCTGTTGCCTGACTATGGAATGAAAATAGTCTCAGTTCCTGAATTAATGGTTTCTAGGGAAATGTTAGTAGATTTTTTTTCTTTCAGCTTCACTCCACAGTTTTGACGAGACTTATCAGTGAACTTAACAACGGGAGAACTCAGACCCTAGCATTCAGTCTTTGATTTATCATTCTGTTCACAATGGTTCAAGCTATTACGTAATTAATTTATTTTTGATTTACAGAAAATAGTTACAGAAATGATTGATAATTTCAGCTGGTTGCAAAGAATGATGACTAAAACATGTCTTGCAAGAGAACAGGAGATTAAAAAAAAACAATTTAATATTTTTCCTACAAAGGAATTTGTTGCAAGTTCTTGAAATGTCCAAATACAAAAAACTCCTTAAGGTGACATTTGAAGATATTTATGTAATTAAAATAACCAAACAGCTCCTGAACTTTATTATTGCAATACTAATGTCAAGATTAATTGAAGAAACCTTATAATTTAACATTTAATTGGCCTTATTTTTTGTCTTAATACATTTAAACTTTTCCTATCCTGTATCTGCTGATTTTCATTTGCGTTTTCACCTACATCCGTTTTTCATCCACATGTATCCATATTTTTAATACCTTTTTAAATTGGCTTGTTGCTCTGGAAACGTTTTGAGATATTTTTGAAGGGCTACTTTCTGCTCATTGGTTGTGGAATTGGTTGGAGATGATCAATGATTTCAAAAGGAAATTGGGTGGGCGTTTGAGGGAAATAAACTTGCAAGGCTAAGGGGTAGAGTGGGGGAATGGGGTTAACTGGATTGCTCTAGCATATACTGAGCCCGCGTGGACTCCATGGGCCAAATGGCCTCCTTCTGTATGACTATGACTCCATAGCTTGGCTTGACCGCTATAATTTGCCTATATTCCCAAGGGTTTAGGAGAGGTGAACATAACTCAGTGTTCCCTCTCCAGATTTCTGTCTCCTACTGGAGAACACACATGCAACACACATGCATCGATGCTGGGCGAGAACATAAGGATGCTATGTTCCACGTGCTGGAATAGCCCAAGTGACCTTCTGCCATTCAATGAATAATCACTTGAACAAGGTACTGGGGTGTTTGTTTGGCCTGGAATTTTAACTCCAGCATTGAACTTATGTCTTTAGGTGAGGAGGAAGGGAGAAATGTTTTTTTAATTTATTCTTTCACAGGTTGTGGGCATTGCTGGGCAGGTCAGCATTTATTGCCCATCCCTAATTCAAATGGTGCTGAGCCGCCTTCTTGAACCGCTGCAGTCCATGTGGTGTAGGTACACCCACAGTTCTGTTAGGGAGGGAGTTTCAAGTTTCTGTGACAGTGAAGGAATGGTGATATAGTTCTAAGTCAGAATTGTTATGATCCCAGCTAAGGTTACCCCTGGACAAGCCTGGTCCCAAGGTGGAACCCAGCTTGATAGATCCTAACTTTTATTTATTTGTTCAGATGCGTGGAGAGTAGCTACTGAACAGAGTCACAGGAGTCAGCTGATGAACTTTTAACAAAAGAATAAACCATTTATTAAACAAGAAAATATGAACTATATTACGATACTCCTTCACCCACAAATATACCTTTACAGATATATACAGATTTGTAAGGATAACACAAGTTATAAAAGCTATCTTATACTCTAATGTCCACAGTAAGTATGCAGTCCATGTACCAATAGGCACCCTATGGTCAGACACACCACATCCTGAAACCAAGTGACAGATGCCATCTCAACCAGATGCTATGGATCTCTCCTCAACTCCCCCCAGATGCTTGTCAAACCGTGAGCCAACCAGTCTCACTTCGCTGTCTTTTACATGAGGGTTTCCAATCTTCACTCTCCAAGACCTTGCCTTGGAATCTTCTGCAAAACTGATGCTTTCTCTCAGATGTTTTCCGCAAGGGTTCACCTTCAGGGTTTCGAACTCTCCTCCTGATGTTCCTCTTCCCTGGTTCACCACATGCATTCAAGATGTCTTCCACACACTCTCTCTCATTGACTCAGCCATCAACAGTACCACTGCTTCATGTGCCCATAGCAAAGAGTTACAGACGTTCAATTGTCTCTTTGGACGATTCTGCCTCTTATAAGCTGTTCTCGCTTTAAATCTGCTTTCTGCAGCTTTTGTCTCTTTAAATCTGAAGCTTGGAGCCTTTTTCTTTGCCCCTCACTCTTAACTTCACTTAACAGGGCCTTTTCCAGGTTTCTGTCCTTCTTTTGACTAGAAGATCTACTTGGGACTTTCCCCTGTTTCACTCCCCTGGATTTTGGTGTGTTTTCTTTGGCAAGGGCTGGCTATCTGTCCCCTTTGCTCCAGTCTCTTTCTGGCAGCTACTTTCAAAACTAACTGAACGCAAACAGCTTCCAAAATCAAATGCAGTTTCTCTTCTTCTGTGTGCATGTCTGTGGGAGGGACCTGCCTCTCTGGACCCCTGTTTCTAGGCAATAGCTCAATTCTTCTACTCTTGTTTGTTTACCTTAGCTGCAACAGTCGTAAAAACCTCATTAGAAATGCAGGCACCTTTTTAAAGTGAAACTAAAACTCAATTTGACCTTTTCTTAACACACATACAAAAATACAAATCAAACTTCAACTTTAAAGCTAAAACTCATTCCTAATAACCAGAAATATAAACATAATGCACTTAAACTATCTCTATTTCCTAACAGGTGAACTAGAGAACTTTTAGGGAGTGGTGTTCCCATGCATCTGTTGCCCTTATCCTTCTAGGTGATATAGGTCGTGGGTTAGAAAGATGTCATTGAAGGAGCCTTGGTGAGTTGCTACACTGCATCTTGTAGATGGTACTCACTGCTGCCACTGTGTGTCAGTGGTGGAGGGAGTGAATGTTTAAGATTGTGGATGGGGCACCAATCAAACAGGCAACTTTTGCCCTGGATGGGTTTCGAGCCTCTTGAATATTGTTGGAGCTACACTCACCCAGGCAAGTGAAGAGTATTCCATCACACTCCTGACTTGTGCTTTGTAGATGATGGACAGGCTTTGGGGAGTCAGGAGGTGAGTCACTTACTGCAGAATTCCCAGCCTCTGACCTGCTTTTGTAGCCACAGTATTTATATGGCTGGTCCAGTTAGTTCCTGGTCAATGTTAACCCCCAGGATGTTGATAGTGAGGGATTCAGCAATGGTAATACGATGAAATGTCAAGGGGTGATGGTTGGATTCTCTCTTGTTGGAGATGGTCATTGCCTGGCGCTTGTGTGGCGTGAATGTTACTTACCACTTATCAACCTAAGCCTGGATATTGTCCAGGTCTTGCTGCATTTGGACACGAACTGTTTCAGTATCTGTGGAGTCACGAACATTGTGCAATCATTAGCAAACATCCCCTATTCTGACCTTATGATGGAAGGAAGGTCATTGATGAAGCAGCTGAAGATGGTTGGGCCTAGGAACCTACCCCGAGGAACTCCTGCAGTGATATCTTGGGACTGAGATGATTGAACTCCAACAACCAAAACCATCTTCCTTTGTGCTAGCTATGACTCCAACCAGTGGAGAGTTTTTCCCCTGATTCCCATTGACTTCAATTTTGCTCGGGCCCTTTGATGCTTAAACACAATTAGTTCCGATATTTTAAATCATGTGCATTTTTTTTTGGATTGAAAACCACAGAATTAAAAGGGCTGATTCCATAACCCCTTGCTACCTGTTCTTAATATACTTAAGGGTGCACAGCCAGCGATTTTCCATCCAATAAATTCCTACTAGTGATGTGAGATTGGAATTAGGCCCTCAAATCGAACCAAAACAATGTTACTTTCTCTAGTTGGAACCTCATGGTTTCAGTAAAATCACATGGACATGCGGCAAAGGGAGAAAAAGCTGATCAACATTTCCTTTTGCAAAAATCACGTGAAAAGAAATGATGTAACCTCTAATTCATTTTCTATGGTACCATTTTGGCCTTTTTTGTGCAAAGAATTTTTCAGTGAATCCCCTTGAAGGTTTCTGATATTCAGATGGGTCATGGTGTGACTCATTGAGAAAGCCTTTTATTGTCTGTTGAATCCTTTTGTGTTCCTTTACAGGTAAAATTAGACGGAATCTGTTTCTCATGAGGTATTGTTTTGCGTTAGATATGAGTATTAGGATTCTACAATCTGTTCTGTGGATATGGCCCTGTGTCTAATATATCTCCAAAGATGCCTTGTGATGAGAGTGTTCACAATGGCCTCTTCCAGGCTTGGCTGTTTGCTCTTCCTTCTGTCCTGGTTGTCTTCTAACCCGTCTATAGGAACATCGTGGTTGAGTTTAATGATCTCTTTAACTAATATCCACACCTGTACTTCTATCGAAGGTCTACAGGAATAACAACTTATAACTATATAGTGCCTTTAATGTAAGGAAAAGACCCCAGGTGCTTCATAGGAGCATTAAAAGCATCACTGGATAGTTGAAACCACGTTAAATTTTCATTCCCTCCAACTCCATGGGCAGAATTTTCCCTTCGTCAGACAAGCGCGGTGGGCGGGCCCGGGAGTGGCCATGAAACGGACCGCCGCCCGCGATCGGGCCCCCAACCGCGATTTCACGCTGGCTGGCCAATTAACGGGCAGCCAGTGTGAAGCGTGCGCTAAGACCCTCAGCGCTGCCGGGGTGGGGGCAGGAGGAGCGTGAGCGCTAAAGTCTGCGCATGCGCAGGGGGAGCGTGCACTGAAAGCTCCCTGAAGGCACAGAGCTGCCTCAGGGAGCTGAGGAATTTTACAATGAAAAATAAAGATTTTAAAAATGAGGGAAATATGTCCCCACGTGTGACTCAGTCACTTGAACAGAGACGTATTGAAAATTTTAATTTTTTAAAAACATTACTGTTGGGAACCTCATCCTGCCCATGGATGAGGTTTCCTAAAAAATGCAAAGGCCGCCTGGCCTATTTGCCCGCCTGCCAACCGTAAGGTTTGACAGGCAGTGAAAAATACAAATTAATTGCTAGTTTAACGGCCTTAATAGGCCTCTTAATTGTTGGCGGGCGCGGTGCCGACTCTTGCGCGTGCCTGCCAACCGAAATATCGCGCGAGTGCGCGATGACGTTGGGACGCTCACCTGACGTCATCGCGCACCATTTTATTCCCCATCGGGTCAGGCGTGCGCCTGCCTGCGGGATGTAAAGTCCTGCCCCATGGCTGCTGTGTGTATGTACCTCCTACAAAATGCACTGCAACAACTCGGACTCGTTAAACATTCTTCGACAGCACCTTCCAAACCCACGATCTCTACCACTTAGAAGGGCAAGGGCAACAGATGCATGGGAACACCATGCAATCTTTAAAATATATATGAAAAAAGGGAAACACAGTAACTTCCTTTTGATTCTCTGACCCTGAGATAGTCCAGTGCCTTCGCCAAGTAGAATGATGAAGCAGCTGCCAATCTACACCGACTTCTAATAGCAACAATTGTTCATCTCCAATTGACCTCAGGATATTCCTATTTCCGCCGCTTTCCCACAGGGAGCATCTGGAGAAATGAACTTTAAAGGACCAGGACTAGGTTTAACTTTTGCCGATCGTGTAAAGCACCTATCAGCAGACTTTAAAATTGCCCCCAGCAAATGTTCAACAGGCTAACTGTGAGCAACATCATGGGAGATCAGCTGTAGAATAAATCAAGGGGTTCTGTTGTAATAAGACTCTCCCTTCCATAAAGATCAACCATGATCTAATTCAACGTCAGAACGGACTTGAGGGGCCGAGTGGCCTGCTCCTGTTCCTATGCTCCTATAATGTCAAAGTTATAAAGGCACGCTAAATGCTAACCTACTTTTCTCTTTCGAAAGCTGCTGCGCATTCCCAACAGTTGCAGCTTCTGTTTTCGATGGTCTGAGAGTTGATCCTAGTGGGCCTTGCTGTACAAGGTTTCACTAAGTATCCCCTTTTATTTCACAGTTGGAAGAAATGTTAAAAAGTGCTGAGCTACAAATCACTAAAAGTGCGGTTTGAGATTACATCTTCTCAGAAGAAGGCTCTATTTCTTTTGGTTCATTTATCAACATACCATTTCATATGCACAATACCTCTCCCTTTATTGTAGCATTTTTCACTCTCTAATTCCTGTGATTGTAACCACATTGCCTGAATTTTTAAGAGAAAATGTTCTGCACTCCTCTGGTGACAGCTGTCTGTGTGTAACTGATGTATGTATAGTTCCTCTTGCAGGGATACATATGCATTAGCTGCATATAGGCACCTCTCTCGCTCTGTGTGTAAGTGAGAATCTGGCCTTTGGAAATCTTGAATTGGAAGAAATGATCAGGTGAAAAAATGCTACAATAAACTGTGGGCCTGCAGTCTTGTGAAAATATTAAAGCTTGACTCATTCAGGAAATAAGCAGGAAGATGGCTACTTACCTCATAAACCTATTTGTGATAGTGCTGAAGATAATATAGGTTGGTTGTTTTTCATCTATTTTTTTCCCCCTCATGTTACGTATCTTTATGAGTTGCAGTAAAGTACTATAACCGCAGGTAACTCTCCCTTCACATAGCCCCGTTACACATCATGGAGTCATAAAGGCAGAGAAGGAGGCCGTTCGGCACATCAGGTCCATGCTGGCTCTCTAGACCGAGCAATCCAGTCAGTTCCATTCTCCCTGCCCAATCTTCGTAGCTTTGGAAGTTAATTTCTCTCGATTACCTTTTGAAATCATTGCTTGTCTCTGCTTCCACTACCCTTGTAGGCAGAAAATTTTAGGTCATCGTCACTCGCTACGTAAAAAATGTTCTTCCTCACATCCCCCTAAGTATCTCGTGCCCAAAGTCTCAAATCTGTGCCCTCTAGTCCTTATACAATCGGCTAATAGGGGCAGCACATCCAGTCTCACTCTTTTGCAAAACTAGAAAATGCCTTCACTGCCCATTGTGCCATTTTCCCTTAGGCACCCAGCCCACTGCCACTCGCTCCCCAAGGTGCTCGCCTCTTCCCCTCAGGATACGTCTCATTGCCTCTCTGCTTCCTGAGGAATCACCCGGTGAAGTGGTTCCCACCTTGCCACCTTGCTTGTAGAGGTGTTCTCCCTTCCTGCTACCCTCGTTCTAGGAGTTTTTCTGTTCACCTCCTGATTGGCCCTTCAGCCTTCCTTCGTTCCTGCCGCTTTGCTTCTAGCATCCAGTTCCTTGAAACTTTCTCTTTTATTGTCCTGGTTCAAAAGATGTTTGGCTATTTGAACTGTACATTGCACCCTTAACGTTGGTCTCCAAATATGGAGAAGTATGAAATTCAGACTACTGTCTAGTGTATTCCAGTGCAGTACTGAGGGAGCACTGCACTGTTGGGGGTGTCATCTTTCAGATGAGATGTTAAACCGAGGCTCCGTCCGGCTGCTCAGGTGGATGTAAACGATCCCAAGTCACCATTTCGAGGAAGAGCAAGGGAGTTATCCCTGGTGTCCTGACCAATATTTTTCCCTCAATCCACATCACAAAAAAACAGATTATCTGGTCATTATCACATTGCTGTTTGTGGGAGTTTGCTGAGCACAAATTAGCTGTCGCGTTTTCTACACTATAACAGTGACTACACTTCAAAAAGCACTTCATTGGCTGTAAAGCGCTTTGAGTCGTCTGGTGATCGTGAAAAGCGCTATATAAATGCAAACCTTTCTTTTTTTTTAATGTGGAGAGCATGCTGCATCCTAGTTTATTTAATTAACACATTACATTGCTCTCTTTTTATTCCTGCAGCTCCGCAACAAAATGTGACACCAGGCAGAGATGTTCCTGAGCCGGGACTAGGAAGGTGCAGCAGATGGACGCCACGGCTACCAATCTAAGGAGGCCATTTTGTTAGATCCGTGGCTGAATTTCTGAGCACACAGCAGTGATGATAGCGGAACCAGAGTTGTCGAGCAGGATCTCCCTCCAAAAGTAAGGGTCCACTTAGCTGAGGAGCGATTTATTTTGGGTGGGAGCAGAGTCAATGGCAAAACAACCTGCTACTAAAAGTTGCCAGGTTGGCCACCTTGGCGAACTGACATTTCAGCTAGGCTTGCTGATAAGTTCAAGGCGCTTTAAGAAATTGTGTATTCTTTTTTCATGGAAAGCGTTCGTTCATTAGTTATAAAAATATTGGAGGTGGGAAAAAAAACGATGGGGTGGGGCAGTTGGAGGCGGAAGATCATGTGACGAAATCTCTAGGACCACGGCCAATTGGAGCTGGCAGCTCTCGCTCCAGCAGATGCTGCATGTGCTGCAGCTTTAATTATTGTAACGAGTTTTCACAATATTATGCTTTCTCCCCAATCTTTCTTGCTGATTGGCATCCCCTCTTCAGTAGCATCCTATGTTGGGATACCGGACCAGATTTTTTCTGCCCAGTGATTATGAATAGGTGGACGTCGTTTGAGGTGGGAATCAGGAGGCGGGACCGATCCCAGCTTGTGGTCCTGCCTCCGTTGCCAGCCTGCCGCAAGGCAGGTCAAGCCGCCCAATTGGTGGCAGGGGATGGGGTCAGGAATGGACGCCAGGGAAGTGGGCCACATCCCAGCCCGAATTGACCATTGCTACAGCTACCGTCTGTGTGTGGTCTTAAAAAAGAATGAGAGAATCTTCATCTTCAAAATGTCCAGCGTACGTATCGAGCTGGAACCTGGGATAATTAAGGCAGGGAATGGTTGGTTATTAAAATTTCATTCCTGTTCAGTAGTTTTTTTTGTCCAAGCTTGCAGTTTTTTTTCCCGTGAAATGAAACCGTATCAGTGCTGCTGCCCCCTGTTCCCACCAGGCCGGAGCTGGTCAGCTTCATGGAGCTCCTATTGGCCGCCCAACCCCATGACGAAATCTCGGGAGGTCAGAAGGCGAGCTCTTAATGAGCTCCCTCCTGACCTCAACACGCCCAATTAAGGAGACGGGTGATTTCACTTTCCTGTTCACCCTCATCCTCCCTCCATCCTCAGGAAAGTCAGAGTCGGGAATGGGGGAGCAGAACAGCATGCAGGCCACTCTCTGTCCCGATGGGAATGGGAAAACCTGGCCCCTAGCCCATCATTGCATTGGCCACAGTGATCCTTGGGTACCCTGCCAAGTCATCATTCTTCAGGCATGAATTCCAGTGAGGTCGCCACCTAAGCGAAGAACCCTTCCGTTTGCTGTGTGTAGCAACATCGTAAATGGGTTGGGAAGTTTTCCTCTGGCCAGCAATTGTAGCAAGGTTGTAAAGACACTTCAGTAGATTTTCATCTGCCCTGTCCAAGCAGAGTGAAGACTAGAATCTATCTCATTGGATTTGAAAGCATGCTGTGCTATGCTAAGACTTAAATGCAGACTCATTCATCAGAAATTCCACTTTCTAATCGGCTGATATCTCTCAGAGTAACTTCAGGGCCATTCTGCAGGGGGAATTGCTGATGCAGTAATGCTCTAGGCTTGTGTCAGCAGCCCCACTAAGTTGACAGTGTTATTCAGAGAGCGGGGGAGATGGTGACATAGTGGTAATGTCACTGGACTGGTAAACTAGAGGCCCAGGTTAATGCTCTGCAGACACGGGTTCAAATGTGGCAGCTGGGGGAGTTTGAACTCAATTTGAAGCTAGACCCAGTAGTGGTGACCATGACAATTATCATCGATGGTTGTAAAAACCCATCTGGTTCAGTAATGTCCTTCTTTCAGAGAAGGAAATCTGCCATCTTTACCAGCCTACATGTGACTCCAGACCCACAGCAATGTGGTTGACTCTTAACTGCCCTCTGAAATGGCCTAGCAAGCCACTCAGTTCAGGCGCAATTAGGGATGGGCAACAAATGCTGGCCCACCCAGACATGTCTACATCCTGTGAATGAATAAAGAACAAAAATGGCCAACGAATTGTTGGTGGATAAAATGGAACCATGTCACATCGGTGGAGTAAATTGCACTGTGCTGAGGTTTGTCGCTAAAACACATTGTTGGAGAGCTTTACTCTATGCCTGACTACACTACATAAGACCTGAGATTGCTTGATGGTGAAAGTGGAGGCTGTATTTTCCTCTCAACCCACCCATACAAGGATGGGAAGCAATTTTACCTCGTAATTACCCTGCCATTGGGAAATTAAGGTAGGAACAGGAAATGGATGTGGGATTTGCAGCTTGATTTTCCTCTGTTTCTGCCAATATCCTGGCTGATTTAAACCAAAATATCAAAGAAAATCCTGGCCTGAGTGTTTGTTGTGAGAAATTCTTTTCCCTGTTGCCCTTCCCGAAAGTTACTGAGGATATAGTCCCCAGAGAGCTCTGGTTTAAATCCCATATGATGAAAACTGAATTTGGCTAATTCAGCCACCATGACCTCTGATTATGGGCACTGTCAGCCGTTATATAATACTGGCTAGATTTCTGGCTCCCCGCTACCTAACCCACATTTGGTTGGAATCACGAAATGCAATCCCCAAAATATTGGTAAAAATCTCAGAACACCAGCTATAGATCAATGGAAATTGATCACCTTACACCACTAACTCCATTGATGTACTTCATGTTTGTTACAGAGAGAGCGAAAGCCACTCCGAACCTGACAATGATCTGGAGAATCAGAGACGGGGAAGTGAAAACTCCTTGTTGGTAAGTAGCAGGAGATTTCCTCTCCTGGCAGCAAGGAAGGTGCAAGATTTGAAGCTGGGGTATCACAACCTCGAGAGGAGCTCCAAGGCCTGGATTTTCACCAGGTCGGGATGACTCGGGAGCCCTTTAAAAACGGCGGGCGGGTCCCGGTTCTGGGATTCCTGACCCCATTCCTGGGTTTTCCGATTTTCGCCTGGGCCTTTTAAGGGTGCGGGCTGGTTCAGGCTGCGAGCCAGCACCCTACAGTCCCGAGCTGGCTGACTCCATTGCCATGTTCTACTCGGCCGCAATTTTCATGAAGATGGGGCAGCTTTGTAAAGAGTTGTGGTTCATGGCACATCAGAGGAGACGTGAACCGTAGTCTGCATGAGGGAGCCTTTTGAAAGGTAAGATCAAAAGGACCTCTTCATGCTCCCAATGCCAAGCTATGCCCCTCCACCCACCCCCCATGGCCCATCACGCACACTATACTAAGCTATGTTCCTCCATCCACTCTCATGGCCGCTTATGCACCCTACGCCAAACTATGCCCTCCACCCGTGGGCCCTCATGCTCCCCATGCCAAGTTATGCCCCTCTGCCCAGTTCCCATGGCCCCTCATGCCCCCATGCCAAGCTGTAGCACTTCCATGCCCATTGACCCACTATACACTGTATGGGACCAATGAACCCTAAAGCGACAATAGAATGTGTTTAAAAAAAAGCTTTACAAAAACAGTCATTCATTCCTTTCCACTGTGTTTAAAAAAAAAGTCCTTTTACTGCAGGACAATAGAAGTGTCAATCATTCAGACCATTTAAAGTATCAATAGCAGAAACTGTAAGCACTTGAAACCTCTTAACTTTGTGTAAATAAACATTGTGCAATTTGCAGCAGAGATCAGAGAGCCAGAGTTGTCAATCAAGCAATGTGTTCTCTGCGGCTCAGGTGTTTCAACAGACTAATGGATTTCTGGGCTTTCAGTCACAACTCATTATGTATTCTTGGCTGAGAGGTCAGACTTCTATGAGAGTACTGAAAGTTTCAAGTGCTTGTAGCCTCAGCTATTGAAACTTTGAAGGGTAAGGATGATCCACACTTTTATTGCCCTGTAGTAAAAAGGAGCTGTTTTTAGAAAAGTGGAAGGTTATCAATGAATGACTTTTTAAAAGCTTTTTTTACATTATAGAGATCATTACTTCTATACAGTGGGTGAATGGAAATGGCTTGGCATGGGGGAATGAATGCCCATAGTGGGTGGTGCGGGACATGAGGTGGCATGGATGGGGCATGGGGAGTGTGTGGGGGGTGAGAGGGCGTGAGGGTTGAGGGCTGGGGGACCTTTCTGTTTTTGTTTTAACTGGGACACAGTGCTAGAGCATCAAGGTGGGCCTTTGAAAAAGTCTGTCCTGCTCCTGGAATCCCCTGTGGCTGCCTCCAAACTTTTTCCTGGGTCAACTGGCCAGACTGCAGCTTGCACATGTCCTGTCCCCCCTCCACGCCCCCCCACCCCCCTCCCTTTGCCACATGGAAATCCCAACTTTGCGGGTATTTTCTCCCAAGGTGAGTGGGCCGAGCCGGGAATTTTCCCAACTCCTGCTGCCGCCTTGAGGATGAAAATCAAGGCTTAAGTCATGAAACTATAATAATTTTCATAATATTATTATGCTTTATTGTTATGGCACAGCAGATGGTAAATGCTAAGCTGCTCAAATCCCAGAGAGAAACTTGAAGCAGCTCTCACAACTATTTGCAATTTGTATTTATTTTGAGATGCGGGCTTTGAATTCAGTAAAAAGGCCACCAAGGCTTAGAGGGATGATCGGATGTTTACAGCTAACAAGATATATAGGGCAAAGTTATTATGTTTATTTTTCCAGAAAGCCACTGACCATATTGGCAACATGAAAGATTTTTATATTATGGGAAAAGTACATTTCCAAAGACGTAAAGAACAATGGAACTTATAGATTAAAGAGAGAGAAACATATATAAAGAAGGAAGGAAGGTGATGTTGTAGGGCCATATAAAAATTAAAAGTAGTGTGTGAAACAGCCTTGGGGAAGCTTCCCGCCATTTTTGCAAAAGTCTGCTGTGTCCAGTAACTAAAGTTGAAGAAAAGCTTTTGGGGTTTCACTGTCGAGTGGGTGCTGTGGTCAATTTGCTGGCTTGCTATTTAAATTTAAAATCTATTTTGGACGGTTGCCTTAAAATGGGTGTGTAGTTGGGAGTCAGTTTAATTAGGAATTTTGGGATTTGTTATAATATTAAGTAATTGTAATCTTATTTTTGTGCTTGAAATCTTTTATTTTGTTAATAAATGTTTTAATTTAGTTTTTAAAATCTCTAAAGGTGGTAGTGGACTCATTACTTCTGTATTCATTGCACAAATCTTCTCGTAATAAATACAAATTGCAAAACCATTGTGATAGCGTGGCCAAGTATCTCTTGTGGATTTGGTCCACCTGGCACATATCACCTGCACCTCATAACACTGCCATAAAGTTGCCAGTATTATGTTTTGTTTTAGATTAAAGATTAATCCAATACTATAACAACTTTAGGAAGCTACAAATATTTAGAACCCACAAATTACATTTGGATGCCAATTTGATCACTTTGTAGATCAATTTCCAATTTGCAAATTAAGTTCCAGCGGATTGGAAAAATGCTAATATAAAGCCCTTATTCAAAAAGGCAGGGAGGCAGAAAGTAGAAAACTATAGACCAGTTAGTTTAACATCTGTCATTGGGAAATTGTTGAAATCCATTATTAAGCAAGTAGTAATGGGGCATTTGGAAAGTCAAAATGCAATCTATCAGAGTCAGCATGGTCTTATGAAGAGTAGATCATGTTTGACTAATTTGCTAGAGTTCTTTAAAGATGTGACAAGCAAAGTGGATAATGGGGATCCTGTAGATGTAGTATATCTGCACTTCCAGAAGGCCTTTGATAAGGTGCCGCACAAAAGATTAATACACAAGATAAGATCACACGGAGTTAGGGGTAATATATTAGCTTGAATAGAGGATTGGCTAACCAACAGAAAACAGAGAGTCAGGATAAATGGATCTTTTTCTGGATGGCAAGCTGTAACTAGTGGGGTGCCACAGGGTTCAGTCCTTGGGCTCCAACTATTTACAATCTATATTAATGACTTGGATTTAGGGATACAAGGTACTATAGCTAAATTTGCAGATGACACCAAAATAGGTGGAAAAGTAAGTTGCAACGAAGAAATAAGAAATTTACAAATGGATATGGATAGGTTAGGTGAATGGGCCAAAATTTGGCAGATGTAGTTTAACGTGGATAAGTGTGAGGTTATCCATTTTGGTCGGAAGATAAAAAGGTGACTTATTATTTAAATGGAGAGAAACTTCAGAATGCTTCAGTGCAGAGGGATCTGGGTGTCCTCGTGCATGAATCACTGAAAGCTAGTATGCAGGTACAGCAGGTAATAAGGAAGGCAAATGGAATTTTGGCATTTATTGCTAATGGAATAGAGTATAAAAATAGGGAAGTGTTGTTGCAACTGTACAAGGCATTGGTGAGACCGCACCTGGAGTACTGTGCACAGTTTTGGTCCCCTTACTTGAGGAAGGATGTAATTGCATTGGAGGTGGTTCAGAGGAGGTTCACTAGATTGATTCCAGAGATGTGGGGCTTGACTTATGAGGAGAGATTGAGCAGTTTAGGCCTATACTCGCTAGAGTTTAGAAGGATGAGAGGAGATCGAATTGAGGTATATAAGATGCTTAAGGGGTTAGATGAAGTATATGTGGAGCGGATGTTTCCCCTTGTGGGGCATTCTAGAATGAGAGGCCATAGTTTTAAGCTAAGGGGTGGTAGATTTAAATCAGAGATGAGGAGGAATTACTTTTCTCAAAGGGCCGTGAATCTGTGGAATTCACTACCTCAGAGTGCAATGGATGCTGGGACGCTGAATAAATTTAAGGAGGAGATAGACAGCTTTTAAATTAGTAACGGGTTGAAAGTTTATGGGGATAGGGCGGGAAATTGGAGTTGAGGCCGAAATGAGATCAGCCATGATCGTATTGAATGGCGGGGCAGGCTTGAGGGGCTGAATTGCCTACTCCTGCTCCTAGTTCTTATGTTCTAAATCCTTTCTTAGCTCTTTGCTATTTCAAGGTTAGACTTGTCTGACTTGGCTTAGTTACATTTTAAATATATAAATAACAGAAAAGCTAATGAAATAAAAATGAATTAGAACAATGGAACAAGATTAAAGGATAATCTAATTGATGTATTTCAGATGATTGAAGGATTTGATAGGGCAAACAGAGAGAAACTATTTCCCCTGGTGGGATAGCTTAGAAAGAGGGGACCTAACCTTAAAATTAGAGCTAACCCGTTCGTGGGTGATGCGAGGAAGCAAGGGCAATTAGGGATGGGTAATAAATGCTGGCCTAGCCAGTAATGCCAACATCCCATAAATGAATAAAATAAAAGCACTTCCTGACACAAAGAGTAGTGGAAATCTGAAACTCTGTCCCCTAAAAAGCTATTGAGGCTGGGACCCACTTCAAAATTTCAAAATTGTGATTGATAGATCTTTGGTGGGTAAGGGTATTAAGGATAGAGAACTGAGGCAGATAAACACCGTTAAGAAATAAGCCAGCTGCAATTTACTTGATTGGTGGAATGGGTTTGTTGGGCAGAATGGCCCGCTCCTGTCCTTTTTTTCTACTGGCTGCAGTACATAATTTGCTTTCAGGTTTCCGGGAGAGGGAGTAATGTTATCAAGTGGGAAGTGGTTAGCTGTCCAGTAAAGTGTGTGCGATAGGCAACATGGCAAATTGTAGGATTTTTCACATCAACTCGTGCTCAAGAAACTTTAGGCTGGAAATTCCGTGAGTTGAAAAGGAAATAGGGATAACGCAAAAACTGCCTTAATATTGTTGTTCTTCTAACTTGGATACCAGGACCCGCTTGCCCATGCATTTATGCTGTAAAATCCATTTTTTGGTGGCGCAGTAGCCGGCTTAAAAATTGCTAGCAAAAATTTCAGCCTTAATCAAATGGTCACAATGTCAGGAAATGCTTCGCCAACCCTCTGAGGTCAGCACCTATTATACCTGCACCTATGCAATCAGTAAGGCAGTCTTGCAATTAGTGTTGGAAATCAAATTTAAAATGTTCTTTTCCTTGCCTCTTTTTAGTCCTGGAAGAAGAGGCGGAGAGATCAGTCCGAGAAAGGCAGAAGGAGATCATCAGTGTGTTCTCGGCAGAATCGAACCAGTCGACACCGCCAGAGGGATGAAGACATTGAGGCCGTCACACTGTTTGAAGTGGTCAAGATGGGGAAGAGTGCAATGCAGGTGTGTGCGAGACAATGAGAACAGCCTGGAGTTGGAGTGGCAATGTCTAACATTTCAGCAAGACCAGTGGTCTTTAATTCAGAACTCTGAGGTACAGAGGGATCTGGGTGTCCTGGTACATGAATCAGGAAAAGTTAGCGTGCAGTGACAACAAGTGGTTATAAAGGCAAATGGAATGTTGCTGATTATTGCAAGGGGGATGGAATATAAAAGTAGAGCAATTGTACAGGGCATTGGTGAGACCACATCTGGAGTACGGTGTAGAGTTTTGATCTCCTTATTTAAGAAAGGATATAAATGCATTAAAAGCAGTCCAAGGAAGGCCATTTCAGCTGATACTTGGGGTGAGGGGGTTATCTTGTGAGGAAAGGTTGGACAGGCTGGGCCTGTAATCGTTGGAGTTTAGAAGAATGAGAGGTGATCTTATTGAAACATAAGATTCTGAGGGGACTTGACAGGGTGGATGCTGAAAGAAATTTTCTCCTTGTGGGAGAGACTAGAACTATGGGATGCAGTTTGAAAATAAGGGATCTCCCATTTCTGAAGGAGATGAGAAGAAATGTTTCCTCAGAGGGTCGTTAGTCTTCGGGACTGTCTTTCCCAGAGAGCAGTGGAAAAGGGTCATTGAATATTTTTAAGGCAGCGGTAGACAGATTCTTGAGTAACAAGGGAGTCAAAGGTTATCAGGGGTAGGTGGAATGTGGACTTGAGGCCACAATCAGATCAGCCATGATCTTATTGAATGGTGGAGCAAGCTTAAAGGATCAAATGGCCTATTCCTGCACCTAATTTGTATGTTATTTGTGGGCGTTACAGCCAAACAGTGGCCCTTCACTGACATGTATAAGTGCAAGGGTTAGTGGATCAGGAGCGGTTACACTTTCCCAACTCAGGAGCATGAATGCCAATTGTACCCTGGTGCGCTGGCTGAAATCAATTAACCCTGGACAGAATCAACTTTATGGGTTAGCAGCATGTCAGGCAGTGTTAGGAGGTTCTATAGAGCAAGCCAAAAACAATGTTTGAACAATTGACATATAATATATATATAATATTTATATATAATACATATATACATGAGAAGAGTGGAGCATTTTACCTGACAGGTCATAGAAAACATCTGAGAGTGTCTACGAAACAGGATATACAGGATAAAGCCCTAGTTAGACCACACCTGGAGCACTGTAAGCAGTTCTGGGCACTACACCTTAGGGAGGATATATTGGCCATGGAGGGAGCGCAGTGCAGGTTTACTAGAATGATGCCTGAACTCCAAGGCTTAATTACAAGGAGAGATAACAAAGAAGTAAGAAAAAATAATAAATCAGTGTTGTATTCCCTGAATTTTAGAAGGCTAAGAGCTGATTTGATCATAGTTCTCAAGATTTTATGGATGATTGAGTGGGAAGATAGAAAGAAACTATTTCTGTTGGTTGGGCATCTAGGGTTAGGGAGCATAGCCTAAAAATTAAATTCAGGTCTTTCAGGAGTGAAATATATTCAAAAGGTGGTAGAAGTTTGGAACTCTCTTCTGCAAACGGCAGCTAATGTTAAATCTATCGGATCTTCCCTCAACCTCCTTTGGTCCAAGGAGATCATACCCAGCTTCTTGAATTTAATCTAGTGTCTGACTTGTGTTTTGTAGGTTTACTTGGCAGCCATCCTGACTGGGTGGAGGTGGGAGTAAGAGGCAGAACCAGTTTTGTGAGCAAGAACTGCTTCAGACGCATTGGATGTTTGAAAGTGCACAATTGATTGCAAAAATTTCAAGCCTAAATGGTTTTGGGTGTATTTCAGTTACGTTTTAAATTCTGTGATTATTTCTGCACTGTTTCAGTTGATTTGGCCCAGATCATGCTGATTCTTGGGTGAAAACCAAGCAGGAACACCAAGCCTATAATTTTAATCGATGATTTTTGGCGCAATTATGAGTACTTGAGTAGACTCACCTCCATGGCTTTCTTTTTCTATCTCTCAATATTCAGCAAAAGAAATTCTAGGAATCACAAATTAGCCAAAGGAAGTAGTTGATATTCTCACAATAAGTTCAATAACAGTGTGCCTGACTTATAACCATAGTTGATGCTGAGTTTCCTGTCACCATGGAGCCGTGGTGTAGACCAGCTATTTTGGGTGATAACCATTTAATGTATCCTTTAAGTTTTCATTAGACAAAACCTTAAGGGCAGGAGTAGGCCATTTTATTGATAGTATCTTAAATGTGTTTAATTGTATGAAGAGGTGGGTATTAACTGGGAATTTACTTAAGCCCCTATAAGTAAACATTACTGAAGCTGTAATTGTTGGTTTAAGAGATGCTGGCTTGTAACATGTAAATAAATGCTTACCAGAGTGTGTAAAGGTTGGGTCCAGTTCTATCCTTCACCAACTGGTTTTTTGGAATATAACATGGTAGCAGAGAATGGCTGCCTAAAGCTGGAGGTTGGAAACTAAGACAAAAAAATGAATATTACTGAAAAAAGAGACATGTTGTCGAAACTTTTCAACTTCATCAGGACATAATTGCAAGAATACTTAATCTCAAAGGGAGCATCAATTTGGACTGAATGAGAAGAGGGTACTGATTGGTTGGCAAGAAGACTCTGATTGGTAGAGGCATTGCCATGAAGAATGCACCAGGGAATTAACTGCTAAGCTTTTAAATTCAAGCCAGGCAAGTCAACTCTGATTGGTCAAGGTATTGCCACAGGGATGCCAACCAGGGAATAGCTGTGCCCCAAGCTTTTGTTTATTTGAAAAAGGTGTAATGCATGGGCATGTTCTTTTTGTTTGCAAAGGACAAGGCTCTGTATTTGAATTTACGTAGCTTCTAGCATGTGTAGGTAAGCCACGCTACGAGCCCGACTGATGATCTTAAATTGGTTATTATTGTAATTCTTAGCACAATCAAGATTGTTTAGTAAGTGTTGTCCAATCACAGAATCACATCAAATGTTAGACACTATGTTATGAGCTTTGCGAGCTGGTTGAATACGGGCCGTACTTTGCCTGCTGCGAACAGCTGAAGGGCTATGCTGTTTGATATGATCCCCCAGCCGTTGGAACGTATGGCCTACATTCTTGGCATCCTGTTAGTGGAGAATGCCCTCGAGTTGCTACTGCATAGTAGCAGTGTGAAACGGCTAGCTTCACCTGTTGCTCAAATCTTTGACACATCTTACCCTTCTAGGGTAATCTGAGGTAGATTGAGCACTTTAAGACCGAAAGTGGTGGCCTTAGGCCCATTCATGAGTTTGTGTGATATATAGTGCAAAATGACCTGATCAGGGTCGCCATTATCCTGCAGGATAGCTTTGATTCGCCATATTTTGACACCAAGCTTGCACGGTGAGCAAATGGCTCAGGCCCTATTTATGAGCTTGCCAATAAGGCCAATTTTATAGCGCATGGAACTATAGGAATCCCAATGTGTATTTTGACCAGTGAAGGGGGACTTGCTGTAGACAGCAGTAGAAAACCCATTAACATATTTCTCAATCAGCACATTGAGGAAAGGAGGGAGCTCATTTGACTGCTCCATTTCAAAGGTGAATTTGAGTGCAGGATGGAGCCCATTAAAAAATTCAGATACTAAAATTCCTGTGATCATTGTGGAAAATGGTAGAAAGCAGGTGTAAATTGTTGTTGTATGATTTCCCAGAGTTTGAACAATATGACAAGTGGAAGAATGAAGATGCTATGTGGACTTGGATTATGTCCCTACCAAAGAGGAAACAAGGAATTGCCTTGGCTTTATTGCTTCCTACAAGAAATGAACTCAGAAATAAAATATTTTGTGAGATGGATGCCCATCAGTTGGGTACTAATGGAAATTTGGAACCTTCTATGAGAGTTCTTGGATGAAATTTTTAACAAAGAGTTAAATGTCTTTGAGGCTTGGTCAGGTTTTGATAGAGTTCAGAAGACAGATGACCATGCCATGGAAGAATACATCATGGAATTGAATGAAAGATTGATGAAATTCAATTTGGGGATCCTTCAGTTCCTGGAGAGGGAGACCCAATTGGATCAAATGCCTGCTGTCTTGATAAAATTTATGGGGCTGTTTTCATTTCCTTCAGCCTCATGGAGCAAACAGGACATTCTGTAGTGACACAAAGAATGGAGCACTCAATGATTGTCAGATTTTGAAATGATTCAACTAATGGATGCAGATGTCAATGCAATGGAAGGATTAAAGACAGGTAGAGCAAGGAAGAAAGCATCTTTAGCAGTTTTGGCTAATACTGCAGAAGACAAAATTGGACCAGCAATATTAGGTGAATGAATCCCTGGAATGCCCAATTATCAGTTAATAGGTACTTCAGGTGTGACTAGAAGTATCATTATGCAGTGAACTGCGAAGAGGCAGGATCCTCGACATGGCAAAGAGAATTCTGAGGAAGATGATGATGAATCTGAACAAATTATATTAGTTGCAGGGAGTTCTAGCCCTGTGATGAATGTGTTAGTCATAGATTCCTTTAACTGTGAAGTACTGGATAGTACTTGCACTTCAACAGTATGTGGAACAGATTGGCTAAAATGTTATTTTGATTCACTAAGTAGTGAGGATCAAAGCAAGTTTAATGAACATAAAAGTAATACTTGTGCTTGGTTTGGTGATGACAAATATATTGATGTCATTAAAAGAATTAATTCAATGTAGAATAGCTGGAGTAAGCAATTTTAAAAGTACTGATGTAGTCTGTAGTGAGATACGTATGCTGTTGAGTTAAAGAAAAAGGCTGTTAGCAAGGAAGTTCCAGGATTTTGACCCAGTGACAGTGAAGGATCCCACCTCTGGGTAAATGACCTACTGGCGGGATGATGCCGGTATACCAGCATTTCAGCTGGCGGCAGGAATTTCTGTGCTCCTGGCCCCGATGCTTCTCATCAGAGTGTTAGAAGGTATTAATGGCATTAAGTGATAAGAACCAGAGAGAGAAAAAGAACAAATAGTCTTAAAGCCACACAGACGATTTTCTCACTCTACTTGTCAAAGGTTAACAATCCTGCTAAAAGATGCAAGTGTGGTTGATGAAGAGCAAAGGAGTCTCATAGATGAGATGAGAGCGAAATGTGAAATCTGTAAAAGGCATCGGTGAATTCCGGCATGTCCTATGGTATGCCTTTCATTAGCAAGTGACTTTAACAAGATTGTTGCCATGGATCTAAAGGTATTGGTCAAGAACATTCCACGTTGCAATATTTTTAGGCACTGTGTTTAATGTTGAAGGATGAGCTGATTTATGTGGAAAATTGTGGGTTTTGATTAAATCAGCATTTGTTCTTCTCTGGCTAATAAAACCCATGACCCCTCCAACACAAGTCAGCTAATCATTCAACATTCATTATTCCTAGCATCTGAAAAAGATTACAACATGAAATATCCCCATTGCAACCTTTCCAGTATGTATCTCTCTTATAGATATTAGTATACAGTCAGTTTTCAACACAGTGGTGTCAATAAGTAACTCCAGATAAAATATCAGAATTGAGTTCATACATTTTTGAAAAGAAACCAGAAAATCTTTGAGTTGAAGGAATTATATTCATGAGGTCTCAAAGTTGGAGTGCCATTTTGTGCTTTGTGACTGTTCTTTGCTTGCTTTGCAGCCTGTTGTCAATGACTGGATTGAAGAGTATAAACAAGACCGAGACACTGCGCTCCTGGATCTCATCATTTTTTTCATTCAGTGTTCAGGATGCAGAGGTACCCTGCTCTGATTTGTCATTAATGTGCACTGTCTTATCCATGATACATTACTCTGTATTTCACTAAAAATGCTCTTGAATACATCGGGATGATTTAATATTTTCCAGACATTCTATCTCTCACTGTTGTGATTGAAGCTAGACTTACTTTCTAAAATGTGCCTATTAGGAATGATTGTTTGGTTTACATTAAAAAAATATTTATAATTATAATCCCCTTATCCACCCAATTTCCGCACCTTTCAGTCCTGTCCTTTCCCATTGAAACCAATGGGAACAAGTCTCCATTGGCTCTTCATTTGCCAATATATTAAATTAAAAATCCTTAACTCATCCCCAAGTTCTTGCATAGCCTCAGGCCTCATTAAGTCTGTTGTTGCCTCTAGCCTTTGAGACAGGCATTCCTGCCAATCATTCAACCCCTATCTCTCCCTCTATCTGGGGCTTTTAGCAACAGAGCCATCAAAAACATTGGCCCCACACTTTGGAACACTCTTCCCAAATACTTATGTTTTGCTACCTGTCTCCCTTCACTCAAAGGATTCCTGAATTACATCTATTTTGGCTACATCCTGTGACACATCTGTGACAATTTGTTATGTTAAAGGCACTTAATAAATCTAAGTTATAGTTGTTGGAATTAGTCCAAAGCTGAGCTATTCTGTCTGAGGACTGCCCAAAACCAGATTCTGCTGTCGAAAACTGGATATTGTGGTCCAAAACCATACCTTCCCCTCCAAGACTGAACTGTGCATGGAAACCATGGAGCTTTCTGTTTGAAACCAGACTATCCCAACCTAAAATTTAATTGTGGCAATCCGTTGCTACAATCACAAAGGGCTAATCTGAGGACCTGGATTTCTGACCAGCAGAACCTTTGTGTGGCTATGCATTTATTATTCATACATTCTGCTTTATGAGGACATTCCTTTTGTCAAAATGTAATGTATTTTATTCTCATGCATGAATATTTTTAAGTAATGTGCTTCATTCTAAGTGTTTTTTCTCTTGTTGTTGCAGGGATGGTTACAGCTGAGGTTTTTCAGAACATGCACAGCCCTGACATTAGGAGAAAAATGACTGAGGAATTTGATGAGGTGAAATAAGGTTTTTGAGATTGATTTGAAAACATGGTTTTCATCCTGTGCTGTATATTCAATCTCCCTCCACACATAAATTGTGGATTTGAATGCTGTACAAGCAGCAGTTTCACTGCAGGAAGGATACATGTGTGGAGTCAACAGATCCGACAGCTTGCTGAGACAGTTGTCACAGGCTGACACAGCTAAAAGGTGCAGTGGTAACTCCCCACTGTGCCTTCATGCACTATGTGCACACACAAGCATAAGAAATAGGAACCGGAGTAGATAATATGGCCACTCGAGACTGCTCCGCCATTCAATAGGACTATTGCTGATCTTCTATCTCAATTCAACTTCCCGTCTGCAACTCTTGATTCCTTTAGTGTTGAAAAATCTATTGTTCTCGGCTTTGAATGCACTCAATGACTAAGCATTTACAGCCCTCTGGAGGGTAGAGAATTCTCTTTTTTACTGATGGAGCCCATTTAACATTATCTATACCGCAATTGGATCAGCCCTTTAATCTTCTAGGGAAGAAATTCCCAAATGTAGGGACGTTGAGAGGTCTTGTGGTGCAGTGGTATTGCCCTACCTCTGGACCAGAAGCTCTGGATGCAAGTCCCACTTCAGGACATGATGGCCATGGAAGCTGTGTTCATAACGTGCCCAAACAGAATGATTATCAGCCTGTACGCCCTTCCTATATCCCTGATGGCAGGCGGTAAGAGCGGGAGAGTTTCCTGGTCAACAGCAAACCATTGCAGTACTTTGCCAAACATAGTCATGGACCAACCCAATGGAAGTCCATGGCCATCAACACCCTCTTAGGGCATGGTACCTGGAGGAGAAGAAGGGACTTTGCAGCAGAAAGTATTTATGTCAATGCCTGTGAGAACAGGGAGAAGATGCACAAGAGGCTGGTTGAAAGCCATATAGACCAGGAGGATCTCCATTTTGATCCCTGGTCTGTACTGACTTCAGAGAAGAGACCTAGAGTACTGTAATGAGCCTCAATGTTTCTGGGATAGGGAAGGTGAAAAACAACCAAGGTTCCTGCTTCTAATTGCTATTCAATGATGTGTGCTGGGGAGTGCACATAACCGTGTGCATATCATTTGTGCCCTCTGTGCATAAGTAGCCCCTTTGCACTCAGTTTACGGTCACATATAAAGTGTGGCTGCTTAGGGCATGCTACCAGGAAGCATATATGGGCCTAACCCCATTAGCTCTTGGCACTTCAGGAGAAGGGCAGGACAACTAGTGGAGGAGAAGTTGTAGCTGTACGTGGTTCAACTGCTTTCAAACCTGGCAGCCTGTAATAGCTGCTCTGGTAACTTAATCAACTGCTTTAGCAGTGCAATATATTTAGTCCACCCCTCTCACCCTCAATTAATCACAGCACTTCCCAGCACGCTGGAGATGGAGGCGATTTTGCCACCCTGAATCAAAGCCACTTCCCGAATCCCACGCCCCCCCCAGCAGGAAAACCCGGTCTACGAGTTTGCATTTCCAGTGAAAGGGGCGAGGAAAAGGTTGGATCATTCGTGATTGGCAATAACTGGGTATCCATCTTGATTGTTATGTCTGTGGCATTTTGCTGTATGTAAAATGGCTGTCACATGAATTGCTCACATAACAAGAGTGGCTGGAGTTCAAAGGAATTGATTGTTGGTGAAACGCTTTGAGAGGTTCTGAGGATCTGATTTTGCTCTATATTCTGTTGTCACACCGGTGACAGAGTCAAGTTGCTGCAACATTGAATTGAAGAGCCCCGTAGATATTTTTGAAGACTGTTTCCAAGAAAAATAACCTTTGCCTTTTACAATGCTCATGAAATTCAATTTTACCATTGTGTTTTTTACAGGAGACTGGCTTGCAATACAAGAAGTTCATGGTGTACCCCTGGATCCTAAATGTTACATGGCCGCTGGACCTGGTAATATGTCAGCTTTCTTCACTTTAATGATGACTGTGTTTTCCCCATCACAAGTAGTGATTTTTTTTTAACCCTCCCTTATTCTCTGCTGACGGAGGTGACTCAAATTTCAAATGGGAAAAACAGAAAATGCTGGAAATGCTCGGGCAGCATCCGTGGAGGGAGAAATAGAGATAACATTTCAGGCCTATGTACTAGGTTTTAAGCGCAGAGGCAGGGAAAGGGGGTGGGGAGGAAAAGGAATGAAACCAAAAATGGGTCCAGAGGAGCTGTCAATGACTAACAGCAGAATCATCCTCAGTAGCGGCTGTCCGGAAAATTGGGGCAAAGGTTATGATCTGAACTCAATGCTGAGACCAGAAAGCTGTAAAGTGCCTAATCGAAAGAGGAAGATGCAGTTCCTCAAACTTCCGTTAAGTTTCATTTGAACAGTGTAGGAGGCTGACGGCAGAGAGATCAGAGTGGGCATAGCTGGAGAATTAAATTGATACAAGCGGAAGTTCGGGGTCATGCTTGCGGACTGAACAGAGCTGTTCTGCAAAATGATAACTCCATCTGCATTGGGTTTCCCCAGTGTAGAGGAGACCACATTGTGAGCAGCGAATGCAGTATGTTAAATTGTAAAAAGTACACACACTTCGCTGTTTTACCTGGAAGGAGTGTTTGGGGCTCTAGGGGTTAGAATAGGGGAATTAAAAGGGCAGCTGTTGCATCTCCTGCTCCTGCATGGAAAGGTGCCATAGGTAGGAGATGGGGAGTTGGGAGTGATTGAGGAGTGGACCAGGGTGTCGCAGAGGGAACAGTCTCTTCGGAATGCTCAAAGGGGAGGGAAAGATGCATTTGGTGGTGGCATCATGCTGGAGATGGCAGAAATGGTGAGGATTGAATGCGGAGATTCTCAGGATGGCGGCCGGTGACTAGTGGAGTTCCGCAGGGGTCAGTGTTGGGACCACAACTTTTCACTTTATACATTAATGATCAAGATGAAGGAACTGAGGGCATCCTGGCTAAGTTTGCAGATGATACAAAGATAGGTGGAGGGACAGGTAGTATTGAGGAGGCAGGGAGGCTGCAGAAGGATTTGGACAGGTTAGGAGAATGGGCAAAGAAGTGGCAGATGGAATACAACGTGGGGAAGTGTGAGTCATGCACTTTGGTAGGAAGAATAGAGGCATAGACTATTTTCTAAATGGGGAGAGAATTCAGAAATATGGAGTGCAAAGGGACTTGGGAGTCCTAGTCCAGGATTCTCTTAAGGTTAACTTGCAGGTTGAGTCGGTAGTTAGGAAGGCAAATGCAATGTTGGCATTTATTTTGAGAGGACTAGAATATAAAAGCAGGGATGTGCTGCTGAGGCTTTCTAAGGCTCTGGTCAGATCACATTTAGAATATTGTGAGCAATTTTGGGCCCCATATCTCAGGAAGGATGTGCTGGCCCTGGAGAGGGTCCAGAGGAGGTTCACGAGAATGATCCCAGGAATAAAAGGCTTAACATATGAGGAATGTTTGAGGACTCTGAGTCTATACTCGATGGAGTTTAGAAGGATGAGGGGGGATCTGATTGAAACTTACAGAATACTGAAAGGCCTGGATAGAGTGGACGTGGGGAAGATGTTTCCATTAGTAGGAGAGACTAGGACCCAAGGGCACAGCCTCAGAGTAAAGGAAAGACCTTTTAGAACAGAGATGAGGAGAAACTTCTTTAGCCAAAGAGTGGTGGATCTATGGAATTCATTGCCACAGAAGGCTGTGGAGGCCAGGTCATTGAGTGTATTTAAGACTGAGATAGATAGGTTCTTGATTGGTAAGGGGATCAAAGGTTATGGGGAGAAGGCGGGAGAATGGGGTTGAGAAACTTATCAGCCATGATTGAATGGCGGAGCAGACTCGATGGGCCGAATGGCCTAATTTCTGCTCCTATGTCTTATGGTCTTATGGTCTTATGGTTGGAAGGAAAGGATGAGATGAGCCCTATCATGGTTCTGGGAAGGAGGTGAAGGAATGAGAGGAGAAATGAGGGAAATGGGACGGCACAGTCAAAGGCCCTGTCAATCACCGGGATGGGGGTTATCCTCAGTTAAGGAAAACTGAAGATGTGTCGGAAGTACTGGTATGGAAGGTTGCATCATTGTCAGCTGTGATGGAGAAACTGGGAGAGTACCACAGAATCCTTACAGGAGAGGGTGGGAGGAAATGTAATCAAGGTGCAATGGGAGTCAGTGGACTTATAGTAAATATTGGTTGACAGCCTATCTCCAGAAATGGAGATCAAGAAGTTGAGGAAGGGAAGGGAAGAATCCGATATGAACCATGTGAAAGTGAAGGAGCAATGGCAATTGGAAGCAAAGTTAATGAAATGTTCTGGTTTGGGGTGAGAGCACGAAGTGGCATCGACACAGTCATCAATGCCTTGGAAAAAGAAGTTAGCGAGAGATCCGGAGTTGGATTGGAACAAATGATGCTCCACATTGTTAGGGTTCTACTATCTTTACCCACCCCCACCCAGCAAGGTAAATTTATTCAATTGAATTTATCGTCAGTCTTACTCCTCAACTGAGAGAAATTTCAAATCATTACAAGAGCTTAGTCAACTTTGTCAGCTCTAGGCTTGGTCTTAAAAATAAAATGTCCCCCCTCCCAGGAATACTTAGACTAAACAAAGATATTTCAAAATAAAATATACATGGTATAATATAGCAGAAATGACTCTCCTGAAGAGTTAACCTCTTTCAGAACATATAATGTCTCAATGAAGAATTCTAGAGAATTTAGGGTCCTGGGGCTTTACAAATTGAGTATACAACTTTTTATAATGATTATCTGATAACACTTTATCATAATCTTGAATTTTGGATTACATTATAGTACTAATTGGAATATTACAAAGTGTAAATGCAAGATAATCAGATACATAAATGCAAAATACAACTCTACCTGAAAGTATATATAAATTACAAATCCACTTAGAAATACATGCAGGATATTCAAACAAACAATAAGCTAGTTTCTACTTACAATCAAAGTGTAAAGCATGGTCTCTGCCTTTGTCTCAGCTAATGGGGAGATCTAATAAACACCTGGACATTTCTGCAGTTGCGCAGATCTGACTTCCTTGCAAGTTTCGCAGGTCCATCCTCTGTGTAAATCTAACAGTCTATTTTAAAGAAAATCTGTTGCTTTTAGAAGAACATCATCATTGTCTGTTATATTCTGAGGCTCTTTGAGAGAATTCTTGATGGGTCAAAACATGTTTTGCTAAAAAGCAAGTGCATCTTTTTGTAAATAAGTCTCAAACCCTTGTCTGGAAAAAAGCCTGAGAAAGCCTTCTGAAGGCCTTTGTGTTCTGTGTATGATTTTGTCTCATACTGCTCTTAGCAAAGTTTTTTTAAAGCTGTTTTTTCAGCTGAGTTAAATTTTTAACCCTTTCATTAACTGGGTTGAATCCTTAACAACATAGCTCACGAGAAGGCAAGCATAGGACCCAACATGTGTTCCATATTAACAGCTTTTATTTAGAGGAAGTGAGTGGAGTCAAAGAAGGAGCTGTTCAATGTGAGAACAAGCTCAGCCAGGGGGAGTCGGGGTGGTCCTCTGCTGCCTCATTCCCTTGGATAGTGAGTGCCATCAGCCATGGAGGGAAAGATATAAATGCCACAAAAATATATTAGTGTTTAATTTCCTGCGAAGCTGAGGGACAAAAAGCTGGTAAAGACTTTTGTGGTTGGCATCCTCCTGACAGCAGGATATTCAAACAAACAATAAGCTAGTTTCTACTTACAATCAAAGTGTAAAGCATGGTCTCTGCCTTTTGTCTCCTTTGAAGGGCATATGATAAAGTTTCCTCTCATTGATGCTACCTTGGCAGTGAGGGAGGCCAGACATTAAGAGCCCAATTTGATATCCGTGCAAGTGGATGGGTCTTGAATGTGCTAACACGCTCCCAAGTTGTTAAAACAATTGGTGTTTGTTAAAATAAAGTGAATCTAATATTAACTTTTATAAAACTATGGACTGATCCTCAATAGTTTTCTTTTAGCAATGCACACTGGAGCTGCAAAGCGTACAGTATAACAAAGAATCAGACGGTGAATACATTTGTTCATGGGTGGGACAGAGCTAGTTTACCAGAGTCAATACATCGGTGTCTAAGTTTGGGAGCACCCACTTTTGGGTGTCCCCTCAGCCCAGCATGCACACTCAGCGCAAAAGTGGTGAAGCCTGAGCAGCCCTGGATATTGGGCATCGGGCGATATTATAATGAAGTTGGCAATGTGGGTGGAGGTAGGTGCGCCAAGCACTGGTGCTGGCTGCCTCTGGGCAAACCACGGTTGTAGCAGGGATCTGACACGGGTGTTGGGCTCCTTGTTTAGATTGTGATGGTGATAGATATGTGTATAGATGTGATGACGAAGGATGTCTCTTGGTCGTCCTTACCCAATATGGCAGGCAGCATGCTTCCAATGCATGCACACTTCCTGCCTACCATTTTGAGGCCTAAGGAGACTGCGTCGTGCCTGAGAAAATGAGTGCTGCGTAACCCAGTTTAACCCACAAGCTTCAACACTACAACATTTTTAGAATTAGAAAGAATACTAGTTTGGGTGGGGGAGTGAGTTGAGGGGGCAGAGTACATAACAGCAACAAAAATTCCCATTGATTCTGTAGCTTTCTTGTTCTTAACTAAATGCTGGTCTTTGTTAATAAAACAGAGGGATATCCCTGCAGGTTTAGGAGCAGTGGGTTAATAAGAACTTTCTGTGTCATGCCGTTTTCTGTACAATGTAAACCCTCATGTTTTTCAAGTTTGACTATAATGTCCCAAAACTGAAGATTAATCTCCTGGATGCCAAGAGAAATCATAGCGGCCATCGAAACATAATTTTATATATTCATTGAACACTTCTACTATAGAAAAATTGAAAATAGGGAACAGAGGTTGTTTGACTGCGCAGAATTGTTATGAATGTGAGGTCATGTGAACAAGCCTTGGCAGAAAGAAACCTATTTTGAGTTTGGTTATGGGCAGGGAAACAGAGAAACAATGGATCAAGGGGAAATTTTGGTTGCTGTTAGGGAACCCCCCCACCCATCCCCTCACTCCTCCATGGCTACTCATTTCTGAAAATGCACATGTGGTATCACATGAGTAAACACTGAAGCTGATTCATTCACTTAGGAAAAATGGCACCCTCTCACTTGCAATCAACGATATCAATTTTGTAAATATGGATAAAACTGCGCTGAGACTAAATGTGTGAGAGGATGGGGATGAGGGGGATTGGAGTGGAAGGGAGTAAACAGTTTCTAGGTGATTGTATAGTGAATGAGCCACTGGTTCCAAGGTTGCCAACTCTGACTGGACATATTCTGAAGGCTTGATCACATGGCCTCACACCCATAACAATTCTGTGCAGTCAAATAATCTCTGTTCCCTATTTTCAATTTTTCTATAGTAGAAGTATTCAATGAATATATAAAATTATTTCTCTCAGCATCCAGGAGATTAATCTTCAATTCCTGATGACTCCAACTACAGCAACAACTGGCATTTATGTAATCAGAATAAAATGTCCCAAAGTGCTTCACAGGCAAATTTTGACACCGAGTCAAAGAGGGAGATATTAGGACAGTGACCAAAGCTTTGTCAAGAGATGGGTTTTAAGGAGCATCTTGAATGAGGAGAGGGAGGAAGAGAGGCGCAGAGATTTAGGGAAGGGATTCCAGAGCTTAGGGTTACAGCTGCCAATTGTGAAGGGATGAAAATTTGTGACATGCAAGAGGCCAGAATTGGAGAAGCGCAGAGATCTTGGAGAGTTGTAGGAGGTTATACAGGTAGGCAGGGTCAACCCATGGCAGGAATTTAAAGCGATGATGAGACTTTTGAAATTGAAACATTGACAGACCAGGAGCCAGTTTAGGTCAACGAGTGCATGACAGTCGTGAAGGGTTGGCAACCCTAACTGGTTGGTCATTATTATCTGTTGCTCTGTTTCCAGGACAGTGGGGATTACCCCCTTACAATGTCGGGACCCAATTGGAAGAAATTCAAGTCCAATTTCTGTGAATTTCTCTCTGTGCTAATTCAGCATTGCCAGTACACTATCATACACGATGAGTACCTGATGGATACAGTGATCTCCCTGTTGACTGGACTCTCAGACTCCCAAGTGCGAGCCTTCCGACACACGAGTACGCTTGCAGGTGAGAATGGTGCGCTTTGTTGCAAGCTCGGGAAATGCCTTGGGATAATTGAGTCCAAGAGGCAAAGGAACAGGACTTGGCACCTTTGTGGCATCTTGGCACATCTTCAGGGCCAGCAACACCCGCCCAACACAAGGATCTACCCTAAACCCCGGCTGGATTTTCAAATAACGCCCCGATGAGGAATTTGGCTGGATGAGGGGCCATGAAAATCTGGTGTGGCAATGTTAGGCTTGGCAGCCTTTTGTCCTGCCTATAAAGGGAGAGCCCAGTCTTTAAGCCATTTAGATTTTAAGGGGCCCAGCTACTGCCCAGAGCAATATTAAATCTGAGGGGCAAACATTAATCTTTTGTGATGCAAATGATTTAACCTGCCTTTTGCATAGTATGCCTAAACATGCAGATATTTTTGTTTAATATATGTATGCACTCTTGGAATGTGGGTGTCAATGGTAAGGCCGCTATTTATTGCCCATTCCTAGTTTCCCTGTGGTGGGCTTCCTCCTCCTTGAAATATTGTGCTGTATGCAGGGATGGTGCTTCAACAACTGTATACATGGAGGGTGGACATATTGTTTGTACGTTCTCCAGAATTTCTGGTGGGAAGCCTTGGAACTGGCAGAGGTGACCGCAGAGCCAGCAGAGTGGACCTCTGGAGCTCTGCATCCGAAACTTTAGATTCTTTAAATTTGGTCAAAATGGCATCTGCATCCTCACTGCGAGAGTCAATGGCAAATAGAATAGGGTGTGAGATACTGGATCTTTCCTTTCCTCCTGTTTTCTTCCCTCTTCTCAGAGCCTGTCCCGGATCTCTGCGCCCCCTCCAATTCTGATCTCTTGTACACCCACAGTTACTTTCGCTGCACCTTTGAGGGCCATGCCTGCAGCTGCCTAGGCCATTCACTTTGGAATTCCCTCCCTGAACCTTGATAATCCTCCGTGAAGCACCTTGCAACACTTTACTACATAAAAGGCGCTTCGTTAATCATAGGAGGCATCGCTGCAATTACATAGGGTGGAATTTTATGCCCTGCTGGGATTGGGCTGGCATAAAATCAGGTGCCATAGTGTGCCTAGTGCCAGAGGAGTTGTTGGGTCGCCCAGCTGACCTTAGGCCATTTGAGGCCCTTAAGTAGCTAATTGATGGCAACCTCAGGGCCTTCTCCCACCACTGCAGAGGTGTTGACGTCACAAGGTGACATGGTGCCCATTTTGTGGGTGGTGCAGGGTCCGTCCTGTTTGTCCACCCTCTATCCAATGGAGGCCATTCCTCCATGGTACTGTCCCCCCCCCCCAATAACATGTTCCCCACCACCCTACCAAACCTGACACCCTCCCCCCCGCGCTGTTGCTGGGTCTTGCCAGTGGATTTACCTCAGTCTCCAGATCCATGCTTCCTCAGCATTGGGAACTGCCTGTGGACCCAGCAGTGGCCACCAGACCTGGTGGCGCTTCTGGGACTAGAGAACTGTTGGCCATTTGATTGCCTGGCAACTCTCGGAGACAGGACTTGGTCCCAGATGGGGGCGGAGGTCTCACCCTGAGCCAGTTAATGGCCCGACAGATGTCAAAGCACTGTGAGGCGGCCTGGCTGAGTGGAGGCAGGCTTGTCCCTAACCTTTCAGCAAGGGAACTGGGGCCAACCACTCCGTGCAAAATTCTAGCCATATACTCTGGGGAACTATGGCAACAGAATCCCTTGGTTACGTTCATGACATTGTTGTAAGGGTGAGTGCATTTGCTGGAATAAGTTTGCTAGGATATTCATATTTTTCTTTTCCACAAGCTATGAAACTAATGACAGCCTTAATCAACGTGTCTCTGAGTCTGAGAGTACAGTTACAAAACTCTCAGCGACAGTGTGAAGTTGGGAAGATTGATCAAAGACCCAACAGGAGACTGGAAACATACTTGCAGAAGAAAAAAGAGGTAAGGGTGACTGCTTTTAATTGTTTGTTTTCTGTTCTCTGTGCTGAGGTTGAGGAGAATGCCCCCTCTTGGTATTTAAGAAAAAAATCCTCAAGATGCGGACATCGCTGGCAAGGCCAGCGTTTACTGCCCAGCTCTTGTTAACATTGAGAAGGATGGTGACGCTTCTCGTTCCACTGCAGTTCATGTGGTGAAGGTATCTTTGGCGCAGCGTGTTTGAAAACTGACGCCAGTCATCCAGTTGCGGGCACCACCTCCCCACAACCCTGGAGCTCAAGTGGGGAGCAATTCCTGGATTTAAACTTGCAGCTTTTCTTAGCAACCCCCATTATCTTTGATTGAGGAAGGAAATAAGGTAAACGTGGTTGTTAACCTTTAGATTGTAGGAGAGGGCAGAATTTAGGGAACTCCATGGCATCCAGGCTCTGTTTAAAATAATGAAGAGCTTGCATAGAGTAAACCATCTCTAATGGTGGAAGGGTTGGTAACCGAGGGCACAGATTTGTGGTGATTGGCAAAAGAACCAGAGGCAACCTGAAGAAAAACCTGTTCATGCAATGAGATTTGGAGTGCACTGCCTCTTGAAGTGGTGCATATGATTCAATAGTATCCTTCAGAAAGGACATGGTTAATACTTAAAGAAACAAAAAATTTGGGGAATGCGGAGGGGGTGGGGTTTGGTGGAGAATGGGGACTAACTGGATTGCTCTCCAAAAGAGCCAAAGATGGGCCGAATGGCCTCCCTCCGTGCTTTACTATTCTACGATTCCAACTTAAGCAGGCAACTACCCGAGCTATCGGCTGCTGGGATAGTGGGTGAATTAGAATAAATGTGCGTCACACGGTTTTTTTTCTTTTTAAGGTAGTAACTTACAAGTAGTAACTAGTTTGATGCTGTTTCTTTCAGATCATAGAAAAGCAAGAAAATATTGAAAATCTGATGAACGCCATTTTCAAAGGAATCTTTCTTCATAGATATCGGTAATGTTACCCCCATGCTCCGCAGCTAAAAATAAATCCCCACTCCCTTGGGAAAAAGTGCTTTTCCTAGTTCTTGATTTCCCCTTTGTGGTTAGAATAGGACGATACTGGTGGATTTTTGGACAGGCCAAATGCAAGTGCGCTGGACTCACCCTGTTGTCCGGGGCCATTCATTGCCACCACTCCAGGTGGCAAATCCGAATGGGTGTAGGTTGCCCTTTCGTAGTGGCAGCGGGAAGCCCGACTGGGAGTGAAATTTAAAGGGCCAGGGGCAATTAAGGGAAGTGTCGCAATAGTGCGGGGGGGGGGCTAAAAGCGGCTGGGAGAGTCTGAAAAGGGGTTATCACCCCTTGAAGGAGAGAGACATGCAAAAATGAAGGAATGGGAAATCCGAGAGTGTGAGGCTGCAGGCAAGCGATGGGGCAGCCCAACACCCATCTGAGTGCTGCTTTAGACCATAAGACCATAAGACATAGGAGCAGAAATTAGGCCATTCGGCCCATCGAGTCTGCTCCGCCATTCAATCATGGCTGATAAGTTTTTCAACCCCATCCTCCTGCCTTCTCCCCGTAACCTTTAATGGAGGTGGTGCTGCTGGAGGCAGTTATTAAGGATGGTGATTCCCTTTGCCACGCTGAAGATTTGACACCATGAGCCACATAAGGGGATATTAGGTCTGATGACCAAAAACTTGGTCAAAGAGGTAGGTTTTCAAGGAATACCTCAAAGGAGGAGAGCAAGATAGAGAGGCAGAGAGGTTTAGGGAGGGAATTCCAGAGCTTAGGGCCCAGGCAGCTGAAGACACGGCCATTAATGGTGGAGTGATTAAAATCAGGATGTTCAAGAGATTAGAATTAGATGAGCATAGATACCGCGGAGTGGTGGAGCTCGAGGAGATTACAAAGTTAGGGAGCGGGCGAAGCCATGGAGGGATTTGAAACAAGGATGAGAGTTTTAAAATCAAAGTATTGCTTAATCTGGAATCAATAAAGGTCAGTGAGTACAGGGGTGATGGGTTAACGGGACTTGGTACAGTTAGGAAAATGGGAAATAGAGTTTCTGATGACCTTACAGAAGATAGAACATAGAAGTGTGTTGGAACAGTCAAGTCTAAAGGTAACAAATGGATAAATGAGGGCTCCAGCTATTAATGATATCACAAAAGCGGACTAGAGTGAAGAACAGTGCAGAAAATGAAGGAATATTTTTGGCAATGGTAAAGAATATTTTATCCAATATAACTTAATGTCGAGAAGGGGGCAATACACCGAACAATAAAATGTTCTCCCTCTAGCTTTTCCTTCCCCTTGATTTGCTTCCATTTGGGAAGCTCGGGCACCTTTTCCATCACTGTCGGAGAGAGTCCCTGGAGGATGGTCCCTGAGAACTCTCGGCAGTCTCCAGGGAAATATGCTGGGCTGGAGCACAGCCGGCAGATTGTTTTAAAGAACGTTACAGCAACTGACGGCGTTTAATCCTCAGAGTTGCCTTTGAACTGGATAAGTTCTCCATCACATGGAGGAATGACATTTTTTTGTTGCATTATAGCCAAGGAACATATTAAGCATAGAGAGGAGCATAAATAATTCCAATCGCTATTCTTTTCAAACTGCGGAAAAGAGAATACATGGCAGGGTTAAATCTGTGAATGTGTATAGATGTAGTTAAACTTTATTGTTACACGCTTAAACTGTACTTTCTTTTCCCTGTATCTTTTGAGATCACTGGCCTTTGCTGGGGTACTGCCCCATCAGCAGCTCTCTGGGACCTCATTCAGTGGTCGCTCTTGATGGAGAAACTGGACAGCGGGGTGTTGCCCAACTATTTGACTATATGAGGTATCACGAATGAACCCCATTCTTACCCTTGACTGACACCCCTGCAAACATAAGAGGTCACAAGGAATGGAGCCCAGGCCCTGCTTTCCCCTGCCTTCTCACAAAACTGGTGCTGCTGAATAGAAATTATAGCTGTGTTCAGTGAAATCAGTACAGCGCAAGGACCCGGAGAACGCTGCATTATCATTTGCAAAGTGGTCTAAATGAGGTGAACCCTCGATGATTTGAAATCATGGACTAACTCCAATGCGTTTGTAACAATGAGGGTTGACTCTATATCTATCTAGCTATTTTTCTTTCCATCTATCTGTCTGCAATATACAATATACATATATATTAAATTTTGTGTCTGAGTGTTTGAGATACACAGCCTTGGTATAGTCATTCATCGGAAATGTAATTCCCATATTCCTCCAGTGATGCATTACCTGAGATCAGAGCTATTTGTATTGAAGAAATAGGAGCCTGGATGAAAAGCTGCAGCGATCGTTTCCTGACTGACAGCTACTTGAAATATGTAGGATGGACTTTGCATGACAAAGTGAGTCAATCTGTAATATTCAGCATTGCTTTCTTCCTCTTACTTGGACCTTGATGAATTTCCCCTTTCGTGAGGCCTCTGGACCAGCACCCATTGAATGGTGTCAAATATTCGGACTAATCCGAGTCTTATGTTAATGCTCCACCCCGAAGCAAAGGGATGGAGTTGTGGTCCACCATTTGGGCAGTTCCTCTTTGTGGTTGTTCCGCATTGTTCATGAGCCTTTGCTCTTCGATTAGCACTCGAATTAGAGGTGGTCAATCAACTCAGCACAGCCCAGGGACCTCATTTGAATAGTCTATTCTCTTAAACCTAGACAACAATGCATTATCATTTGCAAAGGTGGCTAAAACAAGGTGCTCCTTGTGTACCTCCCTAGTCCCTATTAATGGGTGCCATCCCTCTCAATGGTGGGGCATCTGACCTGGGAGGAAGGCTCACAAAAGGAGGCAGGAAGGGAGGAAGAAAAAGGCTAAAGGGAAAATGTATGCATGGCATACCATTTGATGGGCAAACACCGATAGCAACTAAGAGGCTTATTATACTGGTGGGAAATATCAACAACCAATCTTGAAGAAGGAAGAAATGCACCATTTGAAAGTTTGATTAGTGCAATTAAGTACTTATAAAGAGAGACTGCTGGGACACTGGGGTAGTAGGTAGGAAGCAGAAATATGTAATGCTGCATTCTGTGAATAAACCTATTATTAAGAAAAGTATTATTGTCTATTTTGATAATTCACCAACTGGTGTAGGATTGGACTAACACCTAGATCCCCCATCTCTAAACACTCACCATCTCAAATGGGCTCTGCACCTGGAGAAGTTTGGAGAGAGAACTCTTCATGGACAGTTGTCAATCCAGGAACATTAGAAAGATTTAATGATAGAGTTGAGCTTAGTTTGGTCAGTACTGGATCTGGAGATGGAAGTCATACTGGAGGAATAGCAGGAGTGAGAGAAGGTGAATGAACTAATGGGAAAAAAAGTGTCAAAAGCAGAGGCAATGGAGCCAGTGTGTGGGGGAACAGCCACAAACATATAAAATGTAGGGGGCTAGAGAAGAGGGAGTTGGGAATTTGAGAGTGAATTTGTGAGGGAGCTGGATGTGGAAAGACAAAAACTTGCTTACTTAGCGCCTGTCACAACCTCAGGACCTCCCAAATCCTTTTCAGCCAATTAAATACTTTTTGAAGTTTGGTCACTGTTGCAAAGTAGGGAATGTGGCAGCTAATTTGCACACAGCTTGATTCCACAAATGGCAATGTGATAAATGACCTGGTAATATTTTTAATGATGTTGGTTAAGGAAAAAATATTGGCCAGGGCAGCGAGGATAACTCCCCTGCTCTTCTTTGAAATAGTGCAGCAGGGTCTTTTACCCCACTGAATGGGCAGATGGGGTCTCAATGGCTGGAGGAAAGCAGAAGGTGTGAGTGGTAAAGGAGAGGAGGATGTCATCCAAGATGGCCTTGTTGGTGAGATTTTGCAGGTGTAGGACCCATTTGAGATGGCAAATGTTAGGACACTGGATCAATGTGTTAGTCCAATCCCAAACCAATTGGTGACATATGAAACGAGATACTAATACTTTTCTTGATAAGTTTATTCATAAAATACAGCACTAAATATGTCTGCTTCCTATCTCCTACCCCAGTGTCCAAGCAGTCTCTCTTTATACTCTTTTTGAGCACAACAAAAAGCAAATTGAAGCAAATGAAACAAATAAAAGGGCAGGGGTGGGGGAACAGTCCCTTAAAGGGACATGATAACTAAAAATGACAAACTCTTAAAGGAAACTTAACAAATCAAATTAAAATGTTGTTCTTGGTGGGGGGGTGGGGGGGGGGGTCAATAAAGCACCCCAGCCACTGCGGTGCCCACTGGTCACGGAAGGAGTCTCTATTTATACGTGCTCTAAGTACTTCATTAAACAATGCCATTCACCTGTGTATCTTGACAATATACTTAACATACCATGAACATTTGGTGGCAGAATTTATGTGAAGGGTGAAATTGAATGAGGACTGGAGGGGATAGATATTGGTGAAAAAGCAGCAAAGGGCCTTTAGACATACGTTAAAACCATCAAGGGTGAGAAACAGGAAACATTAATGTTTAGTTTATCAAAATTTTATTGAGCAGAAAATGCACTTCTTTTTTCTCCTCTAACATTATACTCACTTTCTTTTTTTGAAGCAAAGCGAGGTGAGACTGAAATGCCTGATTGGATTACTGGGCCTGTACTCTGACAAAGGGCATTGTTCAAAAATGGATCTTTTCACCTGTCGTTTCAAGGTGAGTCAAATCTTTACAGTCTGGGCGGACTCCAAGGAAGTGGCTAGACTCGCTGTGGCAAGCAGGGTTTGGTACGGGAAAGCAGCAACAGGATCAGGGTTGACCAATTGCTGAAGGTTTCATCACAAGACCTCCTGTCTCCAACTGACTCACCCAGTTGGACAGCCTTTTTTCCAGCTATGTCACTTTCTATAACTAATAATAAAAAAAAGCTCAAAGAAACGATAAAATAAATGCCCAATTGGATCTTCTCCCGTGTTGCTCACTACAATGTCGAGGACAAGTTTGGAGGGTTGGCAGCTCTATGCAGAATGCACGGTGACCATTTCAGAGGCCTAGGTTGGGCCTGGATACTCGATTAGAGGGTTGGTGGGTGTGGGATTGAGCTTTAGAAAATGTGTTGGTTTGCAAAGAAAGAAAGACAAATAAGAAGAAAGATAAGGCCAGGAGTGGAGAGGAGTATAAGTGGGACTAGAAGCGGGGTGCAGATGGGGCCTGGAGCGGAGCTGGGTGCAGGTGGGAACTGGAGTGGAATACAGGTAGGGCCTGGGGCAGAGTGGAGTACAGGTGTGGCTTTGAGTGGAACGGTGTACAGATGGGCCTAGGAGTGTTGTATAGGTGGGCCCACAAACGTAGCACATGTGAGCACAGGAGCGGAGTACAGGTGGGGCCTGGAGTGGAGTACACACAGGCCCAGGAGCAGATTGCCGGTGGCCCAGGAGCCATTTACCAGTGAGCCTGGGAGCAGGGTACCCACAGGCCCAGGAGTGAAGTACAGGTGGAGGTATGTATAGAGGCTGTTTAGGGCACAGGTTCCTTAAAATGAGCCTGAGACCTGTTAATGTTAAGAGCATTTTTACATCAGCTTGATGTAAATGGGCCTGCAGGATTGTGAAGTAACTTTATTGTTTTTTCATTCTTATGCTCCTGTTGTGATCCGTTCACAACACTTGAAGTGTCAATATTATCAAAGCTTTCCCTCTCAGTCTTATCTTATGTGGAGAGTCATAGGGGCTGTATATCTCAGGTTTTTTTGTTGCAATTCCCAATGTGGTGCAATGTGGTACATTTCCAAACTCGAGGCATTTGCTCTGTTATGTTGAAAAAAATAGTTAAACAGAGCCGAATTTTGAATTCAGAATACTATCAGACAGTGAGCTCCTGTATTTGGCCAGTATGTGTTTTGTGCTTTGGAGGTATGCAGAGATGGTACTCACCAGTTTCTGTGTGTGAAAGTGAACTTATATTACGATGCTTCAAAATGTCTGCAGCCTCATGCTTCTGAGCTTGGTTTCAGTTTTTTTTAACCACACTCACAGGCTTGACTGACAGCACACAGTGAGCAGTCAACAGACTCGCACAATCGAACACCGAACAATTGAACAAAACATCTTTTCCCTCCCTTGTAACTCAAGGCCTTTATTTTAAATGAAACCAACATGAGCAGAAGGGCAGAACTGGTCTCTGAGGTATGAAGGTCACTGATGATGATGCTGAGATCGGCGAATTTAAAATTGTTGTCCTGTGTGATCACCTCGATGAGGCAGATGATCATTATTGCAGTTGTTTAATGAAAAAGGAAGTGTATCCTCATAATCACTGTCTGCAAAATATCCTGATCTACTCCCTATCAAGCATCTTGCATTCCGCTCTGTGTTGTCATCCAAAGGATAAACGTTGGTACTGAGTAACTGTTTGACCTGCTTTGGTCCTGATGGAGGTAATGCAGGCTTGTGGACGCCATTTGGCCATTTGATGCAAACCCAATCTTCAACTTCAAATCACTGGTTCCCTTGCACATGTCCATTTGTCACAGTACGCTTTAACTTAACCTTGTCTCTTTGCAATTTTTTCTGCTCCGACGTTCTTGTTGGATGGCATACAAGATTGGTCAGCGGCGTGTGAAAGTTATGACCTATTGTAACTTTGGCCGGTGTCTTTTCGGTCAGAGAGTATGGGGTGGATCAGTATGTGCGGAGTGAGATATGAACGGATTGTTCAAATTTTTTCCTCTCCGACACACTAGCTCTGATCACCCTGTTGAATTGTCTGATGCCACCATTTGATTGCGGGTTATATTTCAGTGTCAGCTGGCGGTGGATACCAAGGTTTGTCAGGAACTCCATAAACTGACGAGAAACAAACTTGAGTCCGTTGTCCATAATGATAGTCTCCGGCAAACCTCATTTTGTAAACAATTTGCCTGGAATGTCAACGACCAAAGTGGTGATTATGGAACTTGTTATAGCAATTTCCAACCACTTGCTATGTTGAGTATGAAGATCAAACAAAAAGTGATTCGTCTTTGGGTGAGAGTTACATTTTTTCCCGCAGGTTGGACATGGTGTTGTGAATTGATGAGTACCTCCACAGCTTGGGCACGTTTTTGAGCGTATCTGTCCGTGATTGGGGCAAGGGTTGATGAGCCTGCTGGGGTATCTTTATCCATAACCCTTACCTGCGAGCTGTATCTGTGACCCTGAGTCTGAGGGTGCATTTCTGTGCAACCTCTTTGAATCTAACTGGGCAGATTCGATTTGGACTGCCAAGGTCGAGGCTTTTTCCAAAGTCAGGCCATCATCCTCCATGAGGAGGTGTCCCCTAATTCATGGAATTGAAGTCCTCCCAATGAGTAGGCCACAAATTACTTCATCAGTTGGTGCGCCAAATTTACATGGAGAAACCAGTTGACACAACGCTGCCATGTAATGTCTTATGGGCTTACCCTTTCCCTGGCATCTCTGGCAGAACATGCATTTTTCAATACTCACACTTTTCTTTGGCTCAAAGTATTTCTCGAGAGCACTTACTGAAAAAAAACCACTCAGAGCCTGGAGTAAGCTGAAAGTAGGAAATTTTATTACAAGCACACAGGGGAGTGCTTCAGCGAACTGAAACCTCTGGTGTAAAATGCTATATCAAATGTAAACGTGTCTTCTGTGAACTGCTCGAATGTTGGTTGGCCTTCTGACCCAAGGCGATACATGGGTATTGCCTTCTTGTGGGCCGCTGCTACCTCTGGGCTCTGGACCACCCATACCCAGAGCAAGCAAATAAGATCTTGAACTTTGAAATCCATTGATCCTATGGCAGGGGTATGTCTCCTGGTGAAGAAAAGAAAGGTTCCAGAGCTGGTAAATTTAAATTATTCGCCATCCTCATCCGTCACCAGCTATTGTGTTTTGTGCCTTAGAGATATGCAGACATGGCACTCACCAGCTTCAGCATGTGAAAGTGAGCTTTTTATTAAAATGCTTCAAAATGTCTGCAGCCTCATGCTTCTCAGCTTGGGTTCAGTTTTTTAACTGCAACCACAGACTTGACTGACAGTACACAGTGAGCGGTCAAAAGACACAGGCAATTGAACACCGAATAATTGAACGACTCAACACAACAGCCAGGTTTCTGTTTCTTTCTCCACAGATGCTGCCAGACCAGCTGAGTTTTTCCAGCATTTTCTGTTTTTATTTAAGCCAGGTTGTGTGCTGAGTCATGGGGTGAGGGAGGGGCAGGGGCAGGGACGGGCAGAGGGAGGCGAAAGGTAGAAAGAGTAAGGGAGGGGAAATTGTTGCACCCATATTTTGCCTCTTAGGCAATGAGTAGGCAACGAGTCAGCAAGGAGTAAGGCATCTTTTATAACACCCACTGAAGAAAACTACCAGAGTTTGGAAACCAATCATTTGTGACTTTCCCTTATAGTCGTGGATTGTTACCTCGACTATAAAAAATGACTCCATCCCTGTGGTTTTGGTCAGGAGGTCTAGGTTGCCTGACATTGGCAAAATCTTTGACCTGCTTTGCCTCACATCTGTTGTTGGAACAGGCCCATCAGATTTTCAGACTCTTTGAAGAAACCGCTTTTTCAATCAAGCTATTCTTCAGTGTGTGACAGGGTTATTCAACAAATAGACTGCAAGTATGCATTAGTGCATGGAAAATGTTAATGGTTAGTCTCTAAATATGAACTGCACATGATCATGTGCTCTAAATATAGTAAAGAAATAATCAATATAATTAGATGCTGCTGTGTTATTAAATTACCATTTGAACATTAAATCATTATTAATATAATCACTTGACTCTTGAGGTGAAGGTCGCTGACATTTTTAGGAAGTTGATCTCCATCTCGCTAATTGAGCACTCTGTACTATGTTCCATTGCTTTCCTACAGGATAGGATCATATCAATGACACTGGACAAAGAAAGTGAAGTAGCTGTTCAAGCAATTAAGGTGTTAACTCTCATGTTGCAGTAAGTGAATACTTCTTTTTAAAATAAAGCTGATTTTTCCAGTTGTGTTGCTACATTCAGTTCCTAAAAAGCGGAATTCCGATTGGTGAATGGAACAGTAATCCAAACCATCCTGGGACTAGCATGATTATGTTGTGTTCCTTTAATTCATACCACCTCCCGATTGTTCCTCTTCTACAAAACTTTGATGGACTGGTCATTGACTATTTAGTCATTTCCAAGCCCTTAGCATCCACCAATATTGTACAGAGTCCCACTTGATTGGCACAGTTTCTATTCCCTACTGTTCATAGAATTCCAATGGTCAGGTACTTCACCATTCTCTTCTATTTTATAATTTTGTTGAACTGTATCACTTCCTATTCTCTCCCATTAGACATGCTGGATTCTAGTGGACCAAAACATACCCTATTCATTGCTATTTTATGGAATTCTAGTGGACTGAACCAACTCCCATTAGCTTTTATTATATTGAATGCCAATAGATCATTCAGTCCTAGTGCATGGAATTCCAACTGACCAAACCACCTCTCATTCATTTCCAGTGTATAAATTTGTCAAAGCAAGCACAATGTTGCAATTATAGATCGATATCTCTGATACTTGCCTTGTGCTTAGTGCTAAAGGTCATTCCTATTAGAAACAAAAGCAGGAAATGCTGGAAACACTCAGCAAGTCAGGCAGCATCAGTGAGGAGGGGGCCTGGGTTAACCTGTCAGTCCTGCACTCTTTGTCGACCTCCAATCCCTATGGCCTGGTTAGCTGAGTTGGCTAGATGGCTAGCCTGTGGATTGGAATAGTGCCAACAGTAGGGGGTTTGATCCCTGCTCAGGCTGAGGTAGACTTGGGTCCTTCCTCTTCATCCTACCCATTTTAAAAATTGCAGCACTTTGCTATGATTTGGCGAATAATTGCCAAGGACTTGCCTTCAGACAGGGAACTGAAGATGAAGAAGAATCCCCATAGTAGTGCCTTGCTCCCTACAAGTCCAAGTGTGTCTTTATATGCCAAAACCTTACAGCTGTAGTTAGAGCCTAGGGGGCAAACGGAAACTGTTATAATGTTATTCAGCTTAATTGGGATATCATGTATCACATGTGAATCTAGACATTTTAGAACGTCCATATTTGAGTGCTACCCTGTGTAGTGTACATGATGCAGTGGTCCACAGATAAGCGATAGCCTCTGCAGGAGTTAGTTGGGGGTGCGGGGGGTGGCGGGGGTGTGGGGGGATGGGGGGGTAGGGGGATGCAGGGCTGTGCTGTTGGAAGACTTTGAATGGGTAGTGGCACTCGGGGATGGGCCTGGAGGAATGAAAGGTTGGGGGGAATAGTGACACTCAGAGGGGCGGAGGGGCCAATACTTAACTGAAATATCAGTCCAGATTACACACTCTGGTTTCAGGACTTGAACCAACGATCATCAGACTCAATGTCAGGAGTGCAACCTGAGCAAAGGCTGACACTTCACATGCAAGAGAAACCTAACTCAGCTTGCTTGCAACAGGGGTAAGATAACCTCTGCTTTTTTCCAATGCTATCTCCTTTTCTCCCAGCATCATGTTAAGGTGGGGACTGCTGGTGGAGCTCAGTTCTGTGTGTACCAATAGCTTACACAATGAACAATGGCAACTAATCAGACTGAGGTGAGGCTATCAAGGAATCACCTAAACCTCTCCACCCCAACATTCACATACTATGCAAAAGGGCTAGAGATCCGGTTCGGGAACTCTGGCCGTTTTACCCCGTTGCAGTCCAGGAAAATAATGTGCAAATAACAACATGGAGTAAAATGATTGGAATCTGTTTCTTAATTTCCCGTAGGAACTGTGACGAGGTGTTAACTTCAGGAGACTGTGAGCAGTTGTATCACTTTGTTTATTCAGCACATAGAGCCGTGGCTTTGGCAGCTGGCGAATTCCTGCACCGAAAGTAAGTGATGATCTTCTGAATCAGAGAGAATGAGCACAGTAATAGCCCAGGTGTCCGCTTTCTTTTTCATAGTCCTAAGGTGCGTCTCAGAAGTGGAGCTGCAGCCGAGAAAGAACCAATCTTGAGGACGTTGGCGTTGGGGTTCATATGTAGGACGAGCACTTGTAGATAACTGAAAAATGGCCTGACCCACTGGTCATGTTTTCTGTATACATCACCAGAGGGGAAACGATGCAATATATGATGATTCAGGCTCAGTCCCGGTTTGCTCTGAGGAAGCTACCAACTCAAACACATATGCAAGTTCTCCAACTTTGTAATACAGCTACTAACTTCTCAGAACCTTATCAATGAACCTATGGATGGGATTTTGCGGCCTCGTCTTGGGAGATTTGGCGGCCCAGCCAAAAGCCCATTGGTTTTCGGCGGGATTGGGCGATCCCTGTGGTGGGCGGGGCTGGAAAATCCCACCCTATGTGTTTTTATGTTATCTAATCCCTTATGTGTGATTGGTGCCTTGATGCTTAGCTACTAATTAAACACGAGGAGGAGAAAAACACAAGTATCTGATGCGATTCCCTGTGGCTAGAAACACGTCTGGGGCTTAAAATGTTTAAAATAGTGTTTGTCTTAGGTATCTTTTGAAATCCAGTGGCTGTTACTGAGGGTCAAAAGGGGTTAAAGAGAAAGTATGTTCTGTCTGACCCATGAGGTGAAGCTGGGCCGCTTGCAAGCAGCTATATTTTTGTTAATGCTCCCGTCAAGCGACAACGTGAAAAGAGTTAGAGAGTTACGGACCACACAAGTGAGCTGGAATTTCCTCCCCACCCCCCCACTTCCCAGCCTGCGATTTTCTGCCTGTCGATCCAAATGTGTCGAGAAATGTAAATTAAGTGACACAGAAGCAGAAAATCCCTTTTGTCCTTGGAGGAGTTCCCTTAGAAAGGAGGATTCAATGCAAAATGTCTGTGGCCAAGTCCACCCTTTTCCGCGGCCTGATGGCTTCCAATAGGAAAACTAAGAGGTAACAGTAAGTGTGCAGCCTGTCCCTTTATAACATGTTGTCATCATGTGGCAGCTCAGTCAAATACCTTTCATCTTTACAAAAAAAAAAAGCCGAGGGTAATTTTGGGTCTGATTTATTTGCTTCCTGAGTATCTGTAAGTGTTTTCCGTACAGTCAAGACTTGCCTGTTTCACCAGTTTCTATAAAAAATCTGTAGGCAGTAGCTCCACCTGCAGGCTGTGTATAATGCACTGTGTATAAAAAGGAAGTTGTTAGCCAGTTCTACTGCAGCAACCTAATGCTAATGCACCACTACTAGAAGGGCTTCCATGATATAAATGGGGTATGAGCAGATCCTGAGGCATTTTTGAGGACATTAGATTTCCTTAGGTCAGGCACATCACACTCAGCAACAGTGGCTCAAGAATTTGCTGCTTGATGTCAGCGAGATTCCTCAGAGCTGATCATAGTACCCTGCCATAAATTCACCGATAAGGGCAGTGGTATTGTTGCTGGACTAGTAATCCAGAGACCCAGGCTAACGCCCTGGGGACATGAGTTCCAATCCTACCATAGCAGCTGGTGGAATTTGAACTCAGTTAATAAATCTGGGACATCAAGCTAGTCTCAGTAAAAACTATCACCCATCTGGTTCACTAATGAAAAGGGAAGGAAATCTGCCATCCTTATCTGGCCTGGCCTACATTTGACTCCAGACCCAGAGCAATGACCTAGCAAGGTAAGTTCAAGTGCAGTTAGGGATGGGCACCAAATGCTGGCCTTGCCGGCAATGTCCACATCCCAAGAAAGAATAAAGCTCCTGGTGATGTCATAGTAATTAATGTAGTTGGACCATATCCTGTATTAGAAAGAACTTGCATTAATATAGTGCTAGTCTTGACCTCGGGACCAGAGTGCCTTTCAACCAACGATGTATTTTTGAAATGTGGTCAGTGTTGTAATGTGGGAAATGCTAAAGTCAACTTGCACACAGGGAGCTCCTACAAGCAGCAATGAGATGAATAACCAGATGGTTTAGTGATGTTGGGTGGGGGATAAATATTGGCCAGGACAACAGGACGAATTCTCCTGCTCTTCATCGAAATAGCACCATGGGATCTTTAACATCCACCTGAGAAGGGAAATGAGGTGTCAGTTTAATGTCTCACATGCCTCTCAACAGTGTAGAGCTTCCTCAGTACTGCAATGGAGTGTTCGCTTAGATTATGTGCCCATGTGGGACTTGAATCCACAATCATGTTGGCTTACTAGTACACCCTTGTATTGTATACTAATAACATTTTCTGCTGAAATGATACCTCCTATTTCCTTTGGGCAGCAGGCCTGTCTTCAGTAGGATCATGGGTCCTCGGGAATATATCTCTATTTGCAATGGGTCCCCGTAAGTATGTCAATATGTGCAGGGCGTTCTGAGTCAATATTTACAGATAGTCCTTAAGAGTGTGTCAGTATTTATAGGGGTCCATGAGAGTTTGTCAGTATTTTCTGGGGGACCTGAGGGTGTTTCAGTATTTGCAGGGGGCCCTCCAAACTTGTGTCAATATTTGTAGGGATTAATGAAGAGGGCCATTGTCTCTCAATTATTTGACCAAGAAATACCAGTCAATGGAAAACATTTGTACTTAGGTTGTTTTGCAGTCAAGAGTCTGAAGTGCAAGATGAAATGCCTGAGAGAAATCAAAAACCCATCCGTAATCTCAACCACATCAGGACTCTAGTTAACTTCTATCAGGAGAGCGAGGTAAGATTAATGCTTAGGATATATTACAATATTAAATCTTGCTCACTCGCTTGTAGTCTGACATTGTGAGTTATTACTGTTGCTGAAACGTGTGGAGTGTTTTTCCCCATGGTTGCATCCATCAACGGCATGGAATTGGAAAAGCTGGAACTCCATCTAATACCATCGGCAGGAATTTTTGGATGGTGTGGGGGGGTTTCTTGTCCTGCCACGTGAAGAATCGGCGGGAAAAGCACCCCTGCCGATCACATCAGCACCACAGCGAGCGTTAATTGGCTGGAGACGGGGCTTTCTCCCTTCACTTAGGCGCAAGGTCCTCCTCAGAGAGCTGTCGGCCAATCTGATTGGCCGGCAGCTATGTAGTCCTAAAAGTGCTAGTGGTAGCAGTGGCCAGGACTGGGACCACAAGCAATCCCCAGATTCTAAGTCTCAGAGCCCAGGACCACTCCCCACCCTTTCCCCATAGCCCTGAAAATGTTTTCTCTTCAGATAATGCATTCCAGATCCTAACCACTCACTGTGTCTAAAGATTTTACCACATGTTGCCCTTGCTCCATTCGCCAATCGCCTTAATTCAGTGTCCTCTGGTCCATGACCCTTCTGCCAATGGGAACAGTTTCTCTCTGTCCAGACTGCTCATGATTTGGAACGCCTCTATCAAATCTCCTCTTAATCTTCTCTTCTCCAAGGAGAGCAGAAAGAGGAGCGAGGTAGTGGAGAGGCAGAGAGGTTTAGGGAGGGAATTCCAGAGCTCAGAGCCTAGTCAGCTGAAGGCACAGCCACCAATGGTGAATCGGCCACCCACTGATGAAAAATCGAGAGATATCAGTGGAAGGGAAAATCAGGAGGTTTCCATAACAGGGATCCAATCTGCAGCTACCATTTTAAGCCCAATCGTCAAGACAAAAATCAGCCACGCTAAATCCCAGGAACAAATGAACTCCATTGAGGCTTGATGTTTAATGCTTGCTCCTTGCTCTCGTTAGGATAGTGCACAGCCAGCCTACCTCGTTGACAGTCTCTGGGATTGCTCAGCATTCATACTGAAGGACTGGGAGTCCATGACGGCTTTATTGCTGGAGGGTGGTGACTCTGAAGAGGAAGGTAAGGAAGTTGTTGGAGGGCCAAGCTTTGAATCCCTGCTGTCAGTTGACGGTACTTGCACTCAAAAAGCCCTTTTCTCTTCTAGCTTTGACTCACCTACAGAAGAAAGCACTGGTTGAAATTATGCTGAGCACAATACGACAGGCTGCAGAGGGCCATCCACCTGGAGGCCGATGTTTAGGGAAGAAGGTTAGTCTATTATCCATTAGTTTCCTAGTTTCATTGCAGAATGCGTTCAGCTAAAGGGCCATCTGGACATGGTGCACAATATACAACATGGGACTTGGCATGAACACGGGAAATGCTGGAAAAGTAAGACCAATATCATCTAGTTTGCTTTCCACCATTCCATTAATACATGACTCAATGATACTGGAGCTGTTGGCTAATCATTGCAACCAATATCTATCCTTTAATGTAACCTTTTTCTATTTTTAAATGCTGAGATTTCCCCCAAAATGTCACCAAATGTTTATGTGAGTGGCTGGTCTTGCACGAAGACAAATTTTCATCTTAATGCTTTTGTGCATTAAGAATGTGAAAAGCAATAAACTGGGGAAATTTTACAAATTTGAGTGCCCAGCGTGGAACATCGCCTGGAGACAGTGTGTATCAAGTATCCAGGTGCTTGTTACACATTGAGTTGAAACATAGGTGGATCAATATGATAAGATCATCTAGGTTTTGCACTGGGACATTAATAGGATATTGTTACCTGGATCATATATTGGGGGAGATGGTGGTGTAGTGGTAATGTCATTAGACTATTAATCCAGAGACTCTGGAGACATGGGTTCCAATCCCACTGCGGTAGCTGGTGGAATTTAAACTCAGTTTAAAAAAAAAATCTGGAATTGAAAGTTATTAATGGTGACCATGAAACTATCATTGATTGTTGTAAAAACCCATTTGGTTCACTAATGTCCTTTAGGGAAGAAAATCTGCCCTCCTTCCCTGGTCTGGCTTACATGTGACTCCAGACCCATAGTAATGTGGTTGACTCTTACCTGCCTTCTGAAATGACCTAGTAAGCCACTCAGTTCAAGGGCAAAAAAAAATGCTGATCTTGACAGTGGTGCGCACACATCCCAATAAAGAAAAAAAAATGTTCAATATGCTCATTGTCCTTTGTGGCTTGTAAGGGATCGAAATAACATTTTCAGGTTTCCCAATTGGCCTTTTCTCCCATTGCTTACTGTAAGCGTACGTTTCTTTCTCCCAGGGCTGTTAGCCTTTTCCTTCTTTTATTGTCACTGAAAATGGGCAAGACCAGCCCTGCTAAAGGCCCCTCGTTATCACTGGCACAACGCTGGGATGGCTGGGGAGCTGGATGGAATAGTGGTATCCTGCAGAACTGTGAAGTGGCAGGGCGCAGATTTTTTTCTGTGACTTCCATTACTTAGCCATGTCAGTGAGCAGAATCCAGGTGCTTTTCCACAAGGGGGAAGGGCTGTTGGTTGCCTCCATGCGGCCGGTTGTTTATCAACATCAGCAGCGGCCTGCAAGTTGGTTGCAAACTGCATGAATTAATAGTGAGAGGATGCAGGATGGACGAAACTGGCTGGGCTCTTTTCCCTAGCAAAGAAAATGCTGAGAGGTGGCTTAAGACAGGTCCTTAAAATTATGAAGGGGTTTTGACAGAAGAACTGTAGAGAAATTTTTTCCACTTGTGGGGAATCAAAAACTAGGAGTCATAAATATAAGATAGTCACTAATAGACCCAGTAGAGAATTCAGGAGGAACGTCTTTACCCAGCGAGTGGTTGGAATGTGGTACATGCTGCTGTAAGGAGTATTTGAGGTGAATAGCATAGATGAGTTTAAGGGGAAGGTAGATAACCACATGAGGGAAGATTCTGTGTAACTTGGAGAGGTTGTTATGTCTTGTAGTTCCCAGAAGTTTGAAATAATCTCATTTTTATATACAACTGAGTGTATTTTTCCAGATATCTTTCCATGTGGGACACAATGATCCTTTGTTGCTTTGTACATTGACTGTACTTCTGTAATGAGCGATGTGGCATCCTGGATACCTGTATGCATTTGCATGCCAATGTAGTCCCTACATCATTTTGGAATAATACAATATAACAGAGGTAGAAACCAAAACCTGATAGAGATGAAGGAATCTTCATAAAGGATCCTTCCCCTTAAAAAAAAGTCCCATGTAAGGGATGGGGCAAAGCTCCCCTGGTATTGCTGCTATGCCCTGGTTGCTTTTTGTATGATGGTCACAATACCCAGGGGATCAAGTTTCAACTTCCAGGCACCTTGGTGACTGGACAGCGTGGTATTACACCTCCCAGCAATATGGGTTGTCAGTGCTGCAATAGAAAGCTGCCTTTTCTGATGACTTTTAATGAAACATTTATTAATGGGGAAGGCCAGGAGATAAAAAAAAAGTGCAGATGGCTATGGTATGAAAAGATGTAAGGTACAAACGGTCTTTTTCCGAATGGCAGGCAGTGACTAGTGGGGTACCGCAGGGATCGGTGCTGGGACCCCGGTTATTCACAATATATATTAATGATTTAGATGAGGGAATTAAATGTAATATCTCCAAATTTGCAGATGACACAAAGCTGGGTGGGAGGGTGAGCTGTGAGGAGGATGCAGAGATGCTTCAGTGTGATTTGGACAAGCTGAGTGAGTGGGCAAATGCATGGCAGATGCAGTATAATGTGGATAAATGCGAGGTTATCCATTTTGGTAGCGAAAACAGGAAGGCAGATTATTATCTGAATGGCTATAAATTGAGAGAGGGGAATGTGCAACGAGACCTGGGTGTCCTTGTACACCAGTCGCTGAAGGTAAGCATGCAAGTGCAGCAGGCGGTAAAGAAGGCAAATGGTATGTTGGCCTTCATAGCCAGAGGATTCGAGTACAGGAACAGGGATGTCTTGCTGCAATTGTACAGAGACCACACGTAGAATATTGTATGCAGTTTTGGTCTCCTTATCTGAGGAAGGATGTACTTGCTATAGAGGGAGTGCAGCGAAGGTTTACCTGACTGACTCTTGGGATGGCGGGACTTACATATGAGGAGAGATTGAGTCGATTAGGATTATATTCGCTGGGTATCTCATAGAAACCTATAAAATTCTAACAGGACTAGACAGGGTAGATGCAGGAAGGATGTTCCCGATGGTGGGGGAGTCCAGAACCAGGGGTCACAGTCTGAGGATACGGGGTAGACCATTTAGGACTGAGATGAGGAGAAACTTCTTCACCTAGAGAGTGGTGAGCCTGTGGAATTCGTTACCACAGAAAGTAGTTGAGACCAAAACATTGTATGTTTTCAAGAAGGAGTTAGATATAGCTCTTAGAGCAAAAGGGATCAAAGGTATGGGGAGAAAGCAGGAGCAGGCTTTTGAGTTGGATGATCAGCCATGATCATAATGAATGGCGGAGCAGGCTCGAAGGGCTGAATGGCCTACTCCTGCTCCTATTTTCTATGTTTCTATGATAATGGTTCTACTTACTTTACCCTCCAGCAAGGTAAACCTACCCAGCCAAACTTATTGTTAGCTTAAAACCTCAACTAAGAGAAATTCAAACCATTAAAGGAACTTAGTCAGCTTTACCAGCTATAGACTGGGTCCTGAAATGAAATGAAATGTCTGCCCTCCTGGAAGTTTTCAAACCAGCAGAATTCTCTCAGTGTAGAATATATCTACAGGTATATTATAGCAGAAAAAAACTCTTTATAAGGTTACTAATATCAGCACTTAGAATCTAACTTAATAATTCTAGCATATTGTTATCTATATGTGGGCTCGTGAGGTTATAAATATGAGACTACAACTCTTTTATACTTGCTTATGAATATTTATCATAAGAATTAATTATGGATTACATTATAATAATGTATACTATATCATAGAATAGATGGCCATTAAAGCCTATTATAACATGACAATTCCACTCAAGATTGCTTATAATTTTAAATCCACTTTAATAAACAATTTGGATATTCAAACAAATATTGATTTGAAGAAGATTATACTTACAATCCAGTATAATTTCTCAACAGTATGGGGTGTCAGTGTCTCAACTTTTTAAGGGGAATTCTCTCAGAACTCAATCCTTTGTATCCTAAAGATGGCTGATCTATGTCTCTGTTTTTGTGTGTCTGTGTGTTGGCTTTTTAAGAAACTGTCTTGGTCTCTGTAGCTGTTACAAAACAAGCTGGCATTGTCCATGATATTCTACAAAAACATTTTTAAAAAGTAAGTCTTATCTATCCTTTTTTGAGTCCATGAGGATTGTGTTGCTTGCTGTTTACATTTGGTGTTTGACTGCCCTCCAACAGCAAGGCATTTAAGGTTCTTTTTTGAGTTCCCGCATTTTCTGTGTCTTGTGTTGATTAGCTTTTTGGCAATGATTCAAATGCTGCATAACGTAGTTTAATTTGCACTTCAGAAATGCGATTAACACCTCATTTCCTCATTAAATGGGTCACTTCCTTTACAGTGAAAATGTGGAACTTGCAGCCGCCGGGAAGTGCTTGAAGCGAATGGTATAGAGGCATCTAAAGGGAAGCTAGACAAGCAAATGAGGGAGATGGGAATGAATGGTTATGAAGGTAGATTTAGATGAGAAAAGATAGGAGGAGGCTCAAGTGCACTACAACACTGGCATGGACTGGTTGAGCCAAAGGCCTGTACCATATATCCTATATAATCCTATGTAATTCATACTTCTATCACTACTTCCCTCTGTCCAACATGTCTGTAAAATCTCACCTATTTCTAATTCGTTGTTATCACTGATCAGAAACCATGGGTGTTCATGATTATCTTTTGCCAGTGCATCCATAACACTGACCTATTCATACTATTGTCCACCAGCGCCCCCACCCCCACCCCCCTACAAGCTTCTTGCCAATATCTCTTACCTCTTCCCAGGGATGGTTAATGAGGTAATGCCTCAGCACTGATCTTGTATAGCCATTACAGAATGAGTACTGATTGGTGGATATATATTTTAAAAGCTGCTCTATCTGATACACCTGGACTTACAATGTGGACTTACGTACGCACCTTATGCTGCGATTCTTAGGTTCAAATGACGAAAGAGAGAAAATCACTGATTGACGATCGGGCCAAGCTCACTGAACATTTCATTGTGATACTTCCACAGCTCTTAGCTAAGGTATGTGTGGCACTTTATCCTGTAGTGCGTCTCTTGGTTTTTCCAATTATATTTCATTGGCCCACTCGGCAAAGGCATCATGAGCCACAGAACTCAGAGCGTCTCACGCTCGAAGCCCATGTTAAGTCAGCTGATCACAGCCAGGAAAACGATAGAGTGGTTACATTGCATCACTAGGCAATGGATTCTCTAATTAGTCAATTTTCCACTCCTGAGCTCTGATCTGTAAGCGTAGAATGTTACACCACAGGAGGAGACCATTCAGCCAATCGTGCCTGTGCCACCTCTTGGATACAGCTTTCCAATTAGCTCCACTTCCCCTCGCCCACTGTCTTTCTCCATAGCCCTTCTGATTTTTCTTTTTATAAGTGTTTAGCCTGCTCCCTTTTGAGAGTTACTATTAAATTTACTTGCAGCACCCTTTCAAGCAGCTCTTTGCAGTTGACAACAACTTGCTGGGTAAAATACCTGCTGCAGAATGTATGGGAACATTGAGTGAGGACAGGATGGGATGTTTGGTTTTATATTCAAAGAGGTCACCGACGCTGACTCTCTAGGCTGACTTGGAAAGAGTGGCTGCCTGCACAAGATAATGCAGAAGAGAGCTCACTGCCTCCCATATAACCGAACTCCAACATGAGTCACAGGGAGATTGCTCTCTTCCTGTCGTTGGAGAATTGGTGTTCATCAGCCTCACTGGAGAGAGTAAGGGACTGAGACTAGATATTTAAGGTGATCTTCCCCCTTACCAGCTCCCCTTGCTGCCCCAAGATTTCTGGGGATTTCCCAAGGAACATTACCGGGTATGCACCTGCTGTGGATGCAGGGATCAATGTTTCTGTTATCAGCCCGAGAGAGCATATCTGGCCTTCTGTCTCACTCTCTGAACAATGTGGCCATTGGTGGTCCCAGCATAGCCTGAACAAAGTTAATGTAAGGACCTTTTTCTTAGAAGGTCTTCAGAGCTCTCTGAGGAGGATTGAAGACCTAAAGGTAAGACTTGAAATTTATTGTTCCTCTGCCCACCATTTATGGACAATGTAAAGGCCCTGTGATCTTGTGTTCATACCTATCACTACTGTGTTTGCTGACCTGCGTTGGCTCCTGGTCAAGCAAGGTCTTGATTTTAAAATTCTCATCCTTGTTTTCAAGTCCCTCCATGGCCTCTCCCCTCCTTGTCTCTGAATCTCCTCCAATGCCACAACCTTTAAGATATCTGCGCTCATCAATTCTGGCCTCTAGAGCATCCCCGGTTTTAATTGCTCACCATTGGTGGCCATGCCATCAGGTGCATAGGCTCAAAGCCCTGGAATTCCCTCCCTACACCTCTGCACCTTTATACCTCACTTTCCTCTTTTAAAAGACTCCTTAAAACCTACTCTTTGACTAAGCTTTTGGTCGTCTGACCAAATATCTCCTTGCGTGGCTCAGTGTCATATTTTGTTTGGGGGAGTAGGTCTGTTCCTGGAGTGTGCACAAACCTGTAGCCTGGGCCAGGAAGAATGTAGTCAGGTGCTTCCTCTCAGGGGACTTAACCTTAGCCTCTTCAGGAAAGTGCTACTTAAGACCCTTGGAGCTATTTGAGGTAACAGATTGGGCCTGTTGACAACGGGAAGAGAATCAGATTATGTTAATTCCACAGTTTTCTGTGTTTATGTTAATTCCACAGTATTCTGCTGATGGAGAGAAAGTGATTACTGTCAACCTTCTGCAAATACCTCAGTACTTTGACCTGGAGGGTTACGGCACTGCACAGCTCGAGAAGGTGAGCCGGTCAATATTATTGCATTATTACAGATAAATGAGTAGTCAAAGGAATAAGTCTGTGTGCAGTCAAAGGAACACCTGAACCACCTGAAAATAAAAGGTCCTAAAAATCAGAATAGAAATTATAGGAACTGGAAAAGACCAATAATGATTTGGGGCAGGATATGCCATGGTGAGAATGGAGGGAGGACAAAGGATGTATTAGATGGAATATTTAAAGAATGGAATGTTTGGGAGGGGTGCTGTGGGGATAATAGATCAAATAACATTGATAATGTAGGCAGGACAGGAAGGGTATTGATGGGGAGTGTGTGATTGTCTATCAGGCAATACATTTCTCCTTTTATCCGGTCCAGCAGGCTCCAATATGGAAGCTGTATTCAATCCTTTAATGACCTGGCATTCTTCAGGCCTAGGAATGTTGAAAGGGACCAAAGGGTTCACGTGGGGTCTTCAACTTTCCTTTCCATTTGATAACTCTTTGCCTTAAAAAAGGGTGCTGTGAGTTCAGCTGCCCAGCTTCCAGCTCTTTGTAACTAGGATCTCCCCTGATTGAACATAAGGACATAAGAAATAGGAACAGGAATAGACCATTCGGCCCCTCGAGCCTGTTCCACCATTCAATAAGATCATAGCTGATCTTGTGTTTCGATTTCCACATTCCCATCTAACCCCGGTAACCTTTGATTCCCTTGCCTAACAAGAATCTAATAATTGATAGATCTAGAAGCTTAAATAGAACTCACATGTTGTTGTTGAGAATGAAATATCTGAAGAGCAATCTTCTTTACAGCTGGTCTTCAGCTCTGTCACCTGTTGACTTGATACCTTTCTGTCCTATTTAGAACTCCCATTTCCTCACTAACCCCATTCCCTCCCACCACACACATTTTAATATATATCGAATCACACCTAAGCCTGTCGCAGAGAGGTACTGATAAATAACCTTTCTCTCACCTCGAGCCTCCAATCTTGCTCTGTCATTATCTTTGTTGACTTTATAAATTCTGTTTTCACCTGTACTCCTCTCAACTTTGCTTGCCCCATTGATTGTAAATGCCCATTCCTATTCCTGTGTTTTCCCTCCTCCCTTGTAGCTCTGTCACCGCTGTGCCCCGGGTAAGTTCCCATATACTACAGGATCTCACCTTACCCTTGATATCAATGGCACATAACAAGTATTTGGCCTGACGATCCGATTTATTTACCCTCTTCCCAAACTGCAGAATGTACTCACTATACTGGTAGTTGGGAACCCCACGTGCAAGAGTTCATCCCTGGGTGGCCGGTCCGTGACTGATCAGGCCACTCTCTTCCTGGCTGCAGCGTCTGTTGTCTTCAAGTGCACACTTTTATACGGTTTGGCTCTAGATCTTGTTGGCTAGCACGTGTCTTCTTCAAGATGCCATTAATTAGCTCACATAGTTAGCACAGCTGACATAATTAACACAGCCTTGTGTCTCCGCTATGGTTCCTCAGCACCTTTATCTTGACGCAATAGTGGACAAAATCATGTTTCGAGTCAAAGATCAAACTCCTATGATTGTCCTTCTCAACTTCAACTGCTTGAGTTAATTAAAGTTAATCACCTCCCCCTCCTCCAGTCACAGGACCTGTTCGATAACCAGTTTATCACTTCCACAGTCCTTGTGTCACAGGGTTAGGCAGTCAAAGGTCACCCATTAACCTTTTGCAGAACCGGTTTACTCTGCATCTTTACAACGTTGTCCATTTTCCCATCGTGCTTTGCAGCCTCTACGGTCTGGCGTCTTCTACCACCCTCTGCAAACTCTGCACGTGAAATTTCCGAGTTCCCGCTTTACGTTTGTAACAAGCACATCTCGCAATTTGAGAAAGCAGTGAATCCACAAATTGAAATTCAGCAAAACTGTTGCAAGCAAATAATGAAAAAAATTGCATAAAACATGTTCCCCCCCTTGTATCTTCACTGCCTTGAGATCAAGACTCATTACACCGTGTCCAATTCATTTTCCCCCAGGACCTTTAAACTTTGGCACTGTTCTGTACAATACACTCCGCATGTTCACCATCGTTAATAGTGTTTTAATAGCACAGAAACACCAGTCAGTTTAATAACAAGATGAGTTTTCAACCAGAGATAAAATAAATGCAAACTCTGCAATAAAGCTTAAAAATGCTGGAAATGAACACAGCCGGAAAGGAAAAGATGTTTTGGATGGTTTATAAAGCCTTTGCTAACAGTGTGGGAAAGGGTCCAATGGATTGTGATCATAGGGTTGGAAGCTGTATGTCTCTGTTGTAGAAGCTGGAGTTAACCCCACTTCCTTGGATAATTAAAGAGAAAACCATTCAGAATCCCTGTTTCATTGGGTCAGAAGCTGAAAGGGCAAAGGGGTTAGTGCAATTTTCTCTAAACGTTTCCAGAAGCTGTGGACGATGGCGTAACTTCTTTGCTTCCAAGCCCGTGTTAACAATGCATGCTTGACGAAGGGTGGAGAAATACTAGAACATTTATGCAGGAGTGGCTCAGAGAATCAGGATTGCTCCTGGGAACAGGGATAAACTTGGGGCCGGATTTTCATCATTGGCTCAGAATCGCGAGTTGGGCCGTTTCCCGACGTTGCGTGCCCGAGGTCTGAGTGAATGCGCACGCACATGTAGTTTTCAGCCCGAGGAGTCGTGATTGGACTGGAGTCGGGGTCAACCCCGCTGCAGGCATGAGGTGAAAACTGAGGCAGCTGAATGCCAAGGCCTGCAGGTTTGAAAGCCCAACTCTGGTTGTTCGGGCATCAATGGTTCTACGCTCCCTAGCCCTCAACACTCACCCTACCCTCAACCCCCCATTGCCCATCATATCTCCTATGCCCCCTCCATGCCTCCCCCATACTCCTTCACCCAGTACCCACTATGGACTGAACTCATGAGCCTGATAATAACAGTAGGAAGCATTTGAGGTGCTGATGGAATAAAAAGCATAAATGACCAGGCATCCAAACTCCAGCTGAAAAAAAAAACTGCTCCTCTTAGAAGCCTATAAAACTGTCAATCAAATAAACAACCATTGAAACTCCACTTGGTGGCCAGGGGTTGGGGGAGGGGGGGGGAACACTTCTCTTAAATGCTCACAAATCATTCAAAATATATAGCCATTCAAAAACTTCTTCAAAATACTTCAATCCTATGGGCTGCTTATAACGCTGCCAATAAAACAAAGCTCACAGACCCTTCACAGCTGTGAAAACAACCCCTGATGAGCTAAATCCATTATTTCGGGGTTTGGAACTCAGGTAAGCATTAGTAATGAGATTCCATTGCACAACTGAATAAACAAACACTCCAGAGCTTAATACAGTGGTGCCTTTGAAGCTGCCTGGACAGATGGCCAATCATCTGTCCACAGATGGCCTTCCAGTGAAAGAAATTGGCATCTGTCCAGCTATTTCAAAGGCTCAACAGATGCCTGGACTTTAAATCAATGTAAATATCAAAGCACAGGGTCTAGATGAATCAGTAAAATCAGATTTTCAATATACTATTGAATGCTGAAGAACAATTTATCCACTGGATAAAAGTACTCTAATGCCTGTGAACATTTACACAATGCTGGCCAATTTAATACTAGTTACCTTTTAAGAAAAGAGCCCTCTGTTCAATCACTGCATTAAAAACATTTCATTTATCATATACCCCATTACATTATGACGTTGGAAGTTGGCAAGACCTTTTGAACTAACCTGTCAAAAGGTTCCCAACTCCACAACAGGCTTACCCTAAGGTTCACAAGCTGACTGACCTGACCTGTTTCACACAGGCTTCAGGAACCTATCCACCTTGCTGAAGATATAAAACTCAGTGAAATTCAAAACTGAACAGCTCCTTAAAAGGCTGAATGTGACGTCACTTTGAGTGTGTGTTTTGTCAGGTCGCCACTGGCCATGGTTCCTGTTCTGATCAAAATGGGAAATTTGAATTTAAAGACCTGCGTCCATTTTTGGCCGCAGGTTTGTCCAGCATCAGCACAGCAAAGTCTGACCCTTGGATTTTATAGGGGATTATGGTTTATTGTGCATTGATGAAAGAAGTGCTGTTAACTTGGGGGGTGTCTGGATCACTATATGTAAGAATGCTCTTCATGTTATGGCAATATAAACGAGGGAGAATGTATTCCTAGAGATAGACAGTTCCTCTTCAATTATCAGACAGAATAATAACATATGTTTAGAAGCAGAATTCATTATTTAAACATTTAAAAATCTCTAGCAATAATTTATTACCTGTAGGAATGAGACTGAACAGTTTAAATTGCTGAAAGAAAGAGACATGCTGTCAAAGCTTTTTGTCTTGTAGGATAATGGCTACCCCAATTAAATCATTGTTCACTGTGTATCATACATACTCTTGAATCGACCAAAGGCCGCCACTTTCAGACCTGTAAAGTACCCAGTCTACCTCAATTAACCCTGGAAGAGTAAGGTATCTCAAAATTTTGAGCAACAGGTGAAGCTAGCCATTTCACGCTGCTACTATGCAGTAGCAACACAAGTGGAATTTTCCACTAACAGGGATGCTGCCATCAAGCCTACCAGACAAATCAGTAATGTAGCGTATGAATTTCAATGCTGGTGTGATGCCAAGCACATAGAACGTACATTCCAGTGACTGGCAGATCAGAACAAACAGCATGTCCCTTCAGCATCCTGTATCAGGCTGACCGTATTCAACCAGCCTGTGCTTGCAAAACTCAGAACATAGCGTCTAATGTTAGATGTGATTCAGCAATTGGACAGTACTTGCTGAACAACCTCAAGTGTGCTAAGATTACACTAACAACCAATTTAAGGTTATTGATTGAGCTTGCTAGAAGCTACATATATTCATAGGGACCTGTCCTTTGCAGGCAAACGGAACATTTCTAGGCATTGCGCCTTGTTTGAATTAAACAAAACCCTGGGGGACAATAGTTCCCTGGTGCATTCTCCACGGCAACACCTTGACTAATCAGGGTTGACTTGCCAACCCTTTTCTCAGGCAATATAAATTGTTGTTCCCTTTGAAATTTGGGGCAGAATTTTACCCCCGTTGGGGGGAAGTTGAAGAGTGGGCGCGTGCCTCCGATTGGCATCCCCAATTGGGGGCGCACCGCCATTTTACGTGGGTGGGCCAATTAAGGCCCACCTAGCGTGACGTCCGCACGGAAGCGCTATGCGCTCTCTGTGCGGAAGAAAGAGCGCACTCATTTCCCTGAGACAAAGTGCTGCCTCAGGGAGATCGGCTGTACATTAAAAAATATTAAAAATAGAGAAAAAAAATTCCCTGACGTGTCCCCTCATGTGACACTGTTCAATGGCCTCAATTGGCCATTGACAGGTCGGTGGGCGCACAGCTGATTTTGCTGAGCCCCCGCCTACCTGAAAATTTAAATAGGGCACGGTGATGCCAGGAGTTCCGCCAGACATCATCCTGCATCATTTTATGCGTCGGCGAGCGGGCCCCCCCCCGCCCCCGCTTGCCGACGGGAAAATCCTGCCCTTGGTATTCTTGCGCCTGTTCTGATGAGTGCAAGACAAACAGCTTCGACAGCCTGTCACTTGTTTTTTCAGCAATGCTCGTTCCTGTAGTACAGGGCATATCTTCCTCGGCACAAGGTGCTGGATGATCTGCACATTAATAATGGCAGGCGCTATTAGACTATTGGCCAATTCGCAGCCGATTTCTTACAGGGATGCGTGTGAGCCTTTGATAGTTGGAATTTCGCTAATCTTCTGGAAAGGTCCTGAAGATGTTTTCATTTTGTGAACTGACAGCATTTGGGTGCCTTACTGAAGCAGTTGAAGGAAATCGTGGAACAGCAGACGGATTCTGAAGTCTTGGAATTCTGTTCGAAGGCGTACCTTGTTCTCAGTAATGAAGACCTGGCTACTCAGGGCCAAGTAGATTCTGCAAAAATTCAACTGTTTGACCAGCTTGTGGGCAAGTTCAATGGGATACTGAAGGACTTCCTTCACAAGGTGCGGCCTCTATTTTCTTCTATTTCTATTCCTAACTGAACTACGGGAAAAGTATGACTTTTTTTGAAATGGACCAAAAATATGGATAAAAGAGCTGAATTCAAGAGGTGAGGTGAGAGTCACTGCCCTTGACATCAAGGCAACATTTGACTGAGTGTGGCATCATTGAGGCCTTGCAAAACTGAAGTCCATGGGAATCAGGGGGAAAACTCCTCACTGATTGGACTCATACCCAGCACAAAGGAAGATGGTGGTGGTTGTTGGAGGTCAATCATCTCAGTTCCATGACATCACTGCAGGAGTTCCTCAGGGTAGTGTCCTAGGCCCAACCATCTTTAGCTGCTTCATCAATGACCTTCCCTCTATCATATGGTCAGAAGTGGAGATGTTCACTGATGCTTGGACAATGTTCAGTATCATTTTCAACTCCACAGATACTGAAGCAGTCCCTGCTGTTTGGGTGAGGCTAATGGTGGAGCACCACAAATTATCCGGCAAATTGTGACGATTCACAATTCACAGGGTATCTCTTCTTCGGTACAAGGTTCTGGGTGATCTACAGATTAATAATGGCAATATTCAGGCTTGGGCTGATTAGTGGCAAGTGACATTCATGCCACACAAGTGCCAGGCAATGAGCATCTCCAGTAAGAGAGAATCTAACCGTTGCCCCTTGTCATTTAATGGTATTACCATTGCTGAAACCCCCACTATCAACATCCTTGGGGTTACCATTGACTAGGAATTGAACTGGACCAGTTATACAATTACTGTGGCTAAAAGAACAGGCCAGAGGATGGGAATCCTGCAGTGAGTAACTCACCTCCTGGCTCCCAAAGGCTGCCCACCATCTACAGGGCACAAGTCAGGAATGTGATGGAATGTCTCCACTTGGCCTGGATGAGTGCAGCTCCCACAACACTCAAGAAGCTTGACACCATCCAGGACAAAGCAATCCATTTGATTGGCACCCCATTCACCACCTTACACATTCATTATTGATGCACAGTGGCAGCAGTGTGTACCATATCCAAAATGCGCTATAGCAACTCCCCGGCAACTGCGGCGGCACCTTCCAAACCCATGACCTCTAACATCTAGAGGGAAAAGGGCAGCAGATAGATGGGAACACCACCACCTGGAAGTTCCCCTCCAAGCCACTCACCATCCTGACTTGGAAATATATCGCCGTTCCTTCACTGTCGCTGGGTCAAAACCCTGGAACTCCCTTCCCGGTAGTACTGTGGGTGTACCTACCCCACATGGACTGCAGCGGTTCAAGAAGGCAGCTTCTCAAGGGAAATTAGGGATGTGAACTAATGCTGGCCTAACCAGTGATGCCCACATCCCATGAACAAATAACATAAAAGCAAAAATAGCCCATTAGGAGACAACCAAAATCCGCCCCCTTTTTTTAGTGAAATACTAGGGGATCAGGACTGCAGCTGGGAATAGCGATGAGCTCAAAACCTATATAACTTTATAGTTACAAAACTGAGAGAAGTGAAGTTAACTTGGAGCTTCTCATTTGTGACTTTATGTGAGTGCTCTCCATATTGTAACAATATAATTGAAGATAAGTTGTTCATAAAATTAGACAAGTTCTGGTGAATGACTGGTATAATAACATAACATTAGAAGCAGAATTCATTCTTTAAGATTTAAAACATCTCTGACAGAAATTTACTACCTGTAGGAATGAGACTTCACAGTTTAAATTGCTCCCAGAGAGGTTGATTGGCATTGCAGAAACATAAGCCTCCTCATTAAGAAGCATACATACTCTGTAAAGTTACAGCCCAGCCGTCTTTCTGCACTGACTAATGAAGAACTAGAGCATGGAAAGCAAAGGAGACATATAAACTTAAACAATGTCATTTCCAGTGTTCACTACGCACTCCAGTCCCTATGGCGCCCCCTGGTCCTGGGAGGCCATGTGCATACTGGCGGGCAGATTGAGCCCCCTTCCCAATATCTCTCAAGGCACTCTGTGCAATGAGTTACTTTAAAATGTGCAGTGACCACGTTTGTGTCGACAAACCCAGCAGTAATTCTGCAGCAGCGACATCCTGCGGACAGTAATGAGGTGACTGGCCCATTAATCTGTATTTTTGGTGCTATTTGCTTGATGGAGGAATAATGGGCTATAAGAGCAGGGAAATTCCCTGTCCTTCTTTGAGCCAGTCTGCAAAGCTGACCTAACGCTGCTGAATTTACAGCAATAGCTCTTTAGATGTTCAAGTTATGATCTATTGTGCAACAGGGGGACGGATTTGGTGACCAAGAATCTCACCAGATGTGGTCTACATTGAAAAGAATCACAACTTTCCATAAGTAAGTGAGGCATTGGCATTTGTGAATTGGTCGTTAGTTTAACCATAAACCATTTGATAAGATGTGCGTTGTTATGTTTCTTTCCCTAATGGAGAAATCAGATTGAAGACCCTGTCTGTAATATTTTGGAATGAGAAGCAAATAGTGCCCTAGCTAAAAATGTGCAAAGTGCATTCTGTCGCCATGCACCGTGATGTCTGCTCTCTCTCCTTTTTTGGTGCTTATTTATTTTGCACTCCCCTTTGCTCTTGAAGATCTTGCTTTGTCAGGAAATGGTGATCCACCTGTTCCTTGTCCAAGTGGCCATTTTTCATGTAGACCAGGGCCTCTGATCTTTAGTTTCTTTTTATCTGTAGAATCATTGAATAGTAGAGTGGGTAAAGTAGCATAGTGGTTATGCTACTGGGATAGTAATCTAGAGGCCCCGATTAAGGATCCTGAGACATAAATTCAGATTTTACCATGGTGCAGGGAGAGTTTAAATTCAATTAGTTAAATAAATTCGGAATCTGGTTCACTAATATCCTTGATAAAAGAATACCATTCTTCTGCGGCCTGGCCTATTTGTAACTCTAGACTCCAGCGTGGTTAATGTTTAACTGCCCTCTGAAATAGCCCAAAAAGCCACTCAGTCGTCTCAAGGGCAATAAACGCTGGCCTTGCCAGTGATGCCCATGTTTTGTGAATGAATGAAAAGAAAGCACAGGAAGCCCATTGATTCTGTTCTTTTGAAGAGCCAGTTAGTCCCACTCTCCACTCTTTCCCCATATCCCTCTCATTTTTTTTCTCTCCTTCAAGTATTTATCCAATTCCCCTTTGAAAGCTGTTTTGAAAGGATTTGAGTTAGCATTCTTCAATCCTACAGTGATGTTGTGTTGAGTTGTGTAGCGAAATTTGTACGTGTTAAAGGGAGAGCATCTGCTTCCTGACACGGTGGTGAATTCAATCTTTATTATTTCAGCGCTCATGATATAACTCGATGGAATCTGCTCAACAGCACCTGTAAACTGCTGAAGAGTGACTTGGAGAATGGTAATGTGTCCGAGCAGGTGAGTCACTGACCTGTTACCATGACCAGCTCTCAGAAAGTGTGTCTGTCTTTGTTTCTTGTCAAATCGCTGATTTTATCTGTTAATTCTATCTCTCAGCTTGTGTTGATGTGAAGCAATTTCAGCTTCAAGCTGATTTGCAATGGGATTTATATGATGCAGTGTGATTCACGTCAAACGCTGTGATACTTTCTATGGGGAGGATCAAGAGAAACTCTCCAGATAGGCAGATTCTTCTCTACATGCCGCATGTAACTAGAGCTGAAGGAATGAGCATCACTGGGAAATGTTGGCCTTGAGGAAGACAACACCAGAGATTGCAACCCATCATACGAGAACGGATTTAAGGCCAATAATGAGCAAAATAGGGGCATGTTCAAACCCCGGACGATGCTCTCACATGCTGGCTCTAGGGTAATGGTGTAAGGGACCCGATGTTGCTAGGCAATGTTTGCTATCTACAGTGGGGGAAGCAGAAATTCTGTTTGTACAATAACCCAAAAATCATAAGATAAAGGATAGGCCATTCGGCCCTTCCAGTCCGCTCCACCATTTAACAAAATCATGGCCGATCTACCTAAACTCTACTTTCCCACCCTATCCCCAAAAATCTATCGTTTTCTGTCTTGAATAGAGTTAATAGCTGAGCATCCACATCTCTCTGTGGTTGAGAATTCCAAATATTCACAATGCTCTGAGTGAAGAAATTTCTCCTCACCTCAGTCCTAAATGGCTGACCTTTTATTCTGAGACTGTGACTCTTAGTGTTAGACTCCCCAGCCAGGGAAAACATTTTCTCAGTACCCTTTTACCCTCAGTATCAAGCCCCTTAATACTTTCTAATGTTTCAATAAGGCCACATCTCATTCTTCTAAACTTTAGGGCATATGTGCCTAGTCTACTCAATCTCTTCTCATAGGACATTCCAGGAATCAGTCTAGTCAACGTTTGTTGCACTCCCTCTAAGACAAGTACTTAGGTAAGGAGACCAAAACTGTCCACAGTACTCCAGTTGTGGTCTCAATAATAACCTAAATAATTGTAGTAAGACTTCTTTACTCTAATTCCTTTGTAATAAAGTCTAACATATCATTTGCTTTCCTCATTGACTGCTGTTAACTTTCTGTGATTCCACATTTATAAGACAAGTTTTCACGTGGATACACAACCTCTTCACAACTTCCATGGAAACGGCCGCATGGAATCATTCAGCCCAGCAAAAGGCCATTTGGCCCATCGTGCCTGCACCGGGAGTTATCCAATCAGTCCCGCTCTGCTGCTGCACATTTGTAGGACTGGAAGTATTGTCTTTTCAAGTTTTGAAAGTTATTAATGAATCTGCTTCCACTACCCAAATAGGGCAGTATGTTCCAGATCATAACAACTGGATCATAAAGTGTTAGATAACCTCATACTGAAGCTTGGGTATACTAGGCACTCTGACTTCAACATAGTGGATCACAAACCTCTTTTGACAATGCCCTGTATACCTTTAATGTAACATTAAAGGCAATGTTTGCAAATTTATTTTTCTGTTTTGCAGATTATCATTCAGGCAATCCTGTGCAGCTATTACTATATCATGTGGCAGCTGTCAAAGGTATCTGAAGGCACTTCCTCTAAGGTACAGTCTGTGAGTTTGTTCCCATTGTTTCCTGACCGGATGCAGCAGCAAGTGTCACGCTGTTAAGATAACAACACCAACAGCTCACCTCAGTTTGTGCCTGTTATGTCTCTGACTTTCTAACTTCTGCACAAGTAACACCTTAATGATTATCATACAGCAAAGAAGGAGGCCATTTGGCTCATTGTGTCTTGTGCTGGCTCTTTGGAAGAGCTCTCTAATTAGCCCTGCTTCCCTGTCCTTTCATCACCCTCCTCCTTCAGATATGATGCCCTAAGAGGGCATTGGTGGCCATGGACTTCCATTGGATTGGTCCACGATTATGCTTGGCAAAGTACTGCAGTGGTTTGCCATTGCCTCCTGCAGTATGGCTGACCAGGAAACTCCCCCACTCTTACCGCCTGCCATCAGGTGTATTGGAGGGGTGTACAGGCTGCTAATCAACCATGTTTGGCCTTGTTATGAATGCGCCTTCCATGGTTATCAAGCCCTGAAGCGGGACTTGAACCCAGAGCCTCTGGCCCAGGGTAGGGATGCTACCCACTGCACTACAAAACCTCCACCCTTTCACCATAGCACTGCAAATTTTTTTCTTTTCAAGTATATATGCAACTCCCCCCCTGCCAATGGTTCTACCCCATAAAAAACCCCTTGGAATTTTGTACATCTGTATTGAATCTCTCCTCTGCTCTCAGGAGAACAATCCCAGCTTCTCCAGTCCCTCCACATAACCGATCCCGTTCTACCAAATCTCCTCTCCATGGGTTTGACATCCTTCTTAAAGTGTGGTACCTAGAATTAAGCACAATGCTCTAGCTGAGCTCCAACCCATATTTTATAAAGGTTTAGCATAACTGCCTTGCTTTTCTACCCTATGCCTCTATTTATAAAGCCCAGGACTCCAGTCCTGCTCTTTTTCTTGTAGGTTAAGTGACTGTCATGACATAGGGAAACCCTTGTGCGGAATGTACAGACTGAGAGTGAAATTTAAAAACAAGTGGGATCACAAACTTGATGTGAGAAAACAAATCGGCCCAGACAGTTGGCTACAAAAGCGCATTGTACCAGACACTAGCAAAGGCTTGGATATTTTGGGACTGAATCAAAGGGGGAGCTGGGGAGGGGGCCGACAGCTCACCACCCTGCCCCTCCAAACCCACGCCGCCCAGAAGCAGTAGCATACCATAGCCACGGGTCAAGTGCTGGAAAATGGGAGTAGAATAGATAGGTGCTTGATGGCCGGCACGGACACGATGGGCTGAAGGGCCTATTTCTGTGCTGTATAACTCAATGACTCTGTGACAAAGTCGGCGTGGAGGGGGCTATCTCCACGCTGGCCCGCTCTGTAGCCATAACGCACTGCGGGCGGGCTTAACAAGGGCCGAGTGGGACTTCCGCCCCCCACTGGGGAGGAAGTCCCGCCCTCTGGAGCTGCCGGCCCTCCCGATTGGCCGGCAGCTCCATCAGCCCTGGCAGCGCCGCGAGCGCACTAGTGGGCACTGCCACAACTGCAGCGGGGAAGCAGAAGAAGGTCCAATGGACCCCCAGAAACAGATAAGTCTTGGGCAGGGAGTGTTTGGGCAGATCAGGTGGGTGGGGTGGTGGTGGGGGGTGGTGGGTGGGGTTGGAGGTTGGAGGTTGGGCGGGGTTTGGGTTTAAGTCTGTGGGGGTTTAGGAAGAAAGACGGGGTTCAATCTTAGCGGCCCCTCCTCCCGATCCGCAAAGGGCAGCCTCTGAAGAGTCACCCAAACCCCTTCCTTCGAATTTTAGAAATCGAGCTGCCCACTCCAGCCAAATATTTCACGGCGTGGGCAACGTCCTATCAGGATCAGCTGGCTTCGTGACAAGCCTAGTTGACCCTTGGTCGCCTATTGGAACATGACGGGCTGGCTGCCGATTTCGGGAGCGAGCTTGGGGGGCAGGTGGCGGGGAAGGTGGGGGTGAGGTGGACAGGATTCAGCCCTTGATGCGCAGTGGGAGTTCACGGTCTAAGCTGCAGCTTCCGACATCTTTCCTGTGCTGTAAAGGCAGGGTATGGTAACTGGTACCATTCAGTGGTATCTTACCACCGGTGGGCACAGAGCCATGTGCGGGGCGTTTAACTCTGGATTTTACTCTGCGTTACATAGAGATAGCATCTCCTTCAGCAACAGCAAATTAGATTAGTGTAGCGCCTTTAACATAATTATAACGTACACTTGAATGTTGATAATTGTGCAATCCGATTATTATTTTCTACTTTATTTTAATTTCAATGATCGTCTCGAACTATGTTATGAGTTAGGATCACTTGTTTATTTATATTCTCAACCCAATTCAGCACGTCCCACCATGATGACTTTTCAATAAGCCAATTATCTAACTATTCACCTAATAAAGTATCCTAAGGTCCCTCACAGGAGCACAAAATATAGAGAGTGAGTCACATAAGGAGGTATTAGACCAGATGGCCAGATGTTTGGTCAGCGAGCTGTGTGTTGAGAAGTGTGGAAGAAAGCGAGGTTTGAGAGGCAGAGAGGCGTAGGGAGGGAATTCCAGAACTTGGGGCCCAGGCAACTTACGATACAGCCACCAAGGGTGGAGCACTTAAACTTGAGAATGCACACGAGGTAAGAATTAGAGGAGACCAGGTATCTCCGAGGGTTGCGGGGTTGGAGGAGATTACAGAGATAGGGAGGGGGGTGTGGGGTAAGGCCCCGGAGAGAGGGGTTCGAAAGCCAGGATGAGAATTTTAAAAGAAGATGCAGTGGCAGGGTGTTGGATAACCTCAAGTTTACAGCGGGCGGAGATTGTGGGAGACCAGCCAGGAAGCACGCTGTTAAGCCTTGAGGTAACAAAGGCTTGAATGAGGGTATCAGCAGCGGACGAGCTGAGACAGCGGCGATGTCGGGCGACGCTATGGAGGTGGCAATAGGTGGTCTTACTGATGGCACGGACGTGAGGTCACAGGCCTTGCTTGCCAGCTGTCGCAGTTAAGTTGCATTGACAACTCTTCCTTTCCCTCAATATAAGGATACATTTTTTTTTCCATTGGGTTCAGACGAACTTCAAGAAGCTAATTGAGAAATCACTGCTACGGCACACGGACACGGGGAGTTCCCCCTTTTTTTTTTGGTCTAAGGCTTGTTTTGTTTCTGTCTAGAACATGCAGGAGTCGCTGAGGAAGCAGATGAGGGGGTTCTGCCACATTTGCAGACAGTACCTAAGTAATCCCAGCAGTACTGTCAAAGAGCAGGTCAGTGTGGACAGGCAAATGTAAAAGCAAAATATTGCGGATGCTGGAAATCTGAAACACAAACAGTGAAAATGCTGGAAAAAACTCGGCAGGCCTAACAGCATCTGTGGAGAGAGCAACAGAGTTAACGTTTCGAGTCCATAAGAGTCATAGGGACTGGAAACGTTAACTCAAAACCTTGGCTCTTGTTTCTCTCTCCACAGAGGCTGCCGGACCTGCTGAGTTTTTCCAGCACTTTCTGTTTGTGTGGACAGGCACCTTGGAGAGGCTCTGCGAGCAGGCCTCAGGCTACATGTGGAGTCAACACCCACAGATCGGACTGATTCGCCCCTCGTAGAATTGTATAGAAGCCACGACATGGCAAGCAGGCCATTCGGCCCATCCAGCTCCTGTTGGCCTCCTACCCTCCCTGGGAGCAAATGGTTCTGATCACATTGACCCTACCTTGTTCCTCCGTCCCCTTCACAGAATCGCAGAATCACAGAATCTTTACAGTGCCGAAGGAGGCCATTCGGCCCATCGAGTCTGCACTGGCTCTCTGAAAGACCATTCTACTCAGTCCCACTCTGCTGCCTGATCCCCGTAACCTTGCACATTCTCTCTTCTCAGCTAGCGACCCAATTCCCCTTCGAATACCTTGATCGAACCTGCCTCCACCACCCTCTCGGGAAGTTTGCTCCAGACTCCAACCGGCCTCTGGGTGAAAAAAATTTTCCCTCACCCCACTTTTACTCCTTTTGCCCGTCATTTTGAATCGGTGCCCTCTGGTTCCAGATGCTCCGTTGAACTCCATTCAAACCTCAACTCTATTCAAAATTGATATCGGGCTGCAAGATGAGTCTGGGGAGGGCTTCCTGCTGTTTCTTGCGCTTTGCCCTGTTGGTAAGGCTAATATCAACAGTCGCCCGCTAACCGTCAGACCAACTTGTTAGGTTTTTCTTTACACGTTCACGGGATGCGGGCATCACCGGCGAGGCCAATGTTCATTGCCCATCTCTCATTGCCCTTGAGAAGCTGCCGGTGAGCCTCTGTCTTGAGCTGCTGCGGCCTGTGCGGGGTTAATACTTGACTTTTCTGCAGCAGTTTGGTACAACCGAGAGGCTTGCTCGGCCATTTCAGAGGGGAGTTGTAACAGTCAACCACATCCCTGTGGGTCTGGAGTCACACACGTAGGCCAGGCCAGGTCAGGATGGTAGATTTCCTTCGCTGGAGGGCGTTAGTGAACCAGATGGGTTTTTATAACAACCCAGTAGTTGATTAATAATCACAGCTAGTACTTTATTCCAGATGTATTAATTAATGAATTGAATTTAAATTCCCCCAACTGCCATGGTGGGATTTGAACTCACGTCCCTGGTGTAACAGTCCAGGCCTCTGCGTTAATTGCCCAATAACATTACCATTATGCTACTGATCCCTTCCAGCAAGCCTTAGGTGTTCGCGTGAAATTCCAACGATTACTATTTTAAAGCGGGGGCTGGCCTGTTATTGGCTCCCCCACCCCCACCCCCGCCCCCGCCCCCACCCCCACCCCCACCCCCACTCCCAATCCCACCCCCACCCCCACCCCCACCCCCACCCCCGCCCCCACCCCCACCCCCACCCCCACCCCCACCCCCACTCCCACCCCCACCCCCACTCCCATCCCCACCCCCGCCCCCGCCCCCGCCCCGCCCCCACCCCCACCCCCACTCCCACCCCCACTCCCACCCCCACCCCCACCCCCACCCCCACCCCCGACTTAAATGCACTGAGTCACATTGGAATCCACTAACTTTCAGAATCCAACCTGGGATTATTATGGGGAGGAAGCCGTTACCTTGGCAGGGTTGCCAACTCTGGCCGGGGAGATTCCTGGAGGATTTATCCGGGGCCCTTTTACCTGCACGCCCCTCTGCTCCATCCCTGTTATGTCGCTTCTACAACTAAGACATGAATGTGTTCAAAGAGAACGGAAACAAGGCGCAAGAGTTTTTAATGCTTTTTTTTTTTCTCTTGCCAGGTTTTCTTCACAGCAGTGACCAGGGGATTAACATTTAATTCCTGGTGTCACCAGGGCAGGTCCTGCGGGGTTGCCAACCCCAGGCCTTGGCCAATAATCGACGTTGAATGAATTTTAATTGCTTCGCTGATGAATGGTGCAAGAATTCCCCTCTGTGTACAATGTGTTTCTTTAATTCTTTCCTCGCTAAGGACGTGTTTGTTTCCATCCTGCAGGCTTTCACCATCCTTTGCGACCTGCTGCTGGTTTTCAGTCACGAGGTCCTGTCCAGTGGCTCCGAAAAGGCTGAGCCATTTGCGTATGTCCCAGACTCGTCCCTGCAGTCGGAGCTGGTGACCTTCGTCCTGGACCATGTTTTCATCGCCCGAGACACTGAGCTCATCGACAAAGGTAAGCAGGAGCGGGGTTAACTGGATTGTGCCTCGGAGGAGCCGGCGCAGACTTGATGGGCCGAATGGCCTCTTTCTGTGCTGTACTGTTCTCTATGCTTCTGTTCAGTGATGGGATTCAGATCTTCTGGACTTTGACAGAGCAGGGGGGGCGGTTGGTTCTTGTGCACTTTGATCTATTTTCATCACTTGCTGCTTTGGCACTGTGGAAACATTGGGCACAGTTAAACAAATCTCTCTCCCTCTCCTGAAGTTGCTGATTTCTTCCTGGGCTTCTCAATGCCTTGAGCACCAGCCCTCCTCTGGTGCCGCGTTCAAATTGCCAATGCCGTGTGAGCCCAGGCAGCAGGCGATTTTCCACAGAGGGCACTGGCTACCCCAGCTCTCGTCTGGTGTTAGGAATATAGGAACAAAGGGAGCGGGAGTAGGCCATTCAGCCCATCGAGCCTGCCCTGCCATTCAGTATGATCATGGCTGATCACCACTTCAATGCCCTTTGCCCCACACATAATCCCCATATCCTATTGGCATTTAGAAATCTGTCAATCCCTGCTTTAAACATACTCAATGGCTGAGCTTCCATGGCCCTCTGGGGTAGAGAATTCCAAAGATTCACAACCTTCGGAGTAAAGAAATTTCTTCTCCTCTCGGTTCTAATTGGCTTCCCCTTTATTTTGAAATTGTGTCCCCTGGTTCTAGACTCCACAACCAGGGGAAACATCTTACC